>NW_027395537.1:0-454068 GCF_047715705.1 Aspergillus ambiguus | reverse complement strand
AATTAAGAAATTACGAGAAGAAAATAAGCGAAAATATAAGAAAAAGGCAAGACGACAGGGTACACTAGGTAATGATAACTTTTTATCTATACAGGAGGGTCAAAATCGCCTTCAGCAGCTTGATACGCAGTCTAATGAGCAGCCTAATGAAACAACCCCAGTGCCTCGTAAGCGAGCTCCGCAACGCTGCAGTGGCTGTGGAATAGTTGGACATACGATTCGGAATTGCTCTAGGAAATAGCTATCTTTTTATGTATTTAAATAATCAAATCCAATGGAGTTGGTGGTTAAATAGCTTCAAATAGTGGTGGCCGCGGTGAAAATCCGCGGTTCGGTGGTATCCGCGGTTCGGTGGTTGATTACGTTAGTTAACAGCTAGTTACCCTAGCTTCCACTTCTGTATAATTACTAATGCTTTTATCCAAACATTCACGAGTAAACCTTAGTACGAACATATTCCTACTTAACCATCTGCCATATCCCGTACACTCGACCGCGCTACAACAATAATGCGAAGCTATCAACGAGAGATCATATGCAATGAGGAATTAGCAAACACTGCCAGATGGCACCATGACTAACAGTAATCTCCACTATCAGAACTACCGATCGAAACACAATAGAAGCACGATAGAACACAGCTCCCCGAACCTCCACTCCACTCCCCGAAACGACGTCTCAGGAAACTCTGCAGAATATTGGTTCGCTCACGTTGGGAACAATGACATCTCATGCAGGCCGGCCAAACCTATGAGACAGCTGCACGAGTGCATGTGAGATCACAATTCGTGACCCCAACACAACGGGGCCATCATCCACTCCATTCGATAGTGTCCCCGTTAGACTGGCACGCACCGCCACATCATCTCACACCACTAATGGAGCTACATTACCAATAGAGTGGGAGCTAGTTAGAGACAAGAATACTGTCTCGACCGTCCTGCAGGGAACAACACCACCACTGGAAGCACAGTTAGTCGGTGAGCGCCGGCCTGGTTCTTGCGTTTTGCTTTTTGTGGTCCCTCGAACTATGACTTTGCACGAGTCAGTCGTGTGATATATTTCATTGGTAGGCACGGTGGCTGGAAGTCCGGTTTGTTGGGAGTTGGAGGGCACGCAAAACGCTCCGCCTACATAGTGTCGTATCGAACGGTCGTAGACGATATGCACTACTACATAACTCTGGCTGCTGCGCCTTCCCGAATTAGACTTTCCGGGGCCGGTAACTTGGTGAGGGAGTTTCATCTTCGACAAGTGCAGAGGATGCGCGAGCGGAGGGAACAGTCGATGCATACCGCCGGAGATATGCTCCGGCGCGCGCGCACCGATGTACGGCGTACGAACCTAGGGTGGCCAGCCAGGATGCGGTGAGCGACTAAGAGATACCGGCATTTTGGGCCAGCAGAGCAATGGCTGGCGGGCGCTAGTAAGGAGGATGAGCACACGCACCGCGTCGTCGATCGATGGAGTTTTGGGGGAGTGGATCGCGCCATCGACCTGGCCATCGCGCCGGAGAACATTATCGGGACGGGGCCTGCAGATGAAGAGATCTGATCGACGAGACTGCGTTCAAGCGCCGACCCGAAGGTTGCGGTGGAATGGATGAGAGAATGTACTAGGTTGGGGCAGTCGCCTTCCGGGGAATGTGCATCAGTACATCTGTCCGTCGGCGCGTCGTCACTGAGAGACGGCGGCGTTCATCGGACATGGAAATCGGTGGAATGTACAGCCACGGGGGCATCCAATCCTCGAGTGAGGAGAATATTGAATGCTGTCAAAGTGCCGGCATGCACGGTCGGCAAATGCCAGACAGTGGTGGGCTCGGTACATCTTCGACATGGCGGTGATACTGTAGGAAGGTCCAGGTTGTGGGTACCGCAGATCATATATTGATCGCCCTGATGCCGCATCTATCTATGCATTGATGTAGTACAGGCCGCGGAGTTCGAGTCAAGATGTACGACTTGACGCTGTGCCTGAGGAATGTGCTGTGAGACAGGCTGCGTGTGTGACATGGAAAAGACTCCCGGGTCAATGACGGATACGGATTGACGGGGAGAGGGAAACAAGAAATATGTGGACAGTCACACGGGAGTCACTGACATGAGACTCTTGAGCAGTTAGCATGTACAAGATAGTTGCAAAGGTATGCGTGAAGTCATCCATGAGCGGGACGGGCAGCCACCGCATCATCCGGCGATTCCTGAGGCAGGTGCAGTGCCCGATCAGGATTAGTCTCAACCGTGAAAGCAAGGCGGAATCCGATTGGTCAGTTGGGATCAACATGGTTCCCGAACGGGCTTAGATAGGGCTGGGGGGTTGCCGAACCACCAATAGGGAGTGGGCCATGGATTGTGGAATGTGGATGGAATCCCCGAGTGGATCGGGTGTATCTGCGGGCGAAGCAGACGGAGCATATCCTCATGTACGCTGTACACCAAGACCAGAAAAACTCAGCCTGCAACATACAGTCATTTGGTTCAGGTGACTCCCATACGTACATGTACCCAATTCTACAGTTAGTCCGTACACATACTCGACTCTACGACATGATGCTCCTTTCACTGGCATGCGACGCTTAGGCCTCGCCGACCCACCAGATATGTCAGAAACTGTGGACAGCCGCTAAGGTAACGCCGGGATTTACCACTGACAGAGAACGAAGTGGACGAGATTGCTTTTTCCGCGGTATTTTTAGAAAGCAAATGAAATGATGAAACCCGATCTCTAACTAACATTATCTCCTCTAGTTTCGGTCACTCAGCAGATCAATTAGATCAATAACAATTCAGTGCAGTCAAGCTAGCCATCGTACAGTAGTCTCTTCCCACTTTTATTCCCCCGACATCATGCAATATTATTTTTAGTGTAGAATCAAAAGGCCTCTCCAAGATCCGAGGAAAGGCAACAGGAGGTAGCGACGAGGAAATCATGGAAAATAGAGGAAAAAGAAATTATGCAACATGCAAGAGTAAACGGACCTGCGGATATAAGAAAAGGAAAAATATGTGTTACAGAAAAGAAAAAGAAAAACGCCGCGAAGCGCCGAGCAGGCCAACCTAAGTCCTGCACGTCTGTACCCATCTAAAGACAGAAGGAAATTTTGGCGGACCAATGCGCCAAGGGTATCATAATCCGATCCACCCAGGTATCCCGGATGATGGCTCCATTAGTCGTCCCAAGCATCGACGCTCAGCTCCCGCGTTTCTGGCATGGGATCTTCCAGCTTGGAACCGTAGATCGGTCGGCCATCGGGTGTGAGCTGACCACGGAAGTCTGGATCATAGTCCGGGCTGGTCTCATCCAGTGTTGCAACATAGCGATTGCGCCCACCCCGTTTGCTGTGGGTCTTGGTGTAGTGGGCGTTGAGGTTGTCGCTGCGGGAGAACGCCCGGTGGCAGCCGGGAACCCAGCAGACGTGAGGCTTCTCCTTCGAGTGGCTCTTCATGTGGCGCTTCAGGTGCTCCTGACGCTTGAAGCGACCTTTGCAGCCAGGCTCCTTGCACTTGAACTGCACCTGTTTAATGATCGACGGGAGGTTCTCCAGCGTTAGGTTCTGTCGGGAGGATTGCTTGCGAGCCATCTTGCGCGAGGCCGAGCGGTGCGGACGGTGCATGGCATCGCGATACACAGGGGACTGTTGATAGTCATCCAGGTAGTCGCCCGCACCACCGGAGAGGCGGCTCATCGGCGTGTCAGTGCCGGACGCGGTACCGAGGGAGCATGACCGTACAGGTGTGGTGGGAGTATGTGTCTTGAAAGTGTTCATAGAGGTGGGGAAGTCCGTGTATGAAGGAGGGGGGGTCACGGGGCCGACTTGCGACGGCGCAATGGTCTGGGGTGCGATAGAATCGGCGGGCGGCGCGATCCAGGGCATCATATGGCCCATTGGCATGGAAGGAGGCACTCGCTCAGGCTGGTGGAAGATGGATCGGGACAGGCAGGGATTCGTTCCAGATTCAGGCATGTAGGGTGTTGGGTGTTGACGGTAGCCACCACGGGCCATCGAGGGGTAGTGGTGCATGGCGGGAGGGTATGGAAGACCGTTGTTATTCTCGTAGCCTTTGGGGGCCTCAGGAGGAATCCAGAACTGCTCAACATTCTCATCGTAGCCGGGGAGAAAGTCAGTCATGGGCATCCTATCCTGCGACTCCATATGGCCGTATGAGAGGCCCATGCTTTCATTGGAGGGCATGCTGGCCAGGCGGAATGGGGCACGCATTGGGGTGGATCCAGAGGTACGGTCGAGTCCGTGGTTTGGATAAGCTCCTCCTTCTTGCCAGCCAGGAGAGGCCAAAGAGCCTTGGCTATAGAGACTTGTGGGCGTGGGCGTGGGCGAGTCCAGTGGAGAGAAGCTGGAGCTCATGGAGGGACACTCGTTGGAACCCAGAGAGGAACAGTCAACTTCAACGGACAGGGGGCCCTGAGGTCTCATATCTTCGATATCCTCGGTGGGACGGTCCTTCCGAGATGGGGATTGAAGAGTAGTACCTGTGGACACTAGACGTTTAGTGTCTGGGTGTGAAGATATGAGGGAATGGAACCGAGTGTGGCGTAAGAACCGACACTCTGGACGAGATGAATGAACGGAGGAAAGTATAAGGAATGGAGGTATGGTATGCGGTCCAAGAGAGGACGAGATTATAGTTGGATAGGGAATGTGAATAAATGAAAGTGGATATGAGGGAGTAGGAGTGTAATGAAAGAGGGAAGGTATGAGGGTAGGAAAGACAAGGAAGGACTAGTATGAATGAAGGACTGTGGAGGACATGAGAGAGAAAGAGAGTGTGTGAGAAAGAGAAAAGAAGGATGTGAGGGTGGGAATGGAGGAGCAGCCAGGTGAAATAAACAAATTGGCCGACCCATATAGCACGGGGACAGGACGATCATACTTACAGTGGGAGGCCATTAGGATTGCCCACAAGGAGAGGCAGGTCGAGACAAGAGAGGCTAGAGGGGAGAGGCGCGACGCGTGCCTGGGGGTCCAAGCAAGGCCAGGAATGTAGACTATGGAGTTCCTCGAGTAACCAAAGAAAGGCTGGGAAGGTGGCCGGGTACTGGAGCAGCAGCGGTCCCGTTCCCTAGGAGGCGCGAATGTCTCTGGATAAAAGCAGTGGCCGAGGCGTCACAGGTGGCGGAGGAGGGGTCCTGGGACGCGATCGAGTTGGTCCTGTGTTCGCAAGATGGAGACCGGAGTGGAAATCGGTCTCACTTGTAGCTTCGAGGGATGAAGTTATAGGGCCAACGGAGGACGAGGAGGAGAGTAGACTCAGCAAGGGGACCGATAATGGATCTCCCGTGCAGTGAGGACGCAATGTCTTAGGAAGCTGATTCGAAGACGGACGGTTGGAGGGAGTCAGGGTAATTAATTGGATTTTATTGAGGGTCGATTGTTTCGTCCTTGTCTCTGGCGCGGGGTGGAGGAGAAGAAAAACCGGGATGAGACGACGAGCAGAGGAAAAAGCAGGACAAGAGCAGAGGTTGAGAGATGTATTATAGGTTTTCCTGTTTGGGCTGAGGCAATGAGATGCAACGTGAGAATCTGCCGAATTTAAAAATGATTTTAGAGGTAAAAAAAAAAAAAAAAGGAAAAAGAAAAAGAAAAAGAAATAAAAAGAAATAAAAATAATAAAAAGAAACAAAAGGAAATTCCAACTGGGAAAAAAAAATGAAAATAAATAAAATTAGATACCAAAAAAGACCATGATAGAAACTTCCTAGAAAGAATGAATGAGCTTGTTTCTTCAATTCCCCCTCACTTGGTCGATTTTCGGAATTAACCCATTATCAGGGATTATTTCCTCCCGGTGTCTACGATCTTGGGGATCATTTATCAAGATCCTGGTCCTACCGATTTACCTCCTAGTCGAGTAAGCCCGGTAAATTTTAACTAAACATTAGTCCTCCCATCGTCCTCCGTACATCGAGTGGATCGCCCCAACCTTCCTCCGTTCATACCTGTCTACCAGGTACGGAAGAACCAGAATCTTCATTGCCTCTCGAGGCCCACCTCCCCTCTTCATTCATGGGCCAATTTGAAATTCCAACCAAAGCACAGGGGGAGGGGGAGGCAAGATTACCTAAAATCCCATTCATCAGCAGAAGTCCCGCGTATGTGAACTTAGGAGGGTACACTGAATAGGAAACCAAAAGAAAATCCATACTCTGAAATTACTTTGAGACCCGAGGATGGGAAAACAAAAATCAAATCATGGAATGCTCCAACGTCAGAGTTCCATCCTTCCACACGCGCCCCCCCCCCAAAAAGGTCAATTACGTCTAGGGCTTACAGGTACCTGGAACTAACCCGTTCTAGGGGTAAACAGTTGCATTGGGGGCCTGCCCTCCAACCTGCGAGAGGAAAGGAAAAGATCAGCAGTCACTGGAGTGGGGAGATCATCACTCGTCATCCAGATTCTCGGGATCTTCGCCCCGGCATCTTCGCGTTCCCGGACTGGTTGGGGTTGAAGGCGCCTATCGAAGGTAAAACAGCCTCCGTCCATTATCCGTCTGATTCGAGTTATCGCCACTGTCGACCAGGAACATAATTAGGCGGTTAGATAACAAGACAACAATCATCCGTGTGTCTGGCCAGGAACCCTGGACGCTAGAGGATCGGCATTGTCGCTGGATCTCCGTCGGTGGGGATCCAAGCGTTGTGCTGTCGATATTGAATCATTCAGCCAGTAATTATTCCCATTAAAGCCGTTTTACGAAAAAAAAAAAAAAAAAAAAAAAAGGACAAGGCAAAAAAAGTTATCCATTAATGCGAGTAATTAACCTGGTTATAATTAGATTTCCCATGAGAATCATAGAAAACCCGCCAAGACGAAGCAAACTAAGCTCTCACACATTGAAGTATGATCCAGGTCGATCATTCTATGCGTACGGAATTGCCGTTTCCTGGCTGGTCGAAATCACCTCGTCGCAAATTATGCCAGACATCTACCCTCTTATCCCGTCAATGATCTTCAGGCTCCAATTCGCATTGGCCAAGGTTTATCTCCCAGGTATCAATTGGCCCCGAGATAACGAAACGCCACCCATCGTCAAGGGACGTCTGGGAGCCCCAGGCGCCACCCTCTGGACCCCAGTCAACGCCTTGGATGGTTGTATTATTTTTGCTTTTTCTGAATTCTTCTTCGTTTCTCCCTAACCCGAATCTGACAAAGCCACGAGATGTAATTTTCACACTATTCGACAGGAAGGGATTTTATCGTTAACGGCTGGGGATCGGTCCCACCACCAGAAATCCCGCATGGCTCAAGGGATTCGGAGAGTTCCGTTAATAATAAGATAATAGTAATCGTCCCAGGTCGAAACAATGGGACCGTCATCTGACGACGTCGATTGCATGGCCTGTTCACCGACCGACTACTATGCTCATACCAGACCCTCTGGTTCCTCTCGGGAACGAGCCGGGGAGGACAATCCCACATGTTAACCATGGTTCATGTCCAGCATAAGTAGATAGGTGCCATTCCATTCGTATTGGTCTGTGGTTAGAGAGAAAGCGAGGGGAAAGGGTGTTTGGTTCCTGGTGTGTGCGGACCCGATTGGCCATCGCCAGTTATGTATGTATGTACGTACCTGGTTTCTGGTCAGGCATCATCTTATGGATGCAAGCAAGTGCCTTCATGATCGACATCCTGGAATGAATCTCTCCCATCCCCACCGGCAGATCAACCGTCAAATCATCGCCCAGAGTAAAATAAGATGAAGGGACCTTTGCCATTATGGTCGACACCATGGGATTCCAGCTCACTCCGTTCAGGGTCTGGCGATCCGTTATGCGGCGCATGCAGCGTACGCTACAATTGCCTCAAATCTGGAAACGCACGAAAATCATCCGGGATGAAGGCTGACAAAAATACGCGGGGCTATCCACC
The DNA here is from genome assembly GCF_047715705.1 of Aspergillus ambiguus. Classification (NCBI taxonomy): domain Eukaryota; kingdom Fungi; phylum Ascomycota; class Eurotiomycetes; order Eurotiales; family Aspergillaceae; genus Aspergillus; species Aspergillus ambiguus. Next base: position 446,179 of record NW_027395537.1, on the reverse strand, counting down.
TCTGTTCGTACGACTATGCTCCAGACGGTAATTAGACCATCGCTCCGGGTCTAAATTCCGGTCGAGCAAAAGAACGGCGACCGGAACGACAAACACCACCGGGGAGACACTTGGACCGCTGGAACAGTCGAGAGGTCCCGTCGACGATCGGCTTCCAAGACACTGAACAGGCTAGTCCGGTATATCGGCCGAAGACTAAGCCCACGATACTCCACCATGGCGGATCGCGGATCACGACGCACATCATCCCATCCCGCCCAAAGACAGCCGGTCTCTCACCATCGGGGATCCTGCTGGCTTCCTGCATCAGCAGCCACTTAGGTCCTCTGCTCCAGGAACGCTCTGCCGCGGTCGGGCCTATAGGATTTACCTCTCCTGGAATGTGGAGAAGCCCCAGAAGAAGCCTCGGCCAGAGTGTCACAGGCGTCGTCAATCCCATTCGGCTTGTCCCCAAACCCGCCACCTAGTCGTTACCGTAATCATCACCGGTCTAGATTGTCTGTCTCTCCACGTATGTGTCCAGAATATGTACATCCGTACTCTTGGTCCATTCGCAACGGTCGCTCCGTCGTAAGAGATTTGTGTTTTAGCCGCGTCCCGTGGCCCCAACCATTACCGACCAAGATCTGAGGCTGTTCTGACCTGTCACGCCCAATCCCACCGATCGTATAGGAGGGAAAAAGCTTCCAATAGACGGCAAATCAGGGCACTGAAGCAGCCATAAGTACTTTTAGCCCAGAATAGCAAACCCCCGGCCAAACCTACCATGGAAGCCGGAGAAAGGTCTTACGAAGATGATGAACATTCCGTCGAGAGGATACGGTTTAGAGGTGCTGCAGCCACCTTCGCATGACAATGCTACCATCCTACCTCGTTATTATGAGTGCATTAAGCGCGCCGATGTTTCTTGTCGATGGGCCACGATGCAACAGTAGATACCAGGCTTCTCGTGCACGATCTACGAATGAAACACGTCGTGCTCTGGTACTTGGCTTACGGTCGCATCTCATGAGCAATGTGACCTGAAAACCTGATCGTAACTGCAATCTCTCATTCACAGGCTGTCCTCGAAGAAGATCCTTAACTCTCGGATGCCTCGAATATGCATGGAAGTCCGAGAACGTCTTAGCGCGAGTTGCACCACGTCTGGGAACCTTTGCGGTGAATAGATCCCATCTCTACAGTCTTGGCAGAGGGGTAGAGCTTTGGGTTTTTCTGCTCTTCGCTTTGACAATGGACGAGCGAACCCTCGGGTGCTCCTTAAGCCCTGTGAGGAAAAAGGCCAGAGGCCCATGGTCGATTAGCCCTGTCAGCGTGGATTAGTCTAATTGATGTCTTACCAATAGCGAGCTAGGCGATGGGTCTTACGGGTTTTGTTCGGTGCAACACACCATGTACTAAGGGACGGCGTGTATTCGGGGATTTTGACAGCTCGCCTTTAGCCGGCCTTCACAGATCGGTGTCTCCATTGGCGTCCCCACAACCGTCGATACGATGTCTCGGTACCCGCAAGCTACCGACCTAACCGATAGTGTATCGTCGGTACCATGGGCGGCCGGCGGGCGAGCGCATGGGCCTTGAGTATCGTGACCTGGAACCAGTTATATCGCGGTTTTCGGGCTTATAGTATGGACATATCTACTCCTCTCTCAGCGACGGGTAGATCTAGAACAGTGTCTCCGCAAAAGACCGAGTTCAATGATGTATCTACGGAGTTCAACGGTTTGAAACGGGGCTTGGATGAGATACTCTCTGCCTAAAAAGGGTATTGCCTACCTCTTTGGGTCAGTAACGACTACGCCACAGATCCAAAATGGAAACAGGGGTCGTCACCGCCACAAAGTGATACATCAACCCCCGCGCGGATCCCAGAACTGCTCTTCGTATGCACATCATTGACGCCTGCGGCAGGCCTAATTCTCTCCTTTTGCCATTCTCTTTCTAGTCTGACTGTCGGTGGCTCTTGTATCATGCCTTCTGCCTATTCCTCAGTAACCTTCCTGGTCGATTCCACTGCTGACGCCCCATTCTCCCCACACCAAAAGCCAATCTTCCAATCTTGCCTCTTGAGATTAATTAATATGGAAATAGTACCCGCGGATCTCTCAGCCTCATGGCTCTCGGTGTCTACCGTCTTACGTCGTGCTCAGAACTTATAGCCCCAAAGTGTGCGAGTCAGGCCATTGTACGACTCGACTCAGCTTGACTTCGACGCAGCCAATTCCAAATCAATCTAACTCAAGCCAGAATTACTGTCTGTCCTAGAACTGACTCCGTTCCTGAATCGCCAAAATACTCAGTACGCCGTTCGAACACTTTGACCAAACCCCGGATCGTCCCCTGAACTTAGTCCGAGCCCTCGTTATTCCATTATTACCGGGAATTGAATCCCACTTCGATCGCCCATAAGTGGGGCTATGATAGGGCATTCCTTTTTCCAAGTTGACATCCCCAGGTCTCGCATGGACCGTCCTTTGGCGCTTGGGTTTAAGCCAGGCTAATATTATGCTCGTCATAAACTCAGCTTCTTTGTAGAGCGCATGGCCAAATCTTGCTGGGATATAACGATCACCAGCCTGTAGTTTCTAGAAGATCGTATCAACCAATAGCTGCGCCTTCCTCTTGTGTCTGCTCGGGGTATCTGGAATCCTGTCGACGATGCCCAATGGCGCTGGTCTAGACACTGTAAGGAGAGTCAACCAGACATCTGAAGTAGTCCGGGTTCCTGAGGTTCCTGCAGCCACCATCTCCACTGATAATTCTGCCAAGATCCTACGTGAACTGATTGGAATAACCTGGCTCAAACCAATATATTGAATCCAGTAACAGAAGAGCCCGCCTCGTCCACGCTTCCTCTTAGGGCCGCACCGGGATTTCTTCAGCCCCCACACGGACAGCTCCCTTAATAGCTATCGGCTTTCTAGCCTGTGTATTGGTCTTGTCGATGCGATCGGGATCTAGGTGCCTCCATATTCATCAACGTGTGCACCAGACTGTATGACAGCGCGACCATGCGGTCGTCTCTCCTTGGCTTTGACAACCACAGCAAGGGACATACTACGCTGGCCTCCAGCGTATGAGCATCGCTCAAGCCCCTTTGTCCACCAGGAAGCTATTGCGGTACCTGCAGTTATGTCTACAAATAGCTCGACATATATTTACCTCATACTAGATAAATTAACACCACATGGCAATGACTGGGGAAGCATAATCAGGCACAAAACTTTCTTCTCGCCCGCGACGATGATCAGCAACGCCCAAAAGGCGATATGTCCAAGCACTCACATGGTGATCCGATCGAAATATGTCGCGTGGCCATCATATAGTCGCAAAGCTACCCGATCTCTCATCGGTAGGACACCGAGCTCATTTTCCATTTTGGGTTGTAAAATCTTCTCTGCCATCTCCTGAACAGGTTTCTTCATTCGCCTCCTAACCTTGATTGCGATCTTCAGTCTTCGGGAATCCTTTCCATGGCAGGAGATCAATAAAACTGTTTGTTTTGTCTAGGCTAAACTTCATTTCCCCGGAGTGCAGGTCACTATTAGCCTTGGGCAAGGTGTTAGTCCAGTGCAGTCAGCGACTGCCCACTCGCTAACTAAGCTGAGTATGACGATACGCGCAGACGCCAAGAAGACCAAAAGGACAGTTGTTAAGATGAAACCTCGCCACTGTCACTGCAGGTACGTATGCTGAACCGGGAGAATCTCGGAATGTTTCAAGACGCTGCGAGTTTGGCATAAAAGTCGCCGGATTCGAGCATTGTGATCTTTGGCTCTCTAGCCACTGCGCTCAGTGTGTTGCAGATCGTATTCAAGTCTCTACTTCATCCACTTCATCACGCTGAGCATTCATGCTTTAGAGCAGATACAGCCCACTGCGCCATTGCAATACAGGGTCCTCCCTGTCTCGCCCACAGTGAACCCTCCCGTGCTTCGCTCTATGCTTGTTTCATCACCGTCTATGCAGGGCAGAGCCTAGAGTGAGTGATCACTCGCATCTTCCTTGCTCGAGGACGCATGATGGGGGCGGCAACAACGAATACGGGCGCCGTGATTCAAGCACACTGGCTGCCCCTTGCATCTTGTTTCTTGCTCCTCACCAATGGCAAATACCTGATAATGCTTCGCCCCGCCACCATAGAATAATAAATCAATAACGCCAATTTGAGTTGCATTGCATTGCAGTGAAGTCGCATCTTCTCACCTTCGTCAACCTATCCGGGCGAAGCAGTTTAGGCCTCAACCATAGTCGCCGTCGATCCTCTCAGCCTTCCTTCCCACCCACACTCATGCTCGTGCTCGCCCACCGCATATCCTTCCTCTCTGGTCTGTGGGTGTGGATTCATGGAGATTATTTTTCTTCGAAAGGGTTCGCAGGCTCCTTGCGCAATGCGTCGCATTGGCACTACGTCATTTATTGACCGTCTACTATCGCCCTATCGAACCTGCAGACTGACTTCCTATGCATACCCCAATATGCTGGCCGCGGCCTTCCATAGTGGACAAATACCTATGGCAGCGTCGCAGACATTGTCCAATCTATTTGCAAATAATCCATGCCCAGTATGTATCTTCCTCACTTCCCAGCATACTCTCCGAGCAGACCATCGCCGGAATGTCCACCAGCACACCTCGAACCATTCCCATTGAGCCGTACATCCAAAGTTGGGAACGGCAATGGAACAGCCTGAAACCCGAGCAGAACACACGGACCCTCCAAATCTCGACCCGAGTAGAGTTCCATAGTTGAAGCCATTGGAATGTACATCTCATACACGGGCTTCCCGGGACCCGAACGAACCACAGCCCGCCTCCGCCTGTTGCACACGCATGCCTTCGAGATTAGCCTCATTTTACGCCATCCCCTCTACCTGACCGGTTCTTCCCAGACAGTCTCCACACCCGCTCCATGCATGTAACCGTGTAACTGCCCTGACTCGAACTCAGTCCGACCCAGCCAGCCAGAAACATCAGATCCCCCACCGTGGCTGATTTGGCTCTCCGACAAACCTACCCGTCCAATATAGTTCGATTATGTTGCACGCAAGTGCATCCAGTGGGGATCATGTAGATCAGGGTCTGATCGTGATCGGCTGGTCTGGGTCTCTTCCTCCGGCTGTGGGTTTCTGGTTGGGGAAGCTGGTACATGCGTACGCTACTGAAAACCCTCCGAGGTGACATACTTCAATGGTGGTTTGGTGGCCTGGAACTGTTTCTGGTTGGGGATGATGATCTGTGGGAGAGGTACGTATGCTGGATGGTCCGATGACCGTCGTCATGATGCGGTGGTGGCGACGACGTCGTACTGGATGAGTTGTCCCTGCTTGGTACTTTGCTATTTGTCATGGATTGTTGGTTTTGGAGAGTTTCCCTCTGGAGTGCGGATCAATTGTTAAGATTGCAGGGTCTCGACGGTTCTCTCTCTATTCCAATGTATTCTTGCTGGGTTGAAGCTGCGTGGTCTATACGTGGTGGGTAATCTGTTCGGTGCTACGGAGTATCTATGTGGCTTGGTTGATATTGTTGGATTCGTTTAGGCTTGTAGCTGGGTGTAGACCTCTGGTTTGGTTTCTCCTTCCTATCTCTTACTAGACTTCCAGCCTATGTGCGCGTACTTTGGGTCCGGCTCTTGGTATCGAGTACATATCCATGGTCAAGCCCTCCCATTGATTCCGTACATTATGTGAACTATGGCATTCTCACCCTGTCAGATAATCTCTGTCGGATAATGGGCTGTAAGGACAGGTTATTGGCATGTCTTCTCATTAGACCAAGTCCCCGACGGTTTTCTCTGTCAAATGCTCGGGTGATAAATCTATCTAGTAGATGATCGATGCAAAACATGACACACTCCTCCGATATCTAGTTGAATCTTCTCCCAAGGGAACAATGGCATTTATTTCTTTATATTGGACTGTATTGGTTGTATAAGTCTCCAAATCACTGGATTCTTTGTTCCGGTCAAGGATGGAATAACGGCCGCGGTGTGCGTCGACCTCGTGAAGAGGCTAAGTCTCGGTTTATAAACAGGCCGGTCATCAATTCATTCTGATGTATTGTTGTGCTTGGGCTATTGTTGTCTTTCTAGTATCCAAGCCCCTGTGCGTCAAGTTATCTGGATCCCTATCGTCTAGATGCTGTGTACGCCGAGTTTGATATATACTTCTTGGGATGGAAAGCCGATGTGGACGAATGAGCATAGGAACCCTGAAGCATTCAATTCCTGTAGTCTGTACGTGCTGGCCCATATTATCCATCTACCTTCAATATATTCCCTAACCTGTGTTAACAACTGCAGGTTAAAGTCGTCGGAATTTTCGAGGATGCGCTTGCTCTCGCTGTGGAGCATCTAACTTGCACTACAAACCGACACCCTCCTTTTTATATGTACTTTTCCACACAACATCTTCCGGTAAGCGTTGAAAGCGAGCCATCTCCCTATAATATATAGCATTGCGTACCCCTGTTGACCAAACCATATTCCCTTATGTTGACCGTGTCTAATGAAGGCCCAGGATTCTCAATGAACTAATATCGGATGAATACTGAACCAACTGGTCGAGCGTATACACCTCGCGGAACCACGGAATACAATGAAGGCGCATTCCTGCAAACGAGATGGGACCTCATGTCGTTCGGTTGGTAAAACCCAACCCTATAGCGAGGGGTTAACCAGACAAATATACTATGACCATAGCTTGACAGTCGTAGACACTGTACTGGTCATTGTGCGTCTCCCTCCGTCTTGTGTTGTTTGAGTGGTTTCCATGGTCGTTTATGACGCCGGGTTAGCTCACTAAACTGCTTCTGAGTATCATGAAAAAGCGAGCTGGTTCTCCCATATCAACTGCTAGAGCACAAAATGTGTCATACATGACCTTATTGATTGTACAAGTCCATACGGCTGAAACCGACCCATTTCTGCACGAAGCAGCACTACACTACAAGGATGCACCTCAGCTAATAATTGCAATGAACATTCATCACCTATTGAACAGAGCCAAACCAGAGAAATGCCAAAAGGGACACCTGTACAAAATGGTATCAAATCTGCACCTTGCTCCCTCCCCCGATATCGAACCGTTTCCCAAGTGTTACAATCGCCAGAACATCAAAGAATTAGCAATAAAGCAAAGTCTTGAGTCCAAGCATGAAGAATAAACAACGCCAGCCCTGCTGTATCACAAATTCCAGGTCCCTATACAGTATCCAAAAAAGATATAAATAGAAGAATGATCCAATCGACCGACGGGAGCAGACCACTGTCGTGGCCGCATGGCAAAAAAAAAAAAAAGAATCAAAGTGTAGAAGTAAAAAACCCGATGCAAGAAGTAAACAAAAGCATCTTCGATGGCAAAAAGTCACCTAGCCTAAATGGTTATTTACCCATTCCGTTCTGCATCATGTTCTGCTGCTGTTGCTGATGCATCACTTGCGCTTGTACAACTGCAGCTCGTTGCTGTGCGGCTTCGCGTTCTCGTCGAATAACTTCTTGGACCCAAGACTTAGCGTTCCGCTCAAGCCCGCCCTGATACTGCTGCAATAGGTGCGGTGGGTACTGTCCAGGAGGCCCATACTGGGGCATCAGTTTGCTCGACATTTCTTGTCTCAATCTCAACAAACGCTGCTGGTACAACTGGTTGTAACGCTGCGCCACAGCACCTTGTGCCATATTGGCTCCCTGGAGATTCTGGGGCGGATGTCCGCCATTGGCTTGGACAGCTGCCATCATCATCTGCTGTTGGGGATTCATTTGGGGGCTGTTCTGATGCACTTGAGCCTGTTGGCCCTGCATCTGCTGGCCTTGGGACTGTTGTTGTTGTTGTTGCTGCTGATGTTGTTGGGCCATTTGCAGCTGCGCCAGTTGTGCCCGCATCAACTGGCTTTGGTATGCCGAAGCATTGGGCATCTTTTGCTGCGGCTGGTTCTGTTGCTGGGCTTGCATCATGTGCTGTGGGTGCGATTGGAGATTTTGCTGAGCATGGGCATTCGCCTGCAAGTGAGCGAACTGTTGTGGAGTAAGCTGGCCATGACCGAGGTGTCCCTGTTGTGCTAGCAATTGTTGTCTCTGCTGCATCAGCATTTGTTGCTGCTGGGGGGTGAGATTCATTCCACCAGCCATTTGTGGTGTTCCCATCATTGCCTGGTTCATTACTGGCGTGGGAGCCATCGTTGAACGACTTGGACTGGCGTGGCTCATACGCTGCGTGGGGGTAACATTGCGCATAATCGGGGTGGCGTGAGACATGGCAGGGGTACCCTGGGTCATTTGCGGCGTTCCGTGACGACTCTGGCCCTGTTGGCTTCTCGAGGGCGCCATCGGATGGCTCATGACATGAGGTTGAGCGTGTTGCAGCGCTGATGGTGGTCTTGGAGGACTTCCAGCACCCTGCATAGAAGATGTCATGCTCATGGGCACGCCAGCTTGAGTCCCCATGGCGCTTCCAACCAGCGGAGACGAGGTATTGTGCGGCGTCTGGTTGCGGACCACGGGCGATGATTGTGGGCCCTGGCTGACACCGTTCGCCTGAGCCATGACATGCCGATTTTGTTGCTGGGCCGCGAGCTGGGCCTGTGCTTGTTGTGCGGCAAGATGTTGCCTTCGGGCTTCGTCCTTGGCATGCTCTTCGGCCTGTCGCTGCTCCAGAGCCCGACGTCTTTCTCTCTCCTGCTCCTGCTGCTGCCGCTTGGCCAACTCCTGTTTGAGTTTGATCTCATGCTCTCGTTTGGCCTTCTCCTCATGTTGCATCCGAATGCTTTCGAGGGTCTTGAATCTCGAGAAACGTGGCTCGAATGGAGCACCTCCACCGGTGTCATCCACTGCGCCAGACTTCGGTCCTCCAGCCCCTCCTGGACCATTCGGCTCGAGTCTTTCGTCCATGATGAGCATGAAGCGTTCCTCCTCGGCAGCCAACGCTTCATCGGCAGCTAGCTCGGCCACTGTACGCTTGCGTCTCTTCGGCGACGGCGGAGCATCCATATGGAGGGGGCTCTCCATGTGTCTGAGAAGGTCCTGCGCAGCATCGAAGTTGTCGACCGGATCCAGGAAAAGAGGTGGCGCAAGAGCTCGCGTCAGCTTCGATTCACATTCAATCAGATCTTGTGGTTCAACCATCATCTTCTGTTTTTTTGCAACGTGCCCTCGTTCAGGCTGAGCGGTAGATCCCCCGGGAGACGGAGGAGCCATGGAGGTACCCTGGGCACTAGACGTGGAGTTGGGTGACGCTCTCGCAGGGGTAGTGGCAAGTAACGTAAGTTCCGCTTGCAGTGAACGCGGAGTAGGGTGAAGGACAGTCGTGAACACACGAGGCTTTGGAGGGGCCTCCTTGGGCTGGGAAGAGCCAGATTCGCCAAGATTCTGAGAGCCAGCTGAGTCCGCACCATTGACCTGGGCTTCCTCCTGGTTTCCTGGAGACGTATTCGCGTCATCCTTCTCGGAGGTCAACTGGTTCTGTTTCGGGTAGGGAACGTAGGCAGATGGCGTTATGTGTTCGTTGTAGTTGTGGATGGAGAAGGGGGTATTGTTTTCATTCGACGAATGCGCTGTCGTCTTTCGCGCCTGCGCTGAGACAGACTTGTGATCGACCACTCGTACGATGAGACAACCTAATCTCGTCTATGAGTTACGACGTCAATAGGTAGAGGTTGTTAAGGACAGACCTTCGTAGAACCGAACGTTGGTCCGCAGGAGCTCTTCCATCATATCGTGAGGCACGGTGCCAGCACGGATATGTTCGATGATAACTTTCATGTCGGAGTTATACGGAAAACTTCCATCCTGCTGTTCGAACCGGAAATGTGTCGGATGAAGGTGGAGGACGAGAGAAGGGCGGCATTTGGAGAACTTCTTCAGGATATAATTTGTCGTTTTCACTGTTGAGCCGCGCGAGTCAGTAAACAGGGATGAATCCACACGACGACGGGATAGGAGCCCACCGTAAGGTTCGGCGCATTGTCTGCTGGAGCGGTGGTCGATATCCATCGACGCGGACCGCGAGTGCAGCTTCTGTAACCGTGCAGCAGGGTCCCCTGGCTTCGGCGCATCCCTCCTGCGATTCAGGGGACCCTTCGCATCGGCCGTGCCATTGACACCATTTGGGACGGAACCAGTCGTCGAACTAGAAGAAGCGGCCTGGCTGGCCCCAGGGAGACGTTTTGATGCTGACTGTGGGGAGGAAGATGACTGCTGGGCCTTGACTCCATTGACCCCCGTCTGGACAAAAGGCGGGGGCGGCCGCTTCATCTTCGGAGGATGGGAGGTGGGTTGGGAAATGGCGGTTGCCATGTTGTCGACACCGGGCATGCGACGCGACTAGACCCAACGGGTTGCAGAGGCGACTTTTCGGGATGCGAATCCGATGGTGACGATGGGAAATCGTGCTCCGAAAGGTGAGGATGATATAACCGAAGCGCGAGACATGTGGGGAGCGGAGGACGGGGCCGGTCGCCAACAAGCAAGCCGGAGTTGATACGGAAAATGGCCGGTAGCTCGGGGCGGCTAGAGAGACGAGAGACCGGAGTCCATCGAAGGGAGATCCGCGAGGATGGCAGGGCAGAGGGTCGCGGAAGGGTATATCGGTCGACGGCGGTGGCTCTGCAGAGGGAGTTTGGTGATGCCAAGCCGCGGGCGACGTGAAGGCGGCCGAGTCAGGTGACTCCCGCATGCGGTTAGCGCTGTCTTTGCTGCCTTGTTGCCTGGTTGCCTGCATGTCGAGGCATCTCTGGGATATTTAAGGGTGTGCCTATGTTCACCGATGGGAATAACACTGAATTCATTATATCAAGGGGAATCAATCATCAATCGCAAGCCCAAAAGAAACATCCCAGCAGAAACACATATAAACACTTGGAACAACACCATATACACAGAACCCTCCCAGCGGTTGTTCGTCCTAGTCATGGCCAGAAACCCGGCGTCGCCAGTCGTCACCCATGCGGAGTTCGTCGACTACATCGATCCGCTTCCCAATTCCGGTCGTTCCCTCTCTCTGCCACCATTTCTCGCCCGAGTCCGCAAGGGCCGACTCGTCCTCGCTATCGATCAACCCTCCACGGTCACCAACCACGACCACAACCTGTCGCACCCAGCGGGAGATATGATGCACCGCATCACCCTCCTTTCCGGTCAGGGACTCCTGAACATAGACAATCTCCGGTGAGATATGGCGCACGAGATGAACAAATCCCGAGGCCGTGTTGAAGGGCATGATCGTGTTCTTCTTGTCGACGATGGCTTGCGCCTGAGTATACAAAGTCTTAAAGAGGGGAGTAACGCCTTCAGGTTCGCTTGCATGCCTGGGAGAATCCGGCGCATCCACATCGCTCGCAGCTTCTTCGGGGGCGATGTTGGAATAGGACGAGGTGACAGACAGCGTAGGGTGGGAGCCATTGCCCTGGTTGGGAGCGTGCTTCAAGTCCGGCGCGTAGATCATGACGAAGATTTTACACGTGTCAGGGTCGATGTGCTCAGGGAGGTGGGACAGGATGGACTGTAGGTCCTTGTGGTTAGCAGGAGGACTCAAGAAACGTTATTCGTATCAGCCTACCACATGATCCGAAGTAACCTCATCGGGGTCGATATGCAGCGATTCCGATGACACAACAATTGCGACGGTTTTCTTTTTCCTGTCGACAGAGGGCCCGTCGGCGACACTGCGACCAGGGAGCGCTCCGCTCATAGTCGGGACACCGGGGTCCGGCAGATCCCTGCGGTTGACCCTGGATTCCACTTCTTCAGACCATCTAGAATGATCCTCAAAGTCGCCACGTTCCTCCCTAATGGACGTCAAAGCACCGCCGACAAAGGCTCCAGCCGCGGCCACCCCAGCCGCCACTCGCTTGCTAGCTCCGTCAAAGATCTGTTGGGGACTGGGTGTGCGTCGCAAGGCGCCCTGCATCCTGGCCACCATGCCAGGGTCATCTTGAAGGTCGCCGTGGAGGTCGGTCGCCGTCGATCTAGCGAAATCTCCTTCATACGCGCCACCCTCAGCGCCAGGGGCAGGCGCGGGGAACTCGTCGCCATCGCCAGGGTAGTCTCGTTCATCATCATCGTCTTCGCTGCGTTCGCTCCAGATCCAGGCAGCTACTCCAACCGCTGCGACGCCCACAGTTAGAGCCAATGGTACGTAGTATCCCAGGAATGTCCGTCTCCCGGTCGAGCTGAAGCCCGATCCAGCAGCTCCGACCCGCCGACGACGAGCATCCTGGGAGTATGGAAAAGACATTGCGGTCGCTGGTGTCGATCAGAAGTGGCGCATAGAAACAAATGAATCGCACTATATGGCATTCACATTTCACGCCCAGTCGGAGGAAGGGTTGACTCGAGAGTCGGAGAGTTGGCAAAGGAAGAAGGCTGGAAAGGAGCAGCTCGCGGCGGGCTGGGGGGAACCGCGGAGAGAGCCGAGAAACATGTGGCTGGTGATGCTCTGTTTACCGCGGTCGAAGGGCTGGTACGGTAAAAGGCAGGTATTGCCGGCGGTATTTATGGCACGTGATACATGTAAACACAGCACCTGAGCAACCTGTATGCCTGGGTAGTCTTGGACAGAGAAATTAATGTTGTAAAGTGAACAGACTATATTCCCTATATTTCAATTATATATTTAGTATGAGAGGCTTTCAATCAAATCCTACGATCCTGCAATGCAATGCTCTTTCTCCCGCGGACCGTAATGCAAGTTCCCCGCATAACCACCCTCCATAATGGATGTCTGCACTGCAGGTAGTACCTAGTCTTGACATCGACATACGGACCTTAATTGTGTCGCGGCTTGGGTGTTGTACTTTGAACAGCAGCTTAATGCTTCTCGATCTTTGATGATACATGTTTTGTGGCAAAACCTGCGTGATGAAGGTGGTCAGTTAGCTTCAAGTTGGCACTCAATGCTTCCAAGGTTGTCTCGCAAGGTCTTTACAGTGACAGCATCACAATTATTCTGAATGGTAAATATTCACTCAATACACGTCTTCTGGAGTATGACTCTCACTTGGAAATAGTCCTTCCAGAGCACAAGAAGGAGCTACGAATCTGGTGCGTGACTTCGCAAAATCCACGAAGCGGCTGTTCCGTTGTGATGTGAAATCAATCAAATATGATGGTTTTCAAGGAAGCCCGGAGAGAGTAGATTAGTCGGGTTTCAATGGGCCTCGAACGTTTGACAAGAAGGGGATAAGCAAAAGACGGCGACAATCCATCTGGGAGGAGAAGATGGGTTTGCAACTTATCGAATCTCTGGTGGATATTAGTTGTGCTACAATACTTTCAATTCTTCCATCACTGCACTTTGAAAAATTATCGAGTCCGGTAGATTGGAGCCTGTAATTGCGAACATTCACAAAGACGATAGCATTAGTGAACAGCCCCAAAGCTCCTTTAGTTCCCTCGAATTTTTCTATGGGCTCAAACATTCCCAATGGATAGCTTATAATGTCACTATCGTCTGGTTTTCCTGGTTGCTCTCCAATGGTTTGGATAGATCGATGCAGATTTGATGTCCCGGATTCGCGATATATACTTCAACTGCAGGACCTGCTACTTGGGCATTGATCTGATTGCAACTTGGCTCACTACTCAAGAACTTACCTACATTTTGGCTCCGTGGGTTTAGGATTACAACGGACTACTCTATCTCCAACTATCAACGAGGTCTAACACAAAACCGTGGTCTTATATAGAACGATCGAGCATCCTACGAACGCCAACCTGTCAATATTGTCTCCTTCCCCACATCAAACCGTACCCCCGTAGCCAAGTGAGTTATCTTTGTGGCCAGAAGGGTCTGGGGCACATTTCGTGCTGCACTTTTTATAAGACATTCGGTTTAAATATTATGTTGACAAAAGATCCAGGACGGGGCATTTCCCGTTCATGGTTGGTCCCCGACAAGTTGATACCAGGCAGACTTAATCCAAAATTCCTGGAAAGAGCTGGCGGACTCCTATTCTCAATTGGACGTTCAATGCGTTCTATCGCCCTTTGCATATATTCCCTTTTACATGGAGTCGTGGGATTCCATGGCTTCACCTGAAATTGCATACATCCGATGGTAAATCTAAATGCTCACGAGCAAAGATTGACAGACTGCAACCCTTAAAGAATATGCACCTTCCAGGTAGATGTGTACGAATTATTCGTGAGGAAATTCTACTAGAAGACACGTTTTAAATCCAGTCGGGAGTAGTGTTGAAAGAGCTTACTACATCTGTAGGGCAACATTAGATACAGCTGAGGGGGCTGAGGTATACAATTGGGAGCGAGAAATACATGGTTTAATAGCTGAGTCGACCATTGTTCCCTGAATACAATATTAGTATCGTACGTTCTGGGCATCTAAGATAATTAGACCCGTACAAAAACCCGACTAGTCTCGATACCGAAAAATGCTGTCACGCATCGGTCTACCAGTCGAAAAGTCAGTAACAAACAGTATCCGACTAACCTTCCCACTTCAATGTCTCAACTCGATGGACATTCCTCACGCAAGTCGCGTCGTGAACCAGCCTGTGAAGAATGCCACCCGTGTGCATACCACATCGACGCGCAACCCACATTTTTGACACCTGCCCTGCAGCAGATCACTTCTTTCCGATCCTATTAAGATTGCTGGAGATTCTGGCGCAAACAGCACCATGTCACTGTAATTGAGACACGGAATAGCATCTCCATAATCTGATGTTGAGATCGGTGAAAATGGGGATCCCTGTATTAGAAGCCGAAGAACACGCAACCCCATCCGTAACATGCAAGGATTTTGTAGATCATTGACATTTCGGAATCTCTTTGTAGCTATAAATATCGAGGTCGAGTCAGTGGATGTTTCGATGTGTTGGATAAAAATTCGAGGGGCTCTGTTCCCCATCTGGCACAGTTGTGTTCCGTGCTTGAGTCTCAGTGTCGATGACGGTGGCTGCAGGTGGTGTGGTGTTGATGTGCTAGGTACGTGGTAAGCTGATTTGAGCCCAGAACGCCTCCTTACTTGCCTACATTCGTCGGTGTTTTGCAGACCGACGCGTTAGTCACCCTGCGATTGTTGGAGGGGTTCGTGTAAATGAATTGAACACTGAAGGTACGGGTATGGGTCCTGTTTGAGGCACGAAGTTTGTTAGATTGTTTGTTGGATAGATACTCTGAAGCCGTCATCGGTATTACAGCGAACCGTGTCGGTGGGCCCGAAGTTTTGGGATGCTGACCTCTGAATTCATCCCACTTGGTCTGACAGGGATCCTGGAACTAGTTAAGCTACTTTGCATGATGTTCTGCGTCACCATAACGCGTCTGTCCCAGGTGCATCCGGTATCTGGATAGGCGGGCATACTGCGTACACAATAGTGCCAAACAACACCTACGCACCCAGGAACCCATATCAACCAGAACCAAATCCCGGCCTAACACAGCCCAGTCTATGAAGCTTATCACTTATCGACGGCAGACGCCCGCCCGCACCGTCCCGGGTCTAAGGCGATATCAACCGCTCAACCCCGCTTGGTGGCTTCCGGTTGCAGCGACCTGCAGCATCCACTAATCGTGGGAAACCGTGTCCATCGCCCGGGAGGCCTTCGTTACACGGCTGTTATTGGAGGTCCCAAAGGACTGCTGAATGGGAGAAGGACCGTCCTTCAGATCTTCCAGGTCGCCCGGTCATATGACGGATCCTGATCGAGCCCGTGCGACTCCGAACTCCCAACGGGAACCAGTCAGTGCTCGTTCCTGTTTACCTCTTTGCCTTCCAGCCGCATGGTGTCAGCGTTTCATATCGGACTAGCGGGGCTGCAGTGTATTGCGATCGGAGGCAGCGACGAGGGTTTGTATGAATTAAACAAATCTCAATCTCAGCTGCTGGCTGCGCCAATCATGTCAGGATCTCGTCTGGATGTGCACTCGAGACAGACTTGTCCACGCCGGTGGGATGAAAACATCCATTCCATGCGGGGTAGAAACTCCATCCGGGGGATTTTTGAGTTTGTGTTGGCCCTTCACTCTGCAGTGAGGAATTGACTTTTTCCCTCCGCGTTGATGAATTCCAACGCATGGATATCCATGGTTCTCCTTCGCGGGAGACATCGAACCCCTTGAACTCTAACCATCATTATATATTAATCGGCACTGTCACCAGGCCGGAGTTTGCCAAAACCGGCGCTCCCACGGAGTAGCAGAATCATCATAGCTAGAATGCACTCCGCTCACAAGACCTGCTGTAACCTGTACTCCGCAATTTCGTTTCCCCGGATCATGCTGTTTGGGCGATTCGTCCGAGCACTAGGATTGGGATCATCCTTTGTTGGATCCCTTGGCCGAAGACACCAAGATTTTTAGCCCTGCCCCCCCCCTTTCACCTCTTACCCGCAGAGGGAAAGCGTATGTCGTATCGGAGGACAACGCAGAGATCATGTATTCTCCACGTTCAAGGGGGAGCTTGATGTCATGTTAACTGTGTCCGGGGTTCGACAGTCCTGGAATAGAGGAACGTGCGTCTGACCCCTGGGTCAGGGGCAGCGAACCGATTCTACTCCAGACCCCGGATTTCTGGGCGCGGTTTTTCGCACAAATCGTCATGGTTCCCTATTCCGGTCGGTGTAGCATATACAGAGGGAATCTGAAATTTACGGGGGATTGAGTCCAGCAACATCCACTGCCACTACCTTTCAAGGGCGAGCGGACTGTCCCTCGTGCACGTCAAGCCCCCCTTTCGTTAAGAGGCTCCAGCGAATAGGAGCGTCCAGGAGAGAGCGGGTTCATTTAAACTCTTCCCTTTTGGAGTTGTCCGGATGTCAATCAACGTTGGGGCCATGATGGAGGGGATGATGGTGCCCCGGCGTACGGAGTACGGAGTATTGAGTACTTTGTTCTTGCTGCGTAGCGTGGTTATCTGGATGAGGTTTTCTTCCGTCGTGGGTCCTGCCAAATAGAGCGAATCATCACCGTGAAACTGGCTGGATACTGACGAAGATCCTATTATTCTCCGTACCTTGGAGATGCTGCCAATCCACATCGCGTCTGGTGTTCCCCGTCAGCGAGACTAGAGCCAGTGGAACCATGGTAGACTCAGGTTCGGCGTGTGCTCCGCACCGTATGATCATTTCTCCATCGTGAACATCCCAATCCACGGCACACGCAGTATGGAGAACGCCGTACGGCAGTTACTGGGCCACCGGGTGGAGTGTGTCTTTGGATTTTGTGTAGGCGTATGGCGTAGGCGATGCAGAGTAAGGTGATCCCAGATTGTACGTTATCGTTTTCACTACATCGCGGGTGCGAAAAAGATACTAAAGTGAAGGACGGAAGTTAGGAGTAAAGTGTAAAGTGCGCGGTACCCGGTATGGCACACTGTCGATGCTCGACCGAGATTAATTAATTAAGAACCATTGCCAAACACCACTATCGGACTGATAAGAACTAATGTTTTCCTTTCTTTTTTTTTTCTGTTCATCCGATCCGCTTTTCGTGAGCGGCAGACAGTGGAGCAGAGAATTCGTGGTCCATCGAATGATAGTGGAAGGTTGGGAGATGGAGGGTCCTTATGCACCCGCCGCCGCTGTCTGTCAGGTTAAATGACGCGATGGGAGGGTAAAGTCAGCATCCAACGCTGGCAGCGCGACGTTTCTTGTCGATCGCGCGGGACCTCCTTACATGGATCTGCACCAGCAGGACCGACCTTAAGGGCCAACGTACGTGGTACATACGCAGTACGCAGTACAGCATACCGGTTTAGGGATGGGGATCGATGTTTTATTGCATGGGGTGCGGTATGTAATATTAGAGAAGCCCACGACGCCAGCCAGCGAGCGTCGAGGTGATGGCTGGGTGAGGTCTCTCGAAGGCGCGCGCCTCTTCCAAAAATCCCGTATACTGGCGGATGCCGGGGGCTCTAGCATCTCAGAAAAGCGTGGTGGGTCGCAGATGAACCGCATGCGTCCACTTGGGCTCCCTGTCTCAAGCGAGCTTCATCATCACACCATCAAACTCATCCTGGAACGAGCGTGCAGGAAGAGGATGAGGATGGTGCCCACCTCTCAACCCCGGCCGGAACGGCCGGTCCTCACCGACAGGTCACTTTCATGTGCCTCGCAGGTCACGATCGCAAAGTCAAAACGGATCTGGTGGCGAGCCTATTGAGCCCTCCTCGCTTCGGGGTTCTACATCGGCGGGCGTAAGTGGTGTATGTAAGCGAACGAGGCTGCAGCCAAGCATGCGACCGCTCGAAGAATCGGGACAGAATATCAGAAGAGACTACGGCCATTGGGATTTCACTGAACCGGGGGATAGACGACAGTCAGAGACGAGTGATGGGGGGATGAACCTGGTAAGACAGCAGGCAGGCAGAAGGCAGACAGGAATCCCGATCTTCAGATCGCATTGTTGAACACGTCCTGTTGCGCCACGTTTTCCGTTCAGGATAGCTCCCTAACATGGCACATGTGCCTCCCTGCAGGCAGATTGCGAATGCTCTGGAGGATGGGGGTAGGAAAGAAGGGAGGTGACGTGCGATCAGTCGACATCGGGATAGCTGACATCATTCACTGGGGGGGGGGGGGTTTATGCATATCCAGAAGGCTGGCGATGGGGATCATTTGCTGGGCATCAACCGAGGCCGGAAGTGTAAGGAGCGTTCCTCCGGCGTCTCGTCGATTAGGTTGGGTTTGGTGGAACGAAATGATCCATGGAACCAGGGCGCGGGAAATTCCCAGCGGGTGTAAGAGATTGGGATACCCTGAGTCAGGCCATGGAGAGAAGTGGAGGGAATTATGAAAATTATGAAGAGATGGAGAGATTCTACGGATACTGAGTACGGAGTAGGGAGTCGAGGGAAGGATGTATTTAGTATCCTAACTACTCCGTACTCCGGATAGGTATGTGTATAATCGATACTCCTGGACAGGCAACTAGTACCTAGGAGTCGAGAGCTCTCAGGCCGAACTTCCGCCCAGTGGATTCGTCTGGTGCCCACCAACCCCCGACTCCAGCGTGGATGGCGTTACAGCTAAGAGTTTAGTCACCGTGTGGTCGCAAATCAACCTCCAATTTGTTGTTTACTAGGCAGGTTGGAGATTCTGTCCTGGTTACTGTTGTTGCCTGGCAATTGCCCGGTGTACGGCGCAGAAGATGGAATCTACCAGACGACCCAGAGGAATCAGGAATCATAATAGATTGTCTTACGGATCGATCGTTGGCTTAATATCGGAGGAGAATGTCAGAATGTATGAGCCATGAAGAACCCCTTTCCAGGTAATACGGTATTACTCGATAAGTTACCTTACCTGAGACCGATGTAGATACATGACTGGCAGCAGAGGATTTGACCAGATAAATTCACTGACATCCAGATGGTTCTACACCTCGTGATGAGGATAGAATATTCGATTTTATCTTCTATATTATTCTCTATTTTATTATTATTATGATTATTATGATTATCTTATGATTCACATATTCTAGGTACCTAAGTAGTAACTAAACAACAGGTCGCGTCAGCTGTCAAGGTGAGGGAGTTTCCTTCCCCTAAAAAAATAGTGACCTCCTGATTCTCTTCTCTTCTTCTTCCCCTCCGACTTCTCTTCTCTCCCTCCCTCTCTCTCTCTCCCTCTCCATCTCTTCCTCTTCCTCTTCTTCTCCTTCTCTTCCTCTCCTTCTCTCCTCTCCCAGTCCCGATCGACCCTTCTTCTGCTCCTCCCAGAAGTTCAGGTGTCGTTCCTCAGGATCTGGTCTCTCCCACTCCTCCTTTTCCACTTCTCCTCTTCCACCACCACCGTTTCTTCTCGTCTTGTTCATACTTTCGCCTCCTCCTTCGTTTCTCCTCCATCTCTTGTACATGGATCGACCGTTCTAACTCGTCTTGTTCTCTTGGAGCCTTGTGTTCCGCACCTCTCCTCGCTCCCCCCGGCCCCTTTCCATCGAGCCCTTCGTTTCGTCCGTCTTCGATAGCATTCGTTCTGCATTCTCCGAAGCGTTTCCTTTCCACCTCTTCGCATTTGTATAATCTTATCGTTGGCATTTCTTAGAACAGGTACCTCTCCCCTTCCCCTGATCCCGCTGCCCCTGGTTCCCCATCGCCCGTCATTCCCCTCCCGATCCACCCCATCGCTCCCTCCCTGGTCCTTCTGTGCAATCTTCGCTGACCGTGATGTCGTACAGGATTCCCTCTGCTTTTCCTTTTGTTCTTTCCACACCTTCTTCGTTCTCGATCTCCTCCACTTCTCTTCTCTCCGGCGTCCTGCGGATTCCACCCCCATCCATCCACAACCCACCCCCTGATCCCACGCGGAGACGTCGCCAGTTACGCGTCCGACCGTTTCCCGATCCCCTCTATCCCAGGAGAACACCATGGCTGCTTTGGTACAGACCATTCCGCAACAAAGTGGCACGGTATCGGTGCTCCAGACTCGTCCCTCCTCGTCCTCGGGCACTTTCACCCCGTCTTCGCAGACCTCCACCCCCCAGACCTCCCGGAACATGTCCTGGAACACATACAACGCCGCAGGCAGCTCGGGCAGCTACAGGGTCGGCCACCCGGTCGTGGCCCCTTACGCTTTCACCAGCACCCCCAACCTCTCCAGTTCCGCCAACGCCCAGAACCGTCAGTCATGGACGCCGCAATTGAGGCCCGAAAGTCGGACCTCGTCCGCTCCCTCGGCCCCTCAGGTGTCTCTGGGCCCCAATTTCCCGGGCGTCACCTCTCGCCATGTCAATAATCCTGCAGCTGGTTCTGTATCCACCTCTTCTTCCAACTCCTCCCTCCAATCTTACGTGTCCAAAGACGACACCGCCATTTCGTCCAGGCAGCATCGGAGTGAACCGCCTCTTCGCCCTCTTTCCACCGTCAACCTTCCTTCCCCGTCCTCCTCGTCTTTCATGAACATATCTTCTCCCGTCACTCGCCCGTCCCCGGACCGGTATCGTCGAGGCTTGCGGAGACCCGACAGCGTAGCCGGTGCTCCCCCTACAACGACCGGCTCTGGATCTCCGCGCATGTTACCAGTCACTTCACCCGCGGACGAGTCGAAAGGTCCGACGCCGGATGGCTCTCGGAGCTCGGGACACCATCGCGGATCGAGCGCCGACGAAACCTCGCGTGTGGAGAAGTCTCATCCCGAGCTGGCGAAGAGGTACCGACGCCGGAGTTGGGGCAATATTGACAACGCAGGCCTGATCAATATGCAACTCCACCTCCCGACCTCTTCGCCGATCCCGACGACCGGAGGCCATGACTACTTCGACGAGAACATCCGGCCGCAGTCGGCCCAATCCAACCGAGAATCCCCTGGTAGTCTACACTCTGCCCATTCGTCGACTTCCTCGGTGAGTCAACCCCCACTATCCATGGAAAACTATCCTGTTCTGACAATGGCTAGGTACGCTCCACGGCTCAAGCAGATTCAGGTTCTTCCCACAGCAAAAGTTCTACACCCTCTAGACCATCGCCCTTGTCACAACCCGTGGACGCAAATCCTCCTGCCCCAACGCCACAGAAACAACCGACAGATCGTAAAGAACCTCCTCCCGTGACAGAGAGCATCGCGTCTCAACGCTTGGCCGAACTCACCAAGAACGACCCGAAGAGACTCGGGAAGTCCCGACTGAGAAGGGCCTTCTCGTTCGGAAGCGCATCGGAGCTTCTCAAAGCTTCGGCACAGACCAACGCGAGCAAGCGGGATGCAATTCTGGCAGAGAAGGCTCGGAGGGAGATGCTGGAGGAAGAATTGGGCCCAGAGCAGGCAGCTATTGCAGAACAGCAAGAAGCTGGTGGGCTGGGCGAAAGCATCTACTCTCACCACCAAGGCCGGTTTTTCAACGCCTCCACCGATAACGTGTCGGTTTCGTCTACGGCTTCTTCTGCCTCGATCATGCTCCGGAAGATGGGCAAGGGAATGAGGAGATCGACACGGTCCCTGGTCGGGTTATTCCGCCCGAAATCGGTGATGAGCACATCGTCAAACGACGGGGGTGCCGCTCAGCCGATGACGCCGCAATTGTCCGTGGTGAACGTCGAGGCGGAAAAGAAAAGCGTGTCTGTCAATGCCGACCCCCAAGACCTGCCCCGTGGTGGCACTGTATTCCCCAAAGTGGAGCCCAACCACCCTGATGCGTACGGCCATGAAGATGGCGCGTTTGACAGGTCCCAATCGCGTAAAAGCATTGTAGGGGGAGATCGGGAGCGGGCTGAGGTTCTTGCCGCTGTCCGAAAGGGCATCCTCAAGAGTATGTCTCCCTCGAGCGGAGCGCCGTGATATAGCTGGCTGACCCACACAGAAACCTATTCCGACCCGGCCAACAACATGAAAAAGTCCTCTCAGGCTGTAAACGGCAACGATTCCCCGCATTCTAGCGCTCCCAGCACTCCGGAGGATCAGACACGATCTGGCAATCGGCGATCTGATGCAGTTCGGATTGCTGGGGAAGATGACTATCTTGCGGAGGGCCGCCTGGCGGGCGGCGAGAGCAAGAGCGCCCCGATCACGCCTCAACCAGTGATGCCCAAGAGCCTCGTGTTCAGCCCCCGGATCCAATTCCACGAGACATGGCCGAGTGGAGAGTACGATCGCCGGGGAGATATCGCCACCTGCAATCGATTGACCCCGCTGCTCGCCCAGCAGATCAAGGAGGAACTGAACAACTTCAAGATGGAGATGGAAGTTCACGAGACCTCGAAAATCTATACCCACTTCCTCTGATCCGTTGCATTTTGAACGGCGTTATTTATGGGTGACTTGAATGTCATTACTGTCCGGAGGACTGTTGGATCTTTGAATGACGCGCGGTTCCTCTTTCGCCTTGGTGCCTTGACTTGTAGTAGACCCTGCTTTTCTTAGAGCGTTGTCTTGGCTGCTTCATCATTTCGATTTCGTCGGCTGTCTCCGGAATTCGTCTTTTAATCTCTTCTTGCCCCTGCGTGTTCTGGGTGTTCGGGCGAACCACTTGTCGATTTCCTTTTTTCTCTTCCTCGCTTTTCCGTTTCTCATGCGTTCGCACCTGCAATGGAGGGAGCTAGCTAGCTCAGCTACCTGGATCGGATTTTGGAACCGTCCATGCCTGGGGTCCCATGCCAGTCAGCGCATTGATCTATTGCAACGCATCTATCTATCCCAGCGCCCGCTTACGTCTACGGGTCTCCGTTTCTAATTGTCGTCTACTTTCGTGCTTTTCTGTTGACCTTGCATACGAGCCACCCGGTCGTCCTTTTCCTGTCATTATTTTCCTTTTTTGAGAGCGTGGCAATTGGGCAAATCAACTCTTTGACCGTTATTTCTCATAGTGTCATAGTTGCTACTTTTCCTGCTCCGGTCGTTTCTTGTGCTATGTGACTGGTTGCGGTCTTGTGTCTGGGCTCATCGCCTGGACTGATAAATACAATCAATCGCCCCAGGGTTTTCTATATCGGCAGTTGTAGACCACGTACGTAGATCAAGCAGGTCATGGCTATAGTGTATCCTACGGCATGCATCGCTCCTAAGCAAACTGCATCCTCTCGGCGGTCCATCTCGGCCGCAAGCCCTCCGCTTCGGCCGCAACCCGCACCACATCCAACGAACTATCCGCGACATAGTCCACCCGCCAGTCGAGGGTGAGCTGGGCCCCGGCCTCGCTCTGCGCCCACACGGCCACGCCGATCGTATTCTCGCCCGCGTAGTCCAGCACCCCGCCGGGAACGGGATACACCACCTGATTGCCGATGTGCGGGTAATACCGGCCGTACTGGTATCCGTTGACGAAGAGCTGCACGCGGTACGCCGTTGTCGCACCTGCCGGCGTGCCCAGCACAAACGACACCGACGCGTCCACGCCCCGCGGGAGATGCAGCGGCACCACGGCGCGGAAGAACCGCGCAGTGGCCCCCGTGAAGGACAGGGTCGTCGATGAGCTGCTGCTGCTGGTGGTGCCGTTGGCGACGACCGGCCACGCGCTATCGTCGAACCCGGGTAGATGCCATCCGACGCGTTCCGCGAAGAGCCCGTCTTCGTTGTAGACCCCGCGCACGGGGTCGAGGTCTGTTTCACCGCCGGCGGTGCCGGCCACGCGCCACTGGGTGAAGCGCGGCGGGTCGGCGGACGCGGAGTTGGAGTTAGCGGCCGGGAGGAGTCGCGCGGCGAGGATGCCACGTGGGTTGAGCGCGCCGGTGGTCTGATCGTGGCCCGTGTCGTCGTGGATGATGAGGAGGGTGTTGGTGCTGTTGGGGTGAAGGGCGTTGGCGGGGAAGAGGAGCGTTTTGTTGGCCTGGGAGGTGGTTGCCGTGCCTAGGTGGGCGCCGAGGAAGTGGCCGTTCAGGTAGGCCGACCAGCCGCTTGAGGGGTTAATAGTGTGTCTGTTGGAGGGAGGCTGGGGTGGGGGACGTACAATGCGGCGCCGCCTTGGACGTTGAGGAAGACGCCGGAGGCGGCGTCGGTGAAGGAGCCGCGCCACAGGCGGATGCCGTTGTGGAAGCCTGTTGCGGTTAGTGGCTGGTAGGTGGGCTTGGGCAGGGGTGAGGGTAGTACCGTATTCGTCGGCGTAGAGAACGGGGAGCGTGGCCGGGGGACTGGGGTTCTCCGTTGTCATGTGGTCGGCGTCTGCATTGGACATTTAGCATAGGGATGTGGAGGGGCATGTAGATGCGTGTACGTACCGACCCATGCAGGCCCGGAGTCATCGTAGGTTGGAAGTCGTTCGGGAAGACTGTCTTGCGACTTCCATGTGGTGGAGGATAGTGATGGGAGCGTCACAGCCGGCGGAGGAGCGAGCGACGCAGTAAGACTGCCATATGAAGATCTCGACGTCTTGATGCGCTTGCCGTTCCAGGTGATTGCATTCACCTTCTTGGACGCGAAGACCTCCAGGGCTGTCTGGTTGATCGAGTCACCTCGCAGGGCCAGGGTCGACCCGGACAGGCTCGCGGAGCGGACGAGATATGGGCCCTGGACGAGGACTGTCTTGTGTTAGCATGGGGCGTTAGCATGGGGGGGAGCGTTCTTACCAAGGTCAGTCTCTGGAGCGAGCGGATCATCTGTCAGGGACGGAGCCCAGAAGTTGTACGCAGTAGGGCGATCGAGGAGGATGACGCGCACGCCGTTGTTCAGTTGAAGGACGCTCATCCCCCCGGTCTGAGTGAAGTTCACCACCAGGATATCCTTCTTCCGGGTGAACTTAGCGTTGGAACAATGAGGGCACCGCTCCACCTTGCCGGACTTTGCGCCCTTCACGGCAAACTCGCCAGATTCCCCGGTGGGAACCCAGAGAACGAGGGTAGCCTGCGTGTCCATCACCGCGTGTGTGAGCACTTCCGCAGTGGAGTACAGCAGGGTGTGAGAGAGCCCGAATTGGAAGTCCGTGACGATAATCTTCGACTGGTGTCCGTTGAGTCGAATGGATCCCTCAGTCGGGACCGTAAAGACTCCTGCAGAGGTATTGACCTTCAACCGGAACACCTCGTCCGTGCCGACGGTGCTGTCCGCATGGATGGTGACGTAGAACGCCGCGTTGGTGACCGGGTTGCGCAGCTCGTACCCAGCGATGGCCGGGTTGTTCGTGTACTGCGTGCCGTTGCCGATGCGGTCGGTCATAGTCAGGTCCGTGGCGCTGCGGGTGAAGAGCGCCAGGAGCTTGGTTTCGTAATATTTGCTGCCAATGGAACGGTCCTCTGAGATGGGCGCAGAGTAGTCGTAGCTGGTCGCCGTGACAGGCGCCGCGATGGCGCCCCAGTTGGTGCCGCCGTACAACATGTACAGACTCATGGCCGTCACCCGTTGCGCGATGTTCCACCGGTAGAAGAGGTTCGCAAAGTCAGCCCCCGTGTCCTCGGAGCATCCGCCCTCAGGCCCGGCCCAGGGGTTGTAACTCCCGCCCTGAAACTCAGGCATGAACCCCGGCATCGTGGGCTGCACCTCCTGGAAGTAGTCATAGTACTGCATCACCTTGTAAGGAACGTATTCTCCGTTCGTGGAGGTGCATACGGAGACATCGCAAGTCCAGCACTGGGGCGGTTTAGTCCTGTATGACATGCTGCATAGGAGAGACGCCACTTACAGAAGGGTACGAGTCGAGACCGACGACGTCGACATTTCCACCAGCATTAGACCAGTCACGGCCCCATGAACGCGTGTTCATATTCGGATCGTTGGCAGTCAATGGCACGACGATGCCGTTTTCGCGGGCACTCGCTTCAAGGAGTTCCATATACGCGACAGCCGTCTGGTTGGGGTTCCTATCGACAGGATTGCCGACCCATTGCTCGCCATACTCATTCTCGATCTGATAGCAGAACGTATTGTGGCCGTCGGTGATCTGGTACCGACTGGTGATTTCGGACATTTTCGAAAAGTACGGCTTCCACGCCGCCGTGTACCGCTCATCGTCATTCCGCAGACTTCCATACGCACCGGTCGTTACCCACAGGGGGAAACCGCCAGCGCTAGCCTCTGCGTTGACATAGGGGCCCGGCCGGACAATTATGTACATGCCCAGCTCCTTGGCGAGCTCGTAGATAGGGGTTATGTCGCGGGCTCCAGTCGAGAAGTCAACGGTATGATTGTTGGGCGCGTGGAATGCCCAGCTGGAGTAGAAGGCGAATGTGGTGAAGCCAGCAGCTTTGATCTTCTCGAGAATGTCACGCCAGAGACCCGGGACTGGGATGCGCCAGTAGTGGAATTCGCCCGAGAAGACGAAGACGCGCTGGCCGTGCACCTGAAAGCTGTAGTGGTCCCATTGTACGACGGTATTCAGGCCGTTATCATGGAGAGGCCATTCGGAGCTGGTGTCGTTTTGGGCTGCCGCAAACAGTCCAATACTCGCGAGGAGAAAGAACAGGAGCTGTGGGAGACGCGCCATGGCGCAATTGCGAGACGATTTCCTTTGGAAAGAAAGGCGAGTAAAGACATTGTTGGGTTTGGTGAGAGACTTCTAATTTATACAGATTGGACCCCTCAAGCAACAGGGGTCCCACTGATTCTGACGCCAATGGCTCTGAATTGGTTCTAGATTGCATGGAGTAGTGAGAACATCCCACCGGACTTGTCAAGTGCGGAGAACGAATCTAGAGAGTAGGCTGGTTTGTCGCTAGCGATACCGAGGTGGAGAATCGCGCGGACTGAAATGATACTGCAGGGATTCTCGTCCATTTAACCGACTGGGCGGATGTAATTTTCCGTCCAACGAGGGGTGTCGGTTGGACAGAATGCTGGACGGGAAGAAACTGAAGTTGAAGTTGAAGATGAAGGGAGGGGAGAGAGAGAGAAAGACAGGCGGGCACATGACCATACACTTCCCTAATAGGTAACAAGTAGGACCGAGCATCTAGATGAACGCTGACCATGATTACATTCGCTTAAGATATTATGCATCTTTAACCTCATAATGCATCACATACAAATCCACTTTTCAACGCCGCCGTATAAGACATATGTACAGACACCGCTCTATCGGGGAGTTAACAGGTAGCAACAAAGAGATCTGAACGAAACCGACACAGAGCCGGGGATTATCAATAATACATGAAACCATAACCTATTACTGGAGACCCTCCGGTAAGTGGAGTGCCCCGTCTGGATGGTGCGGTGATCGGCCCCCGACGATGGAGACTCTTGGAGCGCTGGCGGAGCACTTCCGGTATCTCGCAGACGGGATGTTGGACTGGGGACACTCGGAAGAATGCATTGATCGAGCGGGTTAGGTGCAACCTCCGCCAGAGAGGAAACCGACCAAACCGATCTGCAGGGATCAATTGTCCCAGCAGGAGAAAATGAAGTAATCGACGTCCAGACGTCCACGGCACAGTGACCTAGGCAGATCTTTCCAGGACTCCGAAGGGGTTCTTGCTCTGCGCACTGGGAGAAGATGCCGAGCTGCTGAAGTCGTCCTTGGTAGCCTTCTTGGCGCCCTTCTTGGAGGAGACCGGCGAGAAACCCTGGTCGGACTCGGGCTCGCTGGTGGTCGCGCGGGCTTTCTGCTTGGCCGAGGCACGGGTGCGGATAGGCGAGTTATCGACGGGGGCTTGCTGGGCCTTCTTGGCGGCTGACCGGGTGGGCTTGGGCTTGTTGGGGACGTCGTCTTCGGTCGCCTCGCTGGTTTCACCGTTCACTTCGACAGACTTCTGGATTTCGCGACTCACGCGCTTGAGCGCATCCAGTCCGGCCTTTTCGGCGGCGTGCATATGGGTTGGCTTCTGGGGACCGGGATCCTTGCGGTACAGGTACGAACGGACGAAAAAGCGGACGAAAAGGTAGGTCAGAGGCAAGAGGTAGCTGACGTTGAGCCAGATAGCGAATCCCTCACCCGAAGTGTCCATGCAGGTCACCATGGGGCCGACGCGGCCCGACTGGGCGGAAGCAGTGGTTCCCGATTGATGACCGACATTTTCGGCGATGCCTTCGGCGCCCGCGGCGCGGAAGCCAAACTGCTTCAACCACGATCCGACCCCGGCCGAAGCGGTAGCCGCAGCCGCAGCGCCGGCGGAAGCAGAGCTGGTTTGACCGACGGGGAGGGTGTAGTGGACGAACAGGTAGGATGCAGCCATGGTGGTTCCAATGAGGAACTGGGTGATTTGCATGGAGGTGAGAGAGCGCTTGATGACGGTGGGAACGCGGATATGCAGGGCGGTCAGGGTGTAGTAAGTGTACATCATGGCATGAATGCCGGAGTTGACCAAGGTGAAGATCCAGATAGGCGGAGCGATGTAGCGGATGCCGGCCCACATGCACATCATGGCGCCGGCGTGGTGGTAGGTCTGCAGGGTAGAGCTCTTCTTACCCTTGGCCAGAATGATGGCCGTGTCCAGGACCTCGTAGAACTTGGACAGGTAGAAGATCCAGCCCAGGTAGGCCAGACCCTGGTTCCACATGCGACCGACATCGGTGGGATCGGGCAGACCAGCGTCGGTCAGCTGGAACTGGGGGGCACGAATGGTCCATTGGTCAACGAGGGGGTCGTACGTGGCGGCGTTGCCGTAGCCACGCGGACCATTGATCTTGCAGAGTGCATCGGTTACACCAACGAGACCGTTGGGGTCGTTGCGGTCGGGCCAGGAGTTCCGGAAGGCCTTGACCATGCCGGCGCAGGTCCAGGCGGAGTAGATGGCGAGGAAGACATTGTGGAGGATGACGAAGAGCTTGAACAATCGGGAGTGACTGAAGGCCCAGGGCTTGTAGCCGCGACTCTTGTTGAGGCGATTGAGCAGGACGACGGTGACAGCGTAGACGCTGGCGATGGTGATGGGAACGCGCACGTCCAGGAGCTGAGCATAAAGGGCTGGGGGGATGTTGAAGGGTTGGTCCCAGGTAGGTTCATCAATGAGAGGTGCCGGCAATGGCTCCGGGAGTTCGCTGGGAGGGAATTTCAGGAGCGAAGCCGGAGGAAGAGCGATGCGAACGACCGCGGGACCGGACGAGGTGTCCACGGGGAGATCGAACATGATGAATGATTATGTTCTTTTTCTTCGAGCTGGGTTGAGGTCGTCAAAAATCTTGATATATGGAGTGGAGTATGGAGTCGAGGGGAAGTTGGCGTTGGAGTCGAAGATTTAAGCGGAGAAAATTGCAACGACCGAAAGAGGCAAGCCGGGGGGTGACGGACGGACGGACGCGATTCCAGCGATTCCACACCTCAGTATCGCTCTATTCTCTCGAATCCAGGATTTCCAGAGGAACGAGGATGGAGAAGAGGCACCATCGCCATGAAGAATCCCTGGGTCCGGTCGAGTATATGGTGGAGCCGGCGTGCATTTTGTTGGGAAACCGTCGCAGAAAAACCTCGGTCCCAACATTCTTGGGGCTTGTCGGCTTGTGATGGCTGATAGAGGTCAATCTTTCCTGAAGAGGACAACACCCGGGGGATTTGCATGGACGCAACGGGGGTGAGGGAGCAGTGGCAGGCGCAGGCCGGCGGAAGAGGAAGCGGACGAGCGATGAGATCACCAGAGGATGCTTTCTCCACGTTCCCAACCCGTTCGTTGACATCCGGGAGTTCTTCTCCGTCGCCTTGTATGTGCTTAGGTCAGCACCTACTCCCGCCGATCGCACGTGACCATGGTTCTCGAAAACCGGTGGAACATTCGGCCGGTTCCACAGCGCTCATATTCACAGTCCTATTCTATCCTATCCGAGTACTCCTCAGTATGTAATACATTCCAATCCATCCAACCTTATCTCTCGTTTCTACACCCTTATACGCAGTAATCACTCGTAATTTCCGCTCAGCGGGGTTTCGTGTTCAACGGCACCGGCGGTGGCCCAGGTGAGCTCCCTCCCACAGGACTCGACCGGATCTCCGCTCGCTTGGGGGGCGGCGGTGGTGGCGCCTTCTTGCGAGCAACCGTCTCGGAATCCATGCTGGTTGTCGACCGACTCGGTGCGGGAATTGTCGGCCCGGCAGGGGTCACCGGAGCATGCGACGACGGTGCCGATCTCCGGTCATCGATAAAGGATCCGATCCGTTGGCCCAGCCCACTGATCCTTTGCTTCCCGGCGTCGATCTTGTCCCCGTGTCGCTCCCGGAAATCATGGATCGCCGATGACGCGCTTTGCGCCGTGGACGGTGAGGCCGGCTGGTACGCGTTTCCTGCAGCCGGCGGCGGAGCAGCCCGGGACGGAGACGAGGAGCCGGTGCGCATCTGCGAAAACCGCGTCTGGAGTTCGTTGACGGGCGCTTGTCCCGCATAGCCGGTGTTCGTAGAGGCGGTGCTGGGGGAATGATCAGAAGCCCCTCCATTTCCGATGCCGAATGCTGGAACCGACACTCCCGCCCGCGAGAGATTCGACGTGGCATTCTGATTCAGACATCCCTCCAGCGGTTGTCCAGACGAGTGAGGCGAATACGCCGGCGGTGGGGAGGGCGAATGGGGGGCCGGCGTAGAATTAGTGCGGGCGGGAATCCGGGGTGGAATACTCGGTCTCGGCCGCGAGGAGTTCGCAGAAGCCACGGATTCCGCGGGGGAGTTCACCCTCCGCACCGGAGGAGGCGGTAGAGTACTGGGATCGACCCCGGTTCGGTTGGCACGGTATGGGAGCGGCGGAGGGGCCGGTTTTCGAGCCTGCTCTTCTTGAGCCCGCTGGGCCTCAAGCTCGGCCTCTTCCTGCTGCTGTTGGTACAGCCGCTGCTGATGGATCTGTTCCTGGGACAGTGGCGCGCCTAAGCCTCTCCGATCCGGCGTAGTCTCATTCGGAAGGGCGGCCGGGCCATGGTATTTGATATGCTTTGGGGGCGGACCAAACGACGCGGGATCCTTGAGAGAGGACAACGGGGCGGAGACATGCTCTTGCTTCTCGCTGTTCGGGTCTCGTCCTTTGCCCATCCATCCGGCCTGCAGCTGGAAGTTAGCCAATCAATTCGGACAATCTCACCAACAAGCCGACATGGATACGAACCACTTGATTGATGCCTTTGAAATCGCCCCGCCAGCTCTCCTTCCCCCCTTCACGACCCTTGGGGTGCCAGCCCTCCTTCATAACCTTGCTAAAACCACTCATGATTGACGAGGCAAGTTCACCAGCGAATCCAGCGCAAAGCCTCGGGGAAGTTGCTGCAGTGATGGAGATCGGCTGGAGAGGCGGCAAGTCTTGTCCCTTCCCAACGCGGCTTAGGCGGCAAGTCCCGTGGGGCTGATGTGTCAGCCGGAACGCGTTATCTAATCTCCGCACTTCCGCTTTCCGGGGTAATCACGTGCGCCTTGTAGAAGCCCTACTTTCTTCCAACTCTGCCCCCGCGTGCAAATGAGATGCGATAGAAAGTCGTTGCGGAATGCGACATCAAGCCTTGCGTGTTGTCCTCACAGACTGATTGGCGGCTCCGTGCACTTAGACATTTGGCCCCCATGAAGGCCACGCAACCCTGCCTCGTCTGACAAGCGCTAAGACTAGCATGTCGATCAGACCAACTGATCGTCAGCCTCGAAGAGCCAAGTTCGTATCCATTTTTGAGGCTGTGGTCATGACTACTGCGTATGTTGTCTGTCTTTCAATTATCCATCTCTTGGGGATAATCATGCTGTCTTCTCTATATCTGAGAGAAAGGCGCTACCCATCGTCACAGTAGCCGCCGGCGCCCCTTCGGCGCATAACCTTCTGGCTATCCGTCCTCGGTGCGGTGTCTCGAACTTTCCGCGAGTTTTATCTGCAGGCGCCCATCTCCTTCGTACCTAATGGTGGGGAGCACTTCGTGTCTTAGCGTCTGCTACACCTCGTGCTGATTGGGGGCTGCGCCCATTGATAGTCATTCTATACTTGGGAGCCGCTCGGAGCTGCGCCATCGTAGCCTTACTCTTTGTTTAGGACGTGCTAATTCCTTTTGTCTTTTTTCTTTTCTTTTAGTACATGTACAGCCCACCTCTCCAGTATTTCTCCCGAATTTTCTTCTTTTTCCCTCCTGATGTTGTATTGCGGCTCCGCGATGGTATCTAATATGGAGAGGACGAAAACCATGCTTTCATCCTGTTGATAGACTACCTAGGTACATGTTAGGGTATGCTTCCCGTCACTGTAGCCTCACCAAGGGTATGACCACTGATTTACTCGAGGTAGACTGCTTGCCTCGTCTCTCCAGCTTCCTATCTTACCGCTCCATGCTGGAAGCCGTTACCGAAGTCGACTATACCACAGACCAGAATTTTATACCCCCGATTCCCGACGAAATAATTTACCCACCTGCAAATACAAATATCCATAATGATAAATCCCACTCGTGACCCGGACTCCGTTACTGGCACTGAAGGTAGACCTGGAGAAGGAACCGATCCGCCTCAGCCTACGGACCATACCTCCACACATACTTATACCAACTCGGGGAAAGAGACAACGACAGCGCATGAAAAAATATCCACACCGCCATCTGAAAACTCAGCACCCCCAGAAAACTCCCCGTATCCCTTACCGACACCTACCTATGAGACCAGCTCCCAGATCCCATCTACACTCGAACCAACGAGCACATCAGAAGTCTCTACCGGGGAAGATGGTGCAGACAACGACTCCGGAGGCGGCGGCCTCCCCACGACCACAAAAGTCGCCATCGCCGTGCCAGTGGCAGTCGTAGGGACCATCATCCTAGCCGCGCTGCTGTTCTTCCTCCTGAAACGCCGCCAACGGAAACGACCCAAGAACATCGTCACCTCGCCGTCCCAGACGGAAATGAGTCTCGGCCCCGCCGGCTCTCAGCAACAATCCGGCACGGTCTGGAATCCCCAACCCGCGCAAGTGAATTCCTCCGCCGCATTTGCAGCTGCCTCGATCCCGCGCCGACCAGTCCCGCAGAATAGCGACCAGGAGGATCCGTCGCAAGCCCAACGAGGCATGTCTTCCGAGTCGAGCCGCGGGCAGAGTCGATTTAGAGAACACGACGATCTGGAGGATGCGCCGAGTGGGGCGCCGGTGGTCGTCGCGGGGCAAAGAGCCTCCACAGACCGGCCGCGCTCCCAGGAGGAGCGCCCGCAGTCGCCGTTCGATCATCCGCTGGATGACGCCATGTCGGATATATCCGAGTTAAGCGGACGGAGATCACCCGCGCACCATCGCGGCCTGGACGACGATGCCTCTTCTGTGTCATCGTTCGAGGATGACGCTGGTCGGAGATCGAGAACTTGAAGGCTTGTGTGTTGGCTAACAGGGTAGCTTGGCTATTAAATTCCATATGAATGGTAACGTTGACTCGTTTATCTCTTGCTTATGCTTACTGTATGTACCGGTGTCGAGGTCTCGTAGTTGTGAAAGTATGATCAGGTCGAGATAAGATCCAAAAATCGGTAGGGATCATACGGCGTTGATTAAGTAGATCACAAACCTACCCTCTCGTCGTATGCTTCTTGATTGGTGAGTTGGCGGACTATCCATATGAGGATACGAGGTCGGTCTCGGCGATGTAGAGGAAGCCTCTTGCCAAGAGAATCCATCGCCATATAAATCGAACAGCTACATCCTCGTCCCGCTTCAGACGTCCGGTCAACACATTCTCCGCCGTCGTCCGCACTAGAAATAGTTAGTCTATCGACCATCCCCTCCGAAATCGTTCTCGAGATATGCGGACAACTCGAGACGCCCGAGGACCGTCTGAGCCTGATACGGTGCTCGAAACGTTTCTATAAGATATTCCTGCCATTGCTCTACCAGCGGCCACGGACCGGTGGCAAACTCCTGCGCCCGATCGCTCAAGTTGTTAGTACCTTTTCAAGCAATCCCTTGCTTGCAGCATGCGTTGATACTGTACAACTCTCCGCCTGGGAAACGTATATGGGATTTAACTGCGCCGACTTCGAGAAAGCAATGCGCCTATGGCGGGAAGACAGCGACGACGAGCAGCTAATGTTCTCACAAGACGGCAGTGTGCGACTGGAGACCTTTGATTTTGCGCCTCTTCATGAGCAAGCAAAGTGCGTCACGCGGTCCGAAAAACGAGGCGAAATTCTGGGTGGATGAGATCATGATAGGCAATGCAGACGCATGGATTGGACTGCTTCTCACTCTTCTACCCAACCTCCGGCGTCTAGAGGCGGAGTTTCCCTTCGGCGCACTGTGGGTGCATTACGTGATAAGATGGGCAAGAACTGGACACTTTGGGTCGATTCCTGCTTTCCCATCGCTTTCGGAAATCTAGTGGATTGGAACAGGAATAACACAAACATTACTCACAAGCACATAGTGCCTTTCTTCTTGGTTCCGTCAACGTGCCGATTCTACGCGACGAATCTGTGTGGTGAGTCAGCCTATGGTATTGATGAGTTATCTGAGTCCACCGAGATACTTGGAAAGTCGTCTGTCACACATATCGATATCGAGGGATGTGATAGCCGCTGGGACCTGTTGAAGGTGATAGGCTTTTGCGAACGCCTCCAATCGTTCAAGTACAACCACCGTGGCTGCTCAAACTTCGATCTGCATGCTCTATACAGAGCCCTCCTCCCGCACAAAGGGACCTTGAAGATGATATGGCTGGATATTCAGGCGAGGTTCCCTAGCCACAGAGATAATCGCCTTTGCGATGGCCCACTCCCATTCTTCCGGGGGTTTTACTGCCCTGAAAACACTCCATCTCCGAATGAAGAGCTTGCCGGTTTTTGGCTAAGATTCGGAGGAGAATCACCCCGGCGTGAGTTTTGCGCAAACGCTCCCGGCTTCAATTGAGACGTTACAAATCAACGACACCGGGGGTTCAGAACAACGCCGTATCCTGGCACAGAAGATACAGCACCATGTGGACCACGAATTGGATTCCACGCCAGCACTATCCCGAACTGACTTAACGGCTTCGCTCAAATTACCGGAGACGACGAGATTGCTAGAGGAAGCGATTAGGGTGTGTACAAAGGCAAATATTGAATTTAATATGATGTGATCGGATGACAACATAGCTCTTGCCGGGTCATCTTTGGACAATATGCACACAGAAAGTAAACGCCTTCGTTTATTCATCATGGCTAGGACGTTGAACAAGATGGCGGCGGCTTCGTCCAATCGGCGTGAGTAATTCAATGCAGGAGCCCGGCTTAGCGTTCTCGCCTGCCACCAGGAATTAGGACAAAAGGGCCTCGCGCCTGGCTGCTCCCACGCTGTCACTGCTACTTTGAAGCCCTCATCTTGATTGAAGTGCTCTGCCTTCTCTCAAAATGGATGGCCGGCAAAGGATTGAATTACTACAGGCCGAAGCCGACGATAATGACCTGAGCTTTGTTCGTCTTTTGGTCGACGGTGGGGCCGTTAAATACATTACCATTGAACCCGGTCTCTACAGTTCTATAGACATATGTTTTGGCCCGTCACTGGCTTCTATCCTACCTGAATTGCCCCCCGGAGACTGGAATGATGGATTAGTTGCTAAAGATATTAACGACGGTCGACCGCATTTTGCATCCGTTAACCTAACCCAGTTCCCTGGGGTCCAAAATACTTGGCATACAGTATACGTCGATTATCTAGATCTTTCAATCGGGCGGCAGCTACGAACGGGTATTTATGAAGTTAAATGTTCATCGTTTGATAATATTGTCGTTGCCAAGTTCGCCCGGTTCGACTGGGAGATTCAATATATGGAGAACGAGACAACAGCATATCAATGGATATCTGGCTACAATATCGGGCCCCAATTCCTTGGCCACTTGACTGAAAACGGCCGGGTTATCGGGTTCTTGATGGAACATATAACCAATGCACGGCACGCAGGGCCTCAGGACGTGACAGGTTGCAAAGAGGTATTATCTCGGCTACATGGTATAGGGATCCGGCATGGAGATACAAACCGTTTCAACTTCCTTATTCGCGATTCTAAAGCTACCTTGATTGATTTCGACACTGCTCGGAAATGTGATGACCGAGATGTGCTTCAGCAGGAATTGGATGGCTTAACCGCCAGCCTAGAAGATCCCTCGGGTAGAGGGGGTGGAGGTCTTATTTGAAAGCGCCTTGCCAGTATCGTGGGCGAAAAGAGGACAGGCCGTTATCAAAGTAAAATAGTCATGGGAATCCTCCAAATATAACAAAATCTTGTTTCAGGCGTCCATCGTTGATCTATAACTCCAGCATAGTCATCTTCCAAGTCTTGCAGTATGTGTCCTTATTCGACTCAAATGCAGCCGAGATGCGACGGATAAGAAGTAGTGTCACAGCCCAAGGAATATTACCATTTTATTCATAAGGATGTAGGAAACGCCAAATCTCGTTACTAGTGAAGCCATAATTAAAAGCTCGGGGGACAGGCACGTCGGCCACTTTACAGAATTTAAGGATGGCATATACTCTGGGAATGAATTAGTGAGTCAGTTATGGAAGAATAATTGCTAGTTGGTGGTACTAGAAGCCAAACTCTTCAATAACGCGAATATGAGAATGGCAGTGAGCGTAACTCATGGGAGATCCGCATCCCCCACGCGGGCAGTTGCTCAATCTCGCATTTTTTTATCATAAGATTTTATCGCACGCTCAAGAGGCGTGGGTTGTACCAAGTCACCGCAGATGGTGGGTGATTGGGCTGTGAGTTGGATGAGTGAAATATCTTACTACGTACTACGTAGTAGTAGGTACAGTGCGCGGCGAACCCACTCAACCTGAGGTTGAATAAAACTACCTACTCCGTAGAGAATGGATCAGCGATAATTCCATGCCCGCATGGACTATATAAATTGGATGCATTTACGCAAACTTCTCGGGTACAATGCATCCAAGGACCTACCAGAATTCATTGATGTCCTTCTCTATTTGATGCGTGCGGGCTTCGAATTACACTGCTTTAAGGTCATCTTGACTGCTGAGCCCAACGCATTGAATAAAACTGGAAAGAAAAAAAAAATGAGAAAGTCGGCAATGATGGTATGTCTTCTAGGTGCTGGTCCGATTAGAGAGCTCACAAGGCTGTAACATCTGATGTTTTCCTGCTTGCTATTGATACAGCATGTCTGACCTGTGTTTAGAGGTACAGGTCGTACTCGCAGGAAATGCATAGCTAAACAATATAGGATTAGTCATGTCCACCAGAGCCAACAAGAGACCCTGTTTCTGGTGATGACAATTCAATATGTGATCAACTACCTAAAGGAGTGCAAGCCATCATGTTCATGAAACTAGCCGCTGGGGTACCAGTACATCGACTGTAGCAGGAAGTATGCAGAAGTCTACTGGGCCAAGGAACAGCACTGCCGTCAACCGGGGATCAATCGCGAGCACCCCGTCTCATAACTCGGTAGATAGCGTCGAGGCAGCACGGAGGCAGGCATTGCTTAGTGTCTATAAGATTTGCCGAACAGATGATATCACTGACTGCCTAGGACCCCAAGGCGGCACAGTAATTGAGTACCAGTGATGCTTCTGCACGGTGG
Organism: Aspergillus ambiguus; assembly: GCF_047715705.1. Classification (NCBI taxonomy): domain Eukaryota; kingdom Fungi; phylum Ascomycota; class Eurotiomycetes; order Eurotiales; family Aspergillaceae; genus Aspergillus; species Aspergillus ambiguus. The sequence goes on along the minus strand of NW_027395537.1, from coordinate 408,429 downwards.
AGTCAAGAAAAATATGATGCAACCTAAAAAGGTCGCTAATCTCTATGATATTGGATCGGGAGATTTTGTGAATCAGAAGAAGTGATGCTGGTGGTAACCCAAACTGGAAGAACCGAGTGTCCATCCCTATCATACATACACTTCTCCGCTCTTGTCGCTGTTGAAAATATCTCGGACTTCCTGGACATACTGGGCCAAATCGTTAAGCCTTGAACCTATGAAGGATCTCATTTCCGACACCCAAAATGGCGATACAGCGGCATGCAGGTTCTTTTCTGGTGGCTCCTCATAAAATGGTTGCAAATGGTCTTCAAAAATATTGAATAAGCTCTTGGGCGTTTCCAAGGCATTCAGGTACCAGTAATGGCGTTGGTCCCAAGCGCGATCCATAGTTAGCGCCAGAGAGTAGACTGTGTTCTTATAGTAAAGGGGCGAATCGGTCTCTTCTTTCCTAATGGCATCAGTGAACTGCCTATAGCGCTTCCCACATGTTTCGTACCCTGGGCCAGTACGCCGATCAACCCTCTCTCCCGTGAGCCAGTACGGGACCAAGAGATTCTCAAGGGGTAGTGAGCATGCCCATTCTATGTCAATGATATGCCTAATGTTCCAGTCGCGATCGACAAAAATGTTGCTAGCATGCATATCTGTCAGATGCATCACGAACGGCCCGTCGCGAAGAGAACTATCCGTAAACTGGGGAAGGGTAGCCCGCATAAGTACCAGGTCTGCAGCTTGACGACAGGCGTCATTTTCATCGAAAATAGCATTTCCTTGAAAACGGAGTCGATTGTCGTGGCTAGCAAGTAGGTCCAGGTAGAGCGTATCAGCGCTCATATAAGTTGTGTCTCGAGCGATTCCACTTGGGATATTCCAATTCTCCAGTTGTTGAAGATGGCGAAGTAAGGGACGGTTGGGCAAGCTTAACTGGCCGTCATTGCTAATAGTCCAGGAGCCAATTCGAGGCTGCGGAACCTTGGCCAGTGAGATGATAATCTTCGCCATGCTTTTGTGGAGGTTCTGCATTTGTGTCTCGGTATGAAATGGACTGAATGTATCAGAGAGAATCTGCTCATCTTCGCCCTCAATCCAATCAATCAGGGTATAGCCGTGGTCCAAGAAAGCCGTCCTCATGTGAGGAATGTAATCACAGAACGCTGTTCTTCCACAAACTCGACTGAAGAGACGCCAAACAAAGCACTTTAACCTTTGCCAAGGCGTGAGGACTCTAGGCTGGAAGAACTGAAATCATTATTAGGGAGAACAGCAGCAGTTGAAGAATCTTGGTGGTACGTACACTGAGTCCACCAGAGACCCCAAAACCGCGCAGTGTTGGAATTGGTACATCTGGGCAGTTCTTCCCTATCCAGATATATGTCGCAGCCTCGCACCGTAACTTTTCCTCGCAATTCCCGGGATAGAAGTCTTCGCCCACTTTATAAGGCAAAGGAACCCGGAATGCCATCTTAGGGAGGGGCTGCCTTGGCTGGTCGATGAACACCGGAATGCAGATATTGAAGCTCCCATGTACCCAGAAGATCTTTTTTCCGTCGATCATGGGAGGTATGCGTACCAAGTCCAAGTTTGCCAATCCGCAATGAGACGCCACAATACTTCTGATATCTTGTCTGCTCCTATCCATTTCATCATAAAAATCCCTTCATTTCTCGGAATATTGCAATATTGCTCTCATGTCATCCTCATCATCTTCGGCCTTAGACAGCGTCACTAAGCCGCACAGAAGAGCCTTATGTGGTTTACCGGAAACAGTTGTGTTGTTGATCCGGTCAGCACAACTCCTTTCTGGAGGAGTATTGTAGACACAGCCATCTTCATCAGCTGGAGGTGTAGAGTCTTCATCCGCATCCTGGGAATGAGGCGACGCTGTTGCTTGTTTGCTTGTCTAAAGGAGCAGTGTCGGCAGAAGAGAAGCAGGAACTCCCATACTTCGTGCTGTGACGTATATTGCTGTATTTGCTTGGGAAAGTACACTGGAGGCTCTTGACATATTAGTACACTACCTACATAGGTACACTTCTATCATCCAGCTGCATATTCGTAACAAAAATTTTGTCCGTACATGGATTGTACGAATCGATGCCCTTCTACCATGGGGTTGTATTATTTGAGTTCAAATGGAGTACCGTACTACGATATTAGTGCTATTATGCCAGGAAATCTCTGTAAAAAGTTATTCTGGTCTTTCATTTATAAAGGAACAGCAGTCAAAACTACAATCTCATACACTTTGCTCATAGCCACCCGCTGTCTGCGTTCTTCTATTCATCCCCAGTAGCGTATTCACCCGCCCATATTTTACTGCTAAGCGCCTCGTCTGGTTCAAAATAGTTCTCAAATCCAGGACGTGTGTGCAACATCATATCTGCAACCATACGACCGAATACGGTCTCCCCGGAAGGATTGAGGTGAGTTCTATCACCTTCACTCAGGTCATACGTAGAGGCATTCTCCTCTCCGATGGAGTTGATGTATGCTGTACTGGCCACGTTGAGGTCCAGGTAATCAATACCAAGGCCCGTCGCGGCATTGATGGCTTCCAGGCGCCAGTCGGCAAGATCTTGGATAACTTCATCTCCATCAAAGTTGCGACGGGTCAAGGAGGTAATGATCATCTTTGTGTCCATGTTAGTGCCAGAAGTTCGACCCATAAAGTAAAGACTGCACTGCAAGGAAGGCAACGTACAGGTGTTCCCCCAACCCTTTTGAGCTGAGTGGCCATGTTCTCAAGATTATTCCTGTATTCTTCCAGAGAGAGGGTCTTTTGGTCATTGTGGCCAAACTGCATGGTCACCACGGGCTCGTGGTCTGCAATGGTAGCATTGATGCTCTTGAAGACTTCTCCCCAGTGACCATCGGCCTTGTAAGATACGGTGGTGGCTCCACTGACACCGCGATTGACGCCGTCCGCGGGCTCGGTCACGTAGGACAGAAACCCATTGCCCCATCCGCCGTCAACCGCAACGGTAGAGTCACCGGTCAGGATGAAGTATGGTGGTTTGGTAGCCCGAGCGACAGCGGTAGCTTGAACCTGGCTGAGGATGACCGCGAGGCTGATCGCGAGGCTGGAGCACCTCATTTTACTTTCTTGTTGAGAAGAGATACAGGTGGGTATGATAGGTAGTCTTATATGAGTAACTGACAAGAAACACGAGTTGTGATGGTCGATGTTGGGAAGGTAAAGGGAAGCTGTATTTATAAAGGAAAGGGCGATATGCTACTGGAGAGCCTTCCGCCAACCTCTGTACATGTGCTTTTCCGAAGCCAATGCCCTTTTTATCCATCCGGTTGTAGGTTAACTTCCATTGGAGGAAACAAATCCGCTTACAGTATAATGTTGAATAGCGCGAATCATGGAGACCTCACGGAGTGTATTACCCCGAGGGACGATGATTAGGACGATCACGGACAAGAGAAAATATAAGGAACACGGAGTAAAGGATCGAGTTACGTAGGAGGACGACTGAGGGTGACTGAAACAGTATGGAGTGAGGGGAAAGGACTTGGCCAAGATCTGGGGTCAACGCCTTGTCCAGTCAGAAAACTTGCAGATGGGATTGTCAGTGTCTTAATATCTATGACACGATGGACTCTTGGCCGTTATTTTGGCCACGGGTTGCACATGGTACATAAACATTTGGAGGCTCCCGTGATGTGATGCTTTGGGAAGTGGAGGACATAGATCTACACGCTTCGGGTCTCTGCAGAGCTGTCCACAGCATGGGATATTCAAATCTAACTAGCTATATAATGCTCGTCTTGCCGACCTAATGGGAACTATTATGACGTAGCGGAGCACAGTGTTTTGCACCGTGGTGACCTGTGTCTATAATGTTTTTTATGCCGCAAATAATCCAATTTTCACATTCCAAACATATATACAGCCTCATAGTTAACATCATCTCCCACCGCCGAAATCAGGTTTATATGCTATCACCTTCCCTTTCATCAATTCTCTCAATGCCATAGTAGCATACTGGCTGGACCCGAGCTGGAACTTGAGGACAACAGCAAGCTTATTAGGAGGCTCTGCGGAATCTGTTTCAATCGGTTCAGCAGATGGCGCCGTCAATTTTTCCAGGTCCGTTTGGACGAATTGTTCGTCATCCCTCGAATAAAACTTCACTTCGGAGGAGAATTCAGCCCCCATGCGGCTAAGCATCTTCCGATAGCTGCCGCTCAGACTGACCTCCTTCCACTTCCTGCGCATTTCGAACGGGTCCAGCCCGCCACCTTGCGGACTACCCATGAACCGCTTGTAGAAATCGGTCATGGCATTTGCCGGATAAAGTACATCATATCCTGGAAGGGGGAGCACAATGTCGAAGATTGAGTACTTGCCGCTGGCAGCTTCGTCAGCCGTGAGGGCTCGTGCGCGAATAAATTCATCACCCGCTTTGTAGGAGCTGTCGTTGGCCTGGGGCGCAATGATGACTTCTCCGTCGGCATCAACACCGTCAGCGGGCGGCGCAGCTGGGGCCTCCTTGTCTTCATGTTCGTGGACAAGGACAAGGTCACCCTCTACGACCTTGTCACCGTACAGTCGCCACCGTTCGCCGACGGCAAAGTTCCATACCAAGGATTGATATGCGTGAACATACATCAACCGTAGGTTGCGAGGAATGGTCTGCAAGGCCCCGAGATAGTCGTTCTTCTGCCTGTTGAGGTATCTTATCAAGCAGGTTTCCGCGGAGAATTTGCGCGGCATCTTTTCAACAGCTTCTGCAGCCTTTCCGGTGGTCTGGAAGATATGGATGGCCTCCGCACGAGCCTTGTCATCGGAACTGATTGGGGCGACCGACTTTTCGTTGTCTTTGGCAGCTTCGAGAATATGGGGACTGAAATGAAGGATGGATTCGCATGCGCCCTTGAAGTCACCTTGGAGCATCTTCACGCCAACAGTGTCCGTACGAGTCGAAAAGGTTCCAAAACGCTGGAGACCATAATAGTTAAAGTAGCCGCGTTCGCGCAGGTTCTGCAGTGCGGACCCGACAAGTTCCGAAGCCTTGGAGACAGCCGCCTCGCGATCCTGAAGATCAATACCAGGAACTTCACATTCACGAAGGGAGACGACGAATTCATTGCCGGCAAGGTCGCCCAGTTCAAGTCCGTGGGGAAGGTACTCAAAATCACCCAATCTCGCATTGCGCAGGGTAGAATTGAGCCTCGCGAGCCGGTCGACATGCACACGGTAGGCGCACGCTCTCTGCGTGGTCACCCCACGGCGATCTTTGGTGCCAGCAAACTGGAAGCCTTTCGGATTCATCTTCAACTGACGCGCGATGAAGGAGATAACCTCCATGGTATCCTTGTTCTCCTTGTAGATAGTAAAATGCAGGTACGGTCCTCCGACTTCCTCCCAGTTGAACCGACCACGGTTCTGGCCGTTCCCGGGCCCGCGTCCGCCCTGTGTGGTGCGCTTGTTCCGGCTCGCAGCGACCGATACAGTCATCAGCCCATCGCTATCGGTGGAAGAGTCGAGCTGGGAGTTGAAGATGCGGCGGACAGCCTGGTGGATCTGAATACGCCTATCGCGGTCGTTGACGACCACGGTAGGGAGCCTTCCGAAGTCGCTGGGCCTGCCCTTGGGGTTCTCCTGAGCACGCCTGTACAGGGAAACCAGTTTCGGGACATATCCGGCGCCGAAAAGATCGGTCAGCAGCGCCTTGTCCTCCTCGGAGAGCTCGAACCGAGCAGCCTCCAGATTCTCGGTGTCCTTCGGAGCATCTTTCTCGCCAACGGGTTCGGGCTTTTCCTCCTGTTTCTGTTCCACTGCAGGTTGCTCCACGGCATCTGCGGCCGCGGCCTTGGTTGCCTGCAGGTAGGAATCTGGGATGTTGACGTTTTGCAGGTGCAGGACTTGACCGGAGGGCAAGATCTCGTTGACAAGGAAATCGGTATATCTGAAGGGCACATCTCAATTAGGAGAAAAAGCTTCCACTGACTGCGGTATATGGATGTACCTTTTTTTCAAGATTCCAGCAAATCCTTCATTGCCTGCATTGACAAATTCTGTGATCCCAACTTCGGCTTCCTTCAAAGCTTGCGCATCACCATCGGAGATCTTCGGTGGGGCCGGTTCTTGCGCTGCGGCGTCGCTCGGAGGAGCAATTGTCTGATCAATAGAATCATTGTCAGTCTTGAGTCGCTTACGCGGCGATTCGACAATGTCAGCCCCTTCCATTGTGTGTGGTGGAGAGTGAGGGGGGTGAAGTGGGCAGAAAGACCGAAGATTGCGGGAACGAAGCGGATTTGATTTTGCGGGAATGGAGGTCCTGCCTGAGGCAGAAGCGATGATACCGTCCCAACAGCAATAAGGTCGAACATAATAGTGATAAACAGTAACAACCCACAGATTAATACATGTTTGTGAGTGAGAATGTACTTGCACTTTTTTCTTCATTGACACTTATAGATAGTTCGTGATTTTCATCAACTGGGAAAGCAAGTCCTAGCCCTAGAAATTGGTGTTGAACTACGACGCAAGCGCCATTAATTGATTCTATGGCAGAATGTGATTCTATGTCAAACATGCACTCATGTCTCCCATAATAGTCGTTCTTCGTAACGTCGTTTCAGAACTCATACGCCAGAGCGTTGAACTGCATCGCCGAGAAATACAGCCGATAAAGCACCATTGAGGTTAGGATATCATGCAGAGTGGATCGTATGTCTCCATATCCGAATCCATATCAGGCGGCTTTCGACTCCGAAGGGTCAAGATGCCCATTGGCTTGTCAGCGCCCCCTTCCCATGCAGCCTTGACGGCTCGTACGGCGTCCCACACGGCGCTCCTCGCATCATTCCTCGAATGTCCCTGGTCCAGTAGAGCTTCGTAAGGGGTGTGGTTATGTCGAATATATGCCTCGACCGCCAGATTGGCCTTCTGAGCATCGGTTTTCGTCGCTGTGCGTCCCACGCGGCCGGAGCCCTTGAGAAACGCATGGTTGATGATCTTCTCCAGACAATCCTCCGGCATGAGCGGGAATTGTCCGTGAAGGAGCCGGCGCGCGTGTGCTCGATCCTTCTCATCGCGGACCTGGACGGCGCTGGCGCGGGAATCTGCCGTCTCGGCGGCGGATTGACGGACCGTTGCGTAGACGTCGGAAGGCACGCGGAGACCAAGCGGTCTTTTCCCAGATTTATCCTGTGGCACGTTAGAACGGATGACGGGGGGTGATTGAAGGGGGCTGCGCTGCTTACATAGACCGCATAGACCGGCCGTTGGGATTCTTTCGTCTTGACCCGGCAGTTCCGCGTGATGTAGACGTCTCCTTTTGGCACGAAGACATAACCTCCGGGGATGGGCTGTCTTTCGAAGCAGCTCTGCCAGATCCGTTAGCACCCGCTGCAGTAGCTGCATGTGGGACAAGGATGAGGCTAGGCGGGATTGGAACTCCTGCACGACGTAACATACTTTTTCCAGCGGGTCGTTTGAGATAGGGAGTAAGGAGAACCTCGACGGCTTCCCGTTCCGTTTGGATCTGCTTCCCGCGGGTTTGCTCACTTTCCCGAAGGGGCTAGTCCGGCCTTTACTTCGTCCACCTCGGGGGTTTGGACCTTTTCTAGCAGACTGGGGAGACCGGAGGGACTGCAGTAACCGGGGTGATAAATGTGATTTTGTGCGACTCTTTCTGCGGGCAGCCGGGGTGTTGGGGGTTCTTTTCCCGGGGACCATTGTGGGCTCGATGCGCAGCAAATAAATGGGCCAGGGATATTCCTGGCGAGAAGATGTCGCTGGAAACGGGGTATTGATCAGGAGAATGGAGCATGGGGGTTCGGTATCAATATCAAGGGTGGGTTGGGATGTATGGACCTTGGGGGAGGTGCGATCACTCGTGACTGATCGACGCGAGGGGCGGTGATAAGGACGATAGAGAGAGTCGAACGGTGATAAGAGTGAAGGGAGATATGCGGCCCATGGTGAGTCTAAGGATTGACGCCGGCGACTGAGAAATGACGGAATGAGGGAAGTATTTGTGCCCAAAAGAGAAATCGGAACAAGACCGATGTGGCGTGTGGCGTGAGGTGTGGCGGTGCCATGGCCTCATATGCAGCGGACATACAGCTTCCACAGGACCAGGTAGGCAATGGAGATTGTGCAAGATATGGGTTCTATGAGGCACTTTCGGTATATCGTGGAGTCAGTAATATATGAAATTCAACGAGAAAGAAAATCTGGTGGGCCGGGCTACGCAATTAATATAGAGACAAGGGATGGACAAGGACTTGTAAGCCGGTGGATTCATCCAGACGCGTATAAAGATCCATCTATCGATCTGATTGTTATTAGATAATTTGTATACTCGGTTGTAACCCTCCACTGGACACCAGGTAATCAATTGCACTGGCGACACGCACCGAACGAAGGAACGATATCGTCTCAGGAGATGGGGGCTCCTTGCTGATGTCTCCAACTTTAAACCCCAGACCAGACTGCAGGGCATGTCAGGGGTAGTGGAGATTCATTGACTGCTGTCTGCAGGCGGATGCACCTCGGTCGTCAGCAGGAGCACTTTAGGAACCTCTGTACCTGTATAGGTGGCAGATCCTAGTACTAGTAGGGGGGATGCCCAAAAGGGTAATATTAGCACCCGCGTCACGCTCACCATCTCACCCCGAGCTGATACGCGAATAATTTCCGATCCGAACGGTCGCTCATTCCACGACCGTCCGTTTTCTGTCATCGATTTCCTCAACGGTGACGACCTAGATACCTGTCAAGAGGCATCGGAACGGACACAAAACTATCCTGTAGTCCCCCCACGGGCACTGACTCGCCATCCTCGGTCGTCTCGTCTCTCCCACGATGGTCCAGCCCATCGCATGTCGTCATTTGCCCGTCTGCGGCTGGAGCTGAAAATGGACCCGAGCTGGGGGCTAAGAGGCGCCGCGTGGGTGACTAGGGGATCTAGCTACGGTCGACAAACCGGGGATGCAGGAAGCGAAACCAGTCCAGGAGAGCCCCAATTTTCCCTCCCTGGTCCGGGAAAGAGGTCATCTTTTAGCTTCGTCCTGGGTCGCAAGGCTCAAATCTCGTTGTCTCCCCATTCGGGGTCTGATCGGCAGGCTGGGAAGGGATAACTGGGGATGATCGTATGCAATCCCGAACCTTCCCACATGTTGTTGGCACATCCCAAGCCCCGACCTGGTCCCCTATCGAATCGAGGGAGCGTCAGGCGGCAACCTGAGGCGTGTCAGCCCCCTCGACCAACCTCGCTCAACAAACAGATCGTGCTGGAGATGACGATGGAGCCCAGACGATCCACGGAAAGAGACCGTCGTTCCTGGTCTTGGGAACCAATGACGACGGCTGCCGCTGGTATTGCCGTCGGGTTTATCTCCGTCGAGCGAGATCAATCATCTTTCTCCTGAATGATTCCGGGGGCGAGGATGATGCTGGTGGAATCAATCACATTGATCCATCTGGTTCAGGGGGGAGATGCTGTATCGACAGAGGGAAATTGTATCCGAAGCCCATCATGCACCCAACGGTCTCGGGGATTTCAGAGATTGGAATGAAGCGGTTCATACTGGACAAACTTTTGGGACCACAGCGTGCTGTCCAGCGTAGCGGGGACTGCGTCCTTGCCTGATCTCAGCCTAGTTTCTCTAGATGATCGGATGGAGAGGTCTAAGTCCATATTTCATTCGGTAGCGATAGAGCCCTGAGGATATTAGGATAGTCCCGTGGTTATTCAGATAGGATATACTACAGTCATCATGCACCCGATCCGTCCAGTGGATCTGGCGGATCTGGAAAGAAAAAAACATTAAATCATAAAAAATCATTACGAAATTACAAACAGAGAAAAACGAAAACACAGAAAAAAAAGTCCCCTCTTCTGCCGGACTTTTTTTCTCTCTGAACATTCTCCGGGTCGCCCTTTGAAGGAACCTTTTTCTGCCGACCAAAACCTTCTTTGTCTCTCCAACTCCTCTGTCTCTCTCTCCTCTCTTCCTCGCCTCCTCGACCCTCCTCCCCTCTCCTCCCCTCTCCTCTTCCTCACCAGGACTCCTTCAGTCCTCTGCCAACCCTTTCTCGTCTTCTTCTCTCTCCCTCTCGAGTTCAATTGCTCCCTCCTCCCCCCTCCAATGACCCTGTGGAGTGTCCTACATTCGTCGGCTCTTCGATCCTCCCTACCGCTCCAAACCCCTCTCCTCCAGCATTCCTGACATCCCCCAAATATCCGGGAACCGTCGAACTGCACGAGGGTTGCCTGGCAGCTTGCGTTAAATGGTTGCTAGGATCACACGCCGTTGCTGACATGAGTTGGGATCACCCTGTTCACAGGTATGCCTGTCCTCCCTACGAAGCCACCACCTACTTCGTCTCTCCTGGCTTCGGCGGGGTTTGCTTTCCTGTCATCATTCTTCTTTCCTGTCAATTCCCTGTTCGTCTCCGGTTCGGTGGCTTCGTTCGTTGCCTTTTTTGTCTTTTTGGCCTTCTTGTATTGGTGTGAATTTTATCCCCCCAGTCACGCACCGGCCGACATTCTACCCAAAATCCCCCCGTGTGCTTGGGGTCGACGGAGCTCCATCCGAGCTCCGTGCCAGAAATCCTCTTTCGGGTCATGTTACTGACGGAGCCTTCGGTCATGTTTAGCTTCAGCTATCCCAACGGTGAACCTCAAACCCCGACGAGGACCCCTCCCACGACCATCTTTGGGGATTCCGCTTTCCAGACCCCAAAGCTCGAATCCAGCTTTTTCGACCCCCGAGTGACCTGGGACACCTCCGATCCTTATGCCTCGAGTCCTGAGTTTCTCCGAACCCCCCAGAAATTCGGTCTGAATACCCCTTCCAATCATCCCGTCCGACTCCCCGAAACCGTCCCCGAACATCCCACAGACCAGGAATCCCCGAATGGGCGGAGGACGAAGCCGGTCGACCAACAGACCGACACCGCAAGACGCATCCGTGCCTCAAAACCAAATGGGCATCCCGCCGAAGATGGTCCTCGCACGGTAGATTCGGCCAAGTCCGCTGCCTCCATGCAGACCCCTCCTCCCAGCAGTGCGTCCAGGAGGAAGTTGGCCGGATTGGCAGATGGCGATGGCACCGGGCGACGGCCGTCCGCCTCCAGTGTCGTTGGCTCTCACCTGGAGACTCCCAGCCGGTTGATGGGTGCTTCTCCCCGTCTCTTCGGAGACTTGCAGACCTCCCCAGATCCGTTCCAACTAGCGTCAATCGATCCTACGGCGTCTCCCTTCTTTCCTCAACAAAGACTCTTCTGGGACAATGACCTCCCGCAGCAGTCCGCAGATCTGGGACTCTCGGGGAACCATATGAACGTGTTCGGTTCCACGGCAGATGGCTTCTCCAACCCCCAGCCGCTACAGGACTCCCGGATCCCGCAACTTCCTTCGATCGAAGGTAGCCTCGATCTCCCCGAGTTCAGTCACAACAACCTCTACGGCCTCACATCCAGTGCAACCACTGATGCCGCCTTATTCCCGGCCCCCTTTTCGACCTCGCCTCGTCTCCCCACCACCAAGGCCGAAGACCCTGCCATGTTCCTGAGCTCTCCCGCACGCCGCTTCGGTGGCCCCCAACCTACCCCCGAGAAGAGACTATTCTCCCGGCCACCCCGACAACCATACCACCACCAGACCGAAGAGTCCAAGCGTGAGCAGCTGCGTCGCGCCCAGAGCGTCCACCGCCAACTGCCCGCCTACGAGGACGAGGAGGAGGATGACTTCACCCCTCGACAGGTTCGACCGACTTTGACTCGCAGTCTCACCCACAGTGCTATCAGTAACTCCCGGCCCGCCCTTGGTGGGATGTCTTCCGCCAACGGCATCCGGAAAAGCCCGTCCAAGGGCCGCTTATCTCCTACGAAACCTCGCCCGCCACTCTCCCGTTCCAGCTCGGTAGCCGGACGGCCCCCCACACGGTCTCAATCGGTGATCCTCAGGATTGGCAAGGACGGACGAGCGAAGACAGAGATGCAACCGGTGCCTGAAACAACAACCGGCCTAACCGATCCTATCACGGCCATGGATCTGGAAGGATCTACCACCGAGAGTGAATACGATTCCGCCGAGTATTCCGAATATCCTGCCATGGGTAGCCGCACTCCCTCCTTTGCCTTCTCGGACGCGGGTAGACCCATGCTCGCCCGCAGCGACTCCGGCTCCCGGCCACATTCGAAAGGCTCCTATACGTCCACAGCGGCATCGTCTCATTCCGGGCGGGTGTCTCCATGGGGCGGAGCGTCTCGTGGACCTGTCCGCAGGCCGACATATCGAACCATCGGTGATGATATGAAGCGCACGCCCAAACGACAGTCAATGATCGGCGCGGATCTTTCGTATCGCAGCGCCAGCTCGATACCAGCCCCCGCGGCGGATTCGGAAGAGGACACGGGCGACGCGCAACACGCACTGCGAAAGGTTCTTCGGGAGAAGGGCCGGATGTCTCGACCCCATACGGTGAACTATGGCTCTCGATACAACCGCTCTTCCCGGTCCCTGGCGCATCTTCGCTCGTCTCCACCCCGGTTTGGTGGTGATCCTGATTTCGGACTCCGCGACACCAACACTTCCCCGACAACGATGACGGATCCTGACCTGGCCACCCCGAGCATCGACCGATACAGTAACCCCAGCAATGGGACTCGCTGCGTCTGTAACTCGATGGACAATGGTGGCCATTTAATGATCCAATGGTAAGCTCGCTCTGACTTTGCGTCTATGACCGATCCTTTATTAACAGGACACAGCGAATCCTGCAGTCACTGGCTACACACCAAGTGTGTTGGGTTAGAGCGGGCTAACCTCCCCTCGGTCTACGTGTGCGTGTTCTGTGCGCAGACACCGACCCGGCGTAACCGGGTCCGAATGCCGGTGAACAATATGGGCCATGTCCCAACATCTCCATTGGCACACAAGTCCTATCGGTTCCGATGATCAAGTTTCACCCGTTCATAAAATGTCGGGTTATGACCTGGATTTCCTTCGAACTTTGCCTCGCCTGAGTCTCCTTTGTGTAATACTCCTAGACATACCCCATTACTTTTCTTGTCCGATGCATCATCTATCAAGTCCACATGGACTGGCGTTATGTTCCCCATACATCATTCAATTTCCTAATTTTGTATTAATGGCGGGCCGGGGGCCTACAACATACCTCTGCATGTGTACCTAACAGGTCGAGATAGGTAGAGATACGAATCTAGCGTGTAAGAGTAGGATTATGAAACACTGGTCCCGTCCCGTCGTCATGCCTACCGAGCAAAAATTCTACAAGCGTCAAGACCATTGCCCTTCTCGTTCTAGGAGGTGAGCAGTGCCGTCCTGAAGTCGCGATACCTGGGTGAGCAAGGTGATCTGCTAAGACGCTGTCCATCCTTCGCGCTGGAACTACTGTAGTCTCCAAAGTTTCCCTGAGTGCCCACCAAGCTGATGATTTGGAGGGCCTTACGGCAGGCACTTGTTGTCTCGTAAATTGACATCACCAGCAGGACTGAAGGAGACGAGAGGGAACAGCTTGTTCAGGGGGAGTTTGCCTTTTATGTCCAATTGTCGGAGCTTTTGATCAATCTCAAGGCTGCGCGCTTAGTCATTATAACCTTTCACGCGCTCAATGTCAGATGACTGGATTTGGGCTCGGACTCATTCAGCACCAAAAAATTGAGCCCCCGTAGGTTTTAGGACGGTAGATTTACCTACCTAGAGATTCATGGAGGTAGACGAGTTTATGGACGTCATAGGGAAGCGGGTGTGTTGGGTATACGCTGTTCGTACCATATATATATGTACGATGTACGAGCTCTATATACGATATGCCTATCTATACTGTACACGATATCTCTAGTACCCGGCAGGCACTCGACGGCCCTGAATTACCGACTCGAACCGCTCCGCGAGATCGAGCAGCTCGTCGTCCTGCCACGCGCGACCCATCAGCTCCACGCCAACGGGAATGCCCATCGGCGCGGTGGAAGACGGCGGGCTGCATCCAGCTAGATCGAGCGGTTAGCATGTCAATCGACATGTACGTGCCGTACAGGGTATAGTATACTCACCAGGAAGACAAATGGCCGGCCGTCCCGTCAGCGCAGCTAACAGGCCGTTCCGGCCGGGCTGCACCATGCTCCCCACGGGCGCCACGAGCTGCCGCTGGTGCGGATACACGACCGCGTCGAGGCCATGTCTAGCGTAGACGTGCTCGACGGAGCGTTTCAGCGCGTCGATCCGCTGCCGTCGCCGCTGGTACTCTGCGCTGGAGGTGGAGAACTCCCCGTCGGCCTGCAGCGTCTGATACAACGCCGGGGTGACCGCGTCGCGGTGGTATTGCCCGCTGGCGACGATGGACGCCAGTGACCGATGCGGCGTGTGTTCGACGCGCTGGAGGAAGGCGTCGAAGGCCTCCCGGAACTCGAACGCCTGCGTGTCCGCCGTGGCGAGCAACATCGCGATGTCCCAGTCCGGGACGGGAGGGAGTTCGACGAACTCGACGTCCGAGCCGCGCTGCACGCGGTGCAGGGCGTCCGACACAACACGGTTGACAGTCGCCCCGTCGGCGGTGTTGGCGTCGCCGAAGTAGTCTCTCAGGAAGCCTACGCGCTGGCGCTGGCGCTGGCGCGGCCGCGGGGCCGTGCGATGCCCTCGTAGTGCGTTCACCGTCGCTGGGTCGAGGACGTCCTCCCCGCGCATCACCTCGAACAGGACCCGCACGTCTGCGACGCTCCGTCCCAGCGGTCCGGCGACGTCCTGTGTCTCGGTGACGGGGACGATGCCCCGTCGCGAGACCTGGCCGTGCGTCGGGCGAAACCCGACGATCCCGCATGCGGACGCGGGCGAGCGCAGCGAGTTCATCGTGTCGCCGCCGCAGCCGACAAGCCCCATGTTGGCGGCCAGCGCGGCGGCGGTGCCCCCGGACGAGCCACCGGGGGTGCGGGTGGGATCGTAGGGGTTCAGGGTCTGGCCCTGGAGCGAGGATGTGGTGATGCCCTGCAGGGAGAACTCGTGCAGGTTGGCTTTGGCGAGGATGATAGCGCCCTGGGCGAGCAGCGCATCCACTACTGCGGCGTTGGTCGCGGTTTGGAGGGTCTCCAGCGCCTGGATACCGGAGGTTGTCCGAAGGGAAGCGGTGGTGTACGTGTCTTTCAGGATGATGGGGACGCCGTGCAGGGCCGGAACGGGCGTCTGAGTCTGACAATACTGGACCCGCTCTGTGTCTCGCTTGTGAGCCTCGGTGAGCGCGTCCGGATTCACGGTGATGATGGCGTTCAAGGTGGGATTGTGCTGGCGGATCTGCGCCAGGTACGCCGACACGAGATCGGCAGCCGAAGTATGGCCCTGGCGGAGCGCAGCATGGTACCGGGCAATGGTGAGCTCGTGGATGTCCAGCGCGTGGCCATGCATGATGCCGGCCCGGACTATCAAGAGATATGCGGGAGGAGAAAGTGCAAATGGATGGATGTGCGGGGAAGGAGGAGGTGGTGGATGTGGAGGGGGCCGAACGTGATCAGATCAGCCCTCAGCGCGCCATGGATTGCTATGTATGATATACACGCATGGCCGGGACGAATGCAGGTCAATTCGCATGAAGCACCAGATGACAGTCAGAAACTATGCAAGATATCAACGGCGCCCCCATAGAGCAAGAAATCCAATCCGAGGCAAACAGAAATCACAATGCTGCGAACCCGATAGAAAACAGAGACAAATCAAACCCTCCAGCCTAGATCCCTATAACATAAACAGATAACATGTCCTCGGGCTTAGAAATGAAACAGATCGAACGGATACGTCAATCGCTTGCTTTTGTCCTTCTGGCTCACTTCCATTATATGTCGAAGACGGCGTGTTTGCTTCCTGGTAGAACCCTCCCAAAAAAAAAAGAACCCTCATACACCAGACCCACTGGGCGCGCTCAACTCCGGCGTAGGACCCGAGGAGACCGTGGCCCAGTCTCTGTCATTCCATGTACCCGATCATCGACCGCCACGGCGGTCATCGTGATGTATATTATCCGAGGAAAAATATCGAACCATCTATCGTGAATGTCGCGGTATCCATACAAGGCAGGTGGCAGTCATCATGGCGACCAGCGCGGAATGCTCCAAGATTATGCTGTGCAGACGGATCAACGAGCCCCGGTGAAGGCGCGGGACAACTGTTCCTTGATGCGTAGGGCTTCCGTGCCGTCGTCGATGATGCTCTCCTTGAACCACGGATGCTTCAGGGCTTCCTTGGCGGTGATCCGCTGCTTCGGGTCGTATACGAAAATCCGCTTCAGCAAGTCCAAGAACGACCGGTGGAACTTGTTGCCCTGGGGGATGAAATTCTGGGGGACGTCAGCGTTTGTGGGCCGAGGGATGTCACTGGGGAGCAGTACGTCCAGCGGTTTCATCGCCTTCACATACTTCCGGGAGGCCCGGGTAGTATCGTCATTCGGATAGTTGAGTTTGCTCCGATAGAAGTACCTGGGCGGGGTTAGTGGATGGACGGGCATCGGTCTGGCGTTCAACATACTTGGCGGCCTGGTTCTGGTTCCCACTGCGGCCTCCCTGCATGACTTGCCGGACGAGCTTGCTATCGATCCGGTCACCGATGACAGCCTCCATCATCGCAAGGTGCTCAAGGTTGTCATGGGTTTGGAACAAGGCATCCCCGGTGAAGAACTCCACCAGGATACAGCCGATACTCCAGATGTCACACGGGAAACTCCATCCCAGATTGAGGATGATCTCCGGCGCTCGATAGTGTCGCGTGGACACCACCGAGGAATGGTATTCATCATCAAAGGTGGCGGAGCCGAAGTCGATCAGACGGATCTCGCTGTCCAGCAAGACGCGCCGTTGGGTGGCCTTGCGCGAGATGGCAAAGGAGGACGAGGGGATATGTCGGTTGTAGGTAAAGGTCTGGTAGTTGTTGTTGACCAGGAGGATGTTCTCGGGTTTCAGGTCGGTGTGGATGAGGTTGAGGTCGTGCAGGACTGGGTGGTCAGCAGGGATGAGGTGCGGAGCCGGAGAGAGGGTCACTTACAGGCGACACTGGTGAAGAGTTGCCGGGCAAAGTTCTGGATCTGACTGCTGGGGAAGGGCACGAAGCCGTTGCCCTTGAGGAAATCAAAGACGCTCTGTCCCAGCAGATCCGTGACAATGCAGATGTGATTCCGATAGTCGAAACAATCCCGCAGGTGGATGCACTTGTTTCGATTGGACTGGTCGTTCGACGCGAGGGTGGAAAGCACCCTCAGCTCGATTCGGGACGCATCCCGGTATTTCTGGATCGAACGGATGATCTTGACAGCGCACCGGGTTTTGCGTTGCTTGTCGTACGCCTCCACTACCTTTCCAAACGTGCCTTGCCCGAGAAGCTTGACGATGGAATCTGGGGATGGGTTAGTGTGCTGGTCGGTCGGGGGGGTTGGCATAGGGACGATGGGCAGAACCTACATCGGTCCGTCAATGGGGTATTGGGATTGACGATGTAATGACCGTCATCGTCGTCGTATTTGTCGGTGCGACTGGAGTACTGTAGGAGAGACGGTTAGGGACGGATTCACGTCAAGAGCGATGCAGGAGCAACGTACATCCCGAACCACCGGGACAGGAACGTCCTTCGCCTTGATGGGCGGCTTCGGTGGCGGCACATAGCTGAGGAAGGCATCGGCGGCGGTTTCCAACTCGCGGCGTTTTTGCTCGTCGCGAGTGGACTTGCGGGTAGTGACCCGTTTCCGCTTCTGGCCGATATTGGCGTCTTCGTAGTACATGCCATTGCTGGCCCCGGAACTCCCTTGGGAGAGGGAAGTAGGAGCGGTGGTATGGAGGGAGGTGGTCCGATCGGTGGAGAGGGAGGCGGCGGAGGACTCCTCCCCGTACCGTTGGGGGTTGATGGAGTAGGAAGGGCGGTCATAGTAACCCAGATCGTAGGCGGATTCGATTCCCGTGCGGCGTCTCTTGCCGGCGGGTTGGGATCCGGGGGGAGGAGGATTGTTATTATTGGCAGCCGCCGCCGTGACGGGGCGCGAGGAAGCCTTGGAGGAGGCGTCTGGAGGAGGCGTGTCGTCAATGACGATGACCTCCTTGGGGATGCCATTCTTGTAGAATTCGCCCCAGTCCGGCTTCTTCCTCCGGGCGGGATGGGCCATGGCGGAGGAGGATGGGGTCGGTAAGGTCTTGGGCGAAGGAGCGTAGGGAAGAGTGGTCGTCGGAGCGGTGTTGGAGGAGTAAGGGAAGGAGGCAGTGGCGAGACGAGCGGCAGTCGAGGCGGACGTGGTCGGATAGGATACGCTTGGCTGGTAGGGTTGATGGTAGGCGTAGTGTGGCTGATGATGCGTCGTCGGATGAGTCGCGGTCGCGGTCGAGGGAGTCGACATGATGCGGACGGAGGGGGAGGAAGGAATGAGGGACGCGCAGAGAGGGAGGAAGCGGATGGAGGGAGTTTCGAGAGAGGAAGCGATGGGAGGAGAAGACGGCAGGGGAGGGAGACTAGTGGGAGATTGAGATTTGTACAGAGTCTCCGTCCAGTCCGTTCTCAGAGGCGAAAACGGGGGGCCAGAGAGACTCGAGACACACCGGATGGTGTATCCGGGGGATTGGTAAAGCAGTGGGGGAGGATTGGGGGGAGGAACAGAAGAGAGGGAAGAGGATGGAGGAGAAGAGGAGGACGAAGAGAAGAGAAGCGAGGAGGAAGAGGAAGAGGAGGAGAAGTGGAAGTGGAAGTGGACGAGGAGGCGGCGTGGAATGAATAATAGGGTATACGGAGGCGGTGACACTGGATTCTCACGATAATAATATCAAATGGGGGAATTTGTGGACGGATGCAAGAGAGGGATATTCAGAGAATATTCTCAGAATTCTAATCCCAATAATTATTACAGACCGACTGGAATCAGGGCATGGTTGCCTCTGAGGACGGACTGCGTATAGATAGTAGACCGAGTAAGAGAGTCCGAGAGGACGAGACCGACGGTGGACGCATAACCCTACCCTAATTCTCATTTCGTCACCCCGGATCATTATTCAGTCGAGTTCAGTATTTATTATGGATCTTTCTATTTGATTATTCTGGCACTGTATTCCCCAACATCCTACATTCCACATGCGCTGCAAGGATCGCCGTGTTTTCTCTCTGTGGCTGGTGGCAACACCCGCAGGATCTTCTGCATGCACTGTTGACGTTACGGATGGATGATCTTCCCTTCACCTTCGGTATCGACTGTAGGTAGGATATCCTACTAGGTCCTCTATATTCTAGATTCGATGCCCGAGATCCTAAATCCTATCGACTAGGGACCTTCTGTTAGGGAAGGACTTTCGACCTGGTGTACTCCCGGCGCACTGACATCATCTCTCCTCTACCGTGTCCGACGTCTTCTACTCCATACACGCTACACACTCCATGGACTCTCAAATTAAATCCAGTAAATCAGAGTAAGTAAAAACACAAGAATGCAGAGCCCATGGCCTTTCTCCCGATTCCATGCGGTTCTCCCAAGCCAACGCCCAGCACCACGATCCCGCGTAGTAAGAATTTCACTCCTGTCGGTCTTCTTTCAGATCCTTGGAATATGCCTTCTGCACATGTCGCGATCCCCTTCCGTCCAGCTCCAGCATAAACAACACATCCCGCACCTGGATCCCCGCTCCCTTGTCCGTGTCCTCCCGGAACGTCCCCAGGCGCTTCGTCGACATCGCCGCCGGTTCACCACTGCGTCCCCCCTTCTCCGACCCGGCACTCGGCGTGGCCGGATTCGCTCGAGACGGGGTGGAGAATCCACTGCCCGCCGCGGGCCCCCGCTGCAGCCACGAGTACTGCTTCTTCGTTCCAAACACCCGGCCGGAGATCATGCTGTTGGTCGCAAGCCGCGCCGTCTCCACCGACTGCTGGTGTTGTTGCGCTTCGCTCGCCTTCGCATCCATCAACTTCTTGGCCTCCTTCTTGGTCAGGCCCTTCTTATCGATGCTCGGCGCCCGCTCGCCCAGAGGCGTCGATGCTCCCGAGCCGGGGAGATCGGTAGAGTCCGACCGGTTCGCGCCTTCGCCCAGAATGGCATTGGCGCTGCGCTTGGCCCGTTTGGCCGCGCGCTGCTCTTCACTGGAGTTATCCTTGTCCATAAGCAGGCGGCATTTGGCCGCCAAATTCTTTGTCGGCGCTTCCATGGCCGAGTGCGGTCCTGACACAGGTTAGCTGGCAGTCAAAATCACCTCGGTCACAACACAACATACGTTTCTGAGAGGGCGTCTGGGGTTCCCCGTTTCCACTAGCCGGCTTGGCCGTTGAAGCCACGTCTCGCCATTCCTCGGGGACGATGGCATGCGAGTGTGCACGCCGACTGCGAGCCAGGGTCGACGAGTAATCAATCACCCCGCGCAGCCGGTCTTCGCAGGAGATCGACATCAGGTTCAAAATGTCCACCAACGGCGCACCCTCTTGGTTCAAGATGGTCTGTCCAGTCCGGACGACCGACGATCCATCCGGCCCCGTCACTTCGATCGGCTGTGGGCGGCCGGGGACGGGGTGGAATAAGCCTTCGGCGGGTATCCGCACACCCAGCTCGAACCCGCGGCGCTGGAGTTTCTGCTCCAGAACCTTGGTCAAGAGGAACGGTTCTTGTAGGTGATACTGGGCGCGTCTAGCCGCTTCCGTATCTTCCCGGGTGGGCTCGTTCGGATCCTTGAAAGGTCCGGGCACCTGGGTCGACGGCTCGGTGTAGAAAGAGTCTTGCGTTGTTTGGGGCTTGTACGGTGAGGCCTCGCTGAAGCTGGGCTGAGTCGACAGCGTCCCCGTCGTAGAAGCCTGTGAGGTGAAAGATGTATTTACAGGAGGTGGTTGTGGCGTCTGCGATGGGATCGGCTGAGGACGGGGTTGCTGCTGCTGTTGCTGCGCTTGCACGGCGGAACCGGAATAACTGCTCGTAAGGTAGGCCTCTTCTTCTCTCACATCGATACCGGACGAGGCCAACACATCTGTCAGCTCGGCAGCATCCGTCGCCTTATCCGCCGGTCGAGAGGGAGGTCCCATGGCGCCGGGAGGTGGTGGTTGATGTGACGGGGTGGCGGGGGTCTGAGGAGCGCCGTTGAGGTTCGTGCCGTTCAGGGGCGACGGCTGATTCTGCGGAAGTTGGAGAGTCCCGAAACTGGGAGAGGCATAAGGGGATTGAGGAAGAGGAGAGAGGCGTTGTCGTTTGGGGGGAGGAACACCACCATTCACCGGCGACGGCGCCGCCCCCGGCGATGGGGACGACCCCGGAGGGGAGAAGGACTGGGAAAACTGCTGGGGTTGTGTTTGCGCCATGGTGCCGCACGTCTTCACAGGGGCATGCAAAGGGAATAAAGAGTCACGACCACGAGGTCTTGCTATCAGATTCTGTCACAGCGATCAAGACGCAAATGGCACATCCGCGCGCGAGGTACAAAACCGAGCGGATTGTTCGAACCGCCGCCTCCACCAGCGGTAACCATCTCAAAATATCGCGGAGAACATGAATCGGCGGTGTAGTTGGGTCGGAGATGGCCCAACGTCGGCAGGAAATGAGGGCGCGATGACAGCAGAGCGTGTTGTTCGCAAGACGGAAAGGGAGCTTTGGCTGCCTCCCATCGAGGTTTGCGAGACTCCCGCGCCGTCACGTGGAAGCTTATGTCAGCACCCACGCGGGATCCTCACGGCGTCACTTGCGCGGCGCTTTGAGGGTTTCTTGGGCGTCATCTCCGTTTCCTACTGTTCGTCCTTGGATCATATTTATTGGGGCTGTCGCAGGACTTACCCCTTGCGACTGCAGATCTATTACCTTATATCCCGCCTGTCGACTGCGCTCCCCGCCGGTCATGGCCTGTTTATACTGAGATCGACACGAATCAAGGCGGCCGCCGCGTTGCTTTCCAATCGGATCTCCACAATATCTGATCGAGAGTCAGGTTTACAGACGTTGATTGCGCTGGAAATCAACAACCCCTTCCCTCAAAACCGCAATGGCGACCAAAAGAAAGGTCTCGGCCCTGAATGCCGCCGACGACGAGCCTGTCGACCCGTCGGACGAGCTGGCTTTCTACTGCCTCGGCGGAGGAAATGAGGTCGGACGGTCTTGTCATATCATCCAGTATAAAGGGAAAACAGTCATGGTATGCCCCTCGACTCTCCCCGGTCTTTCAATTGCTGATTTGCTTCCGTTCTTTGCAGCTCGACGCCGGCATGCATCCCGCGAAAGAAGGCTTTTCGGCTCTTCCCTTCTTTGATGAATTCGACTTGAGTACCGTGGATGTTCTCCTTATAAGCCAGTACGTGAAGCCCTCCTTTCCTAGTGGTCATCGTCCCTGTTTGTTATATGCCCCGTCCACTGTCGGAGATCCGTCTACGCCATCCCGACGAGGTGTCGCAGTCCATGCATATTCTGTCCTCATGTATACGAGAAACGCAATAAAATTCATATCATCCGCTTCTTTTGTTTCTGTGACTGTATCCGATGTGTCTTCGATGTTCTTAGTTCCATTGTATCTGGGATGCCGTGTCGCTGACAGTCCTGTCTTGTGGCTTAGTTTTCATGTCGACCACTCCTCTGCCCTACCCTACGTCCTCAGCAAAACCAACTTCAAGGGTCGAGTCTTCATGACCCACGCCACCAAAGCCATCTACAAATGGCTGATTCAGGACAACGTCCGAGTCAGCAATACCGCCTCCTCATCCGATCAACGGACAACTCTCTATACGGAACATGACCATCTATCCACCCTTCCGCTGATCGAGACCATCGATTTCAACACGACGCACACCGTTAACAGCATCCACATCACGCCATTCCCCGCAGGCCATGTGCTCGGCGCTGCGATGTTCCTAGTCTCAATCGCCGGCTTGAACATCCTCTTCACCGGTGACTATTCCCGCGAAGAAGACCGTCATCTGATCCCCGCCGAGGTTCCCAAAGGCGTGAAGATTGATGTGCTGATCACCGAGTCAACGTTCGGTATCTCGTCCAATCCGCCTCGACTGGAACGTGAAGCCGCCCTGATGAAATCGGTGACTGGTATTCTAAATCGCGGCGGACGTGTCCTAATGCCTGTGTTTGCGCTTGGTCGCGCCCAGGAATTGTTGCTTATTCTAGACGAATACTGGGAAACACATCCAGAATTACAGAAGATCCCAATCTACTACATCGGAAACACGGCGCGACGCTGCATGGTGGTGTATCAGACATATATCGGAGCCATGAACGACAATATCAAACGACTCTTCCGACAGCGGATGGCTGAAGCTGAAGCCAGCGGGGACAAGAATGCCAGTGCGGGCCCGTGGGATTTCCGGTTCGTCAGAAGCTTACGCAGTCTCGAGCGTTTTGACGACGTCGGCGGATGTGTCATGCTGGCTTCTCCTGGTATGCTGCAATCCGGAACAAGCCGAGAATTGCTCGAACGTTGGGCGCCCAACGAGCGCAACGGTGTGGTCATGACCGGCTACAGCGTGGAGGGCACGATGGCTAAGCAACTCCTAAATGAGCCGGAACAGATCCCCGCCGTGATGTCGCGAGCCGCGAGCGGCTTGATTAGGAGAGGGGCCAATAGTGATGAAGAACAGAAGGTGATGATCCCGCGGCGATGCACTGTAGATGAGGTCAGTTTTGCCGCTCACGTTGATGGCGTCGAGAATCGGAATTTCATTGAGGAAGTATCTGCTCCTGTTGTGGTGAGTGTTCTCCGGTCTGTGGCTCGGTAGACTGCGTAAACTGATTTCTTCCAGATTCTCGTGCACGGTGAGAAGCACCAGATGATGCGACTCAAATCGAAACTCCTCAGTCTCAACGCCGAGAAGACGATCAAGGTGAAGGTCTATACACCTGCGAACTGCGACGAGGTCCGAATCCCATTCAGGAAAGACAAAATCGCCAAGGTCGTTGGCAAGCTGGCTCAGATAGCCCCTCCTTCGGAACAAGACGATGGCCAGCTTATGACCGGTGTCCTGGTTCAGAACGGATTTAACCTATCCCTGATGGCCCCGGACGACCTTCGAGAGTATGCAGGTCTAACCACCACTAGTATCACCTGCAAGCAGCACATCACTCTTAGCTCGGCGAGCATGGACCTGATTAAATGGGCTCTCGAAGGTACATTTGGTGCCATCGAAGAGGTCGGAACCACCCAAAAGCCGAGCAAAGACGAAGGCTCGGAGAAGCAAACGTCGAAGGAATCCGACGGTGAGGAACAGCCGAAGGAAGATGCCGATGAAGAAATCCCCATGGCAGATGCGCGGACTTACCTTGTCATGGGCTGTGTGATCATTCGCTATCTCCCACGGACCCGTGAGATCGAGCTTGAGTGGGAGGGCAACATGATGAACGATGGGGTGGCCGATGCTGTCATGGCTGTGCTCCTCACCGTAGAAAGCAGCCCTGCTTCTGTGAAACGTACGTATACTCTCTAAGGCTCTGAATCTCTTGTGTTGTTGCCTAACCAGTGTAACAGAATCCGCCAAGCAAAAGCATCATCACCACCATCATCACGATGACTCCTTTGAGATCCCAATACCCAACCCTCATTCACACCTAGGACCCGAGGAGCGCTTCCGGCGTCTTGTCATGATGCTCGAGGCGCAGTTTGGTTCAGACATCGCCCCCATTGAGCGTCCCCGTCTCCCGTCGAATCTCCTTCACAGCGGGTCCTCCAAGTCCGAAGATGCGGACAAATCAGCCGGTGAAAAAACGGATCAGCAAGATGAGGAGAAGATTGCGGATATGGGGGAGGCAGAGCTTGCCCGGCTGCAGGCACTCGGAATACCCGTCCCTGGAATTGAGATCCGGGTTGATAAGCATGTTGCGCGGGTATGGCTGGAAGACCTTGAAGTTGAGTGCACAAACGCAGTCCTCCGGGACCGCGTACGTGTGGTTATTGAGCGTGCCGTGGAGACCGTTGCTAGCATGTGGACGGAGGGACCGGCCGTGGCCCCTGTTGCGAACGGCGACGCACAGGAGAAGACGGAGCTCCCATTGTCCAAGGCAGCCGAAGTTGACGCCAAAGCTTGATTGATGTATACATTTAGTTCCGTGTACGCATAGATATCTCTGGTTTTAATAGGCAATTACGAGGTTTGTCCGGTCCCCGATGGCCGTGGCTTTAATATATAAGGATTTATTAGCTCTCTTGGCCTTTCGTTCCTCCGATTTGAGAACCCTATCATGTATAAGCCGATTTCATACCCAATGGATGTAATTAGTAATGCCATATGCGCCCTAAGCGACTACCTTCGCAAACACATCGTCTAGAACGCGAGCAGTCGTATCGACAATAATATCAACCTCCTCCTTGGAGACATTATAAGGAGGCGCGAGCAGGACATGATCGCCACGCGTGCCGTCCACCGTGCCCGACGCCGCATAGAGAGAAATCCCATACTCCGGTTTCAATCCAGTCTCCTGGACGTGGAAAGCGACAGCGGTTTCAGGCGTGAACGGCTCCTTGGTGGCGCGATCCTTGACAAACTCAAGCTGAGTAGGCCCCGTTAGTTCATGTCACGACGCAATCCCTAGAGATAAAACTTACTCCCCAGAAAAGCCCCTTCCCACGGATATCGCCCACATACGGATGCGACCCGAGCCGATTCCGCAACCGCTCCTCCAGGTAAGCGCCCATCGCGCGCACATTGTCCAGCAGATTCTCCTCCTGGATGACCTTCTGCACCGCGAGTGCCGCCGCACACGCCACAGGATGTCCCTGGTACGTGTGGCCGTGGCGGAACGCCCCCGTGCCCTTGTCGAGTGCCTGCACGATCTTCTCGCCGATGAGCACCCCCGACACCGGCGCATACCCGCCCCCCAATCCCTTCCCGATGGTCTGGAGGTCCGGGATCACGCCTTCCTGCTCCCATGCGTGCAGTGTCCCGCACCGCCCCATGCCGCTCATCACCTCGTCGAGAATGAACAGCGCGCCGTATTTCTCACAGACCGCTTTCATGGCTTGGAAGTAGCCCGGCACGGCGGGGACGGCACCAAGCGCCTGTATGTATCGGTCGTGCAGTCAGTTATTATTCCGCGGTAGGGAGTGTTCAGAGCACGGGGGGAGAGGGAGGGGGTAATGGAGATTGTTGACGTACGGCGCCGACGACCGGCTCGGCGATAAACGCGCATACGGTCTCTGGTCCAACGCGCTGGAACTCCGTGTCAAGCTCCGCGGCCAGTCGGGCAACGTAGGCCTCATCTGTCTCGCCCTTTTTCTTGCCCCGGTAGGCGTAGCACGGCGACACGTGCGATGTGTTGTTGGATAGGAGGGGCTCGAACGGCTGCCGACGGATGACATGGCCGCCTGTCGCGAGGGCTCCGAGGGTGATGCCATGGTAGGAGGGCAGACGGGCGATGAATCTGGTGCGCCGGGGCTGGGGGGTAGGCAGTTCGAGAAAGTACTGGCGGGAGAGCTTCAGCGCGGCCTCGACTGCTTCGGAGCCTGAAAGCATCGGGTTAGTTAGGAATGGCTTTGGCCTGACTCGTGTGGATGGAGTTGTGCAGGGCGTACCGGAGCTGACGACGTAGAGCTTTGACAGCTTCCCACCGGTGGAATCACAGAGAAAAGTCGCCAGTTCTTCGGAGACTTCAGTGCCGAAGAACGCCGTGTGACAGTAGGCTAGTTGGTTGATCTGACCGATCACTGCTTTGCTGGCTTTCTCGTGGCCGTGGCCGAGACAGGAGACGGCCGCCCCGCCGGTCGAGTCCAGGAACTTGGTGCCATCTTCCAGGAAGAGGTAGCTGCCTTTCCCACCGACGGCTTTTTTGGGGACGAAGCGAGTGTCGCGGTGGAGGACGGCGCTGGTAGCTGTGTCCAGATGGTGAGTAGCGTCCTGCCAGTTGGGTCTGATACGTACTCTGGGTCATGGTTACTTGAGATGCGTCTGAACGATGGTGGAAAGGTAAGACTAAGCAACAGGCGTGTAGGAATAATGTATAATACAGGGCAATTAATCCACCTTCTCAGGGTAGTCTCCCTTTAAAGACAGACTGAGCCTATGATGGATGGTGGATGGAGTTTGGTTATCTCGGTGATAAATGCGGGGGTCGGCATGCCGAAAGAGATCCCGGGGGTATGGTTGGCTCCGCCCGCCGACGGCCCGCAATGCTGAGCCAGTCCTTCGGCATGGTGATTCATTGGCTGTGCCACGATGCGGGGTTGTTTCTCTTATCACTCGACGCCGTACAGGCACAGTTGCTGGGTCGGCGTTTGATCTTCGAGGCTGGTTGGTAGGAACATCCGTGGTGAGTCTGCAGCTTGTCATGTGCAAAATCCTAGGGCAATAAGAAGAGTTGATGAATGTTCAGTCACTGAGTTCATCTAGCTATCGCCGAAGTACTGCATGCGCTTTCGGTGGATTTCACGAATATGGGTTGGACGGGCATATCTGAAGAGCAAGTATGGAGAGCTAGCTTATTGATTGTGTAGCCTGTCCATTGGATTACAAGGGCAAGGATTGGCCTTTTCCTGGCTGAGCATTGGTGAGGTTAAATAGTTAATGGTCCATGTTCCTTGTATCTACTTTTTACTTCGGGTTCTTATAATCAAGAATTATAGCTGTGTTAGGTTTTATTACTTAATGTGAACAGACTGACTGTTATAAATGCTGTTTTGGACATATTGCGTCAAATATATCTCTAGGGAAAGACGCACAAATATTTCAGTGCAATGGCAAACATTTAACATGCCCGTAGGCGGCAATAACATGTTACTCATAACACAGGAGGCAACACCTGTATTTTGTAGTTAGATCGTTAATCCAGACATAGAATTGGAAGTGTAGGTACCAGAAGCCTGAAGCGATGAGGGTGGCAGATGACTAAGCAACCGATTCGCACAGAGGCCACTCACTCACTCACTCACTCTTGACTGACGTAGTGAACAAGATACGCCTTACTGGTTGAGACCACTTCGTCACGTTTCCACCTCGCTGCAGCACATATATCAAATCAACATCATGTCTCGCAATGCGCAGGTCGAGGAAGTCTCCGACTCCGATCCGGAGGAGGTCGCCCCCTCTGATTTGAACCCCTCGATTCTTTCCGCCGCAGGTATCCCGACTGCAAATACCACCTCCATGCCCATGAGACCTGCTCCGGAACCGCGTCGTGATATCCCGAAACACTATCAATGCCTGTATCCTGTGTATTTTGACAAGTCGCGGTCTCGCGCCGAAGGACGCAAGGTCGGTGCGGAGTTGGCGGTGGAGAACCCATTGGCCAGAGATATCCTTGATGCCACCCAAATGCTGGGATTGACGGCCGGATTTGAGCCGGAGAAGCTGCATCCGAAGGACTGGGCGAATCCGGGACGTGTCCGGGTGATGTTGAAAAATGAGAATGGGCAGTCGGTGAGCCCGAAGATCAAGAATAGTACGTGAGGGAACCCGAATGCTTTCGAATCTGGGGACTAACGTGTTCTCTAGAACATCACTTGTACATTCTTGTGGCTCAGTATCTGAAAGCGCACCCTACCACTGCCGAATCGCCCTATCGACTACGAATTCGTGGTCTTCCCATGCCCGAAAAATTACCTCCCGCACCCTCCGCGCCTCGTGGCTGGAAGATTGGCCAGATCCTACCGATCCACTCCCCGGCGTACAGTGGTGGTGGTGTTAGCGACAATCCTCTGAAGGACGCCATGGCTGAGATGCAGAATATGGGTGGGATGCCGGGAATGCCCCAGATCCCTGGCATGCCCGACATGTCTGCCATGATGGGCGGGATGGGCGGACCGGGACCATCGGGCGGTGCTAGCGAGAAGAAAAAGAAGGACAAGAAGAAGGGCAAGGCATAGTGGGATTACCCTGTACGATGACTACCTGTTAGCTGTGTATATGTGTGAGGTGGACATGGTTGTGGTTGCATTGGACGGGCGTAAGGCGTTTGTTGCTTTACAGTCGAGGGCTGCGAGCTCTTTTGATACCAAATGGATTTGACGCTCGCAAGGGGTCACTCAAATGCGATATTTACATGTAAGAGCGTCCATTATGCGCTTCCCTACGTATGGTCCTACTAGTGCATTTGCGGTGCACCAAACGGGAAGATCATGCCAGTACTGCGGAATTCATTGTGGGGAAGTATGGCTTTGTATCAATGCTCGACCCTGGAAGAAAGCATATACATCGTAGGATAGTACAACTTCATGTCACGTGACTGACCAATAGCGGGGGTTGAGTTTTTCCGTTCCGACTCTAGACCCCATCGGATCATGTAATTCACCCGATCGGCGGTTCCCGATGGGGCAGTCCTTACCTAACCACAGGCCGTAATAGGCAATGGAGTACTGACGACTGGCTCACCTACCCCAAAAGTCCCACGTCAGTCAGTCAACTCCTCTCCACTGAGTCCCGACTTTCAACGGCTATCCCGACAATCGAACCTTTCCTGTACATACATCTTCGACCTGTCTACATATATGCGCATAATCCCATGAGCCAACCGCCCGGTTTCGACCGCCGATTAAGAAACCCCCGCCACTGCGCCTAACGCATGATGAATCCGACCCCAACGAACGAGTCGCCCATTCTTGGGTCTTCCACCCAAGCAAACCCCCTTCATTATCCATTATCATATAGCGCCTCTTCGTCCTCCGCGACCCCGGCTCCTCTGTCTGCTACAAGACCGCAATCTGGGAAGGCGCATCATCGTCAAATCACTCGGAATCGCGCCAGTTACAGCTGTCATACTTGCCGCCGGCGCAAGGTTAAATGCGATAAGGTTGGTACCAACCTGGTGGGATATTTATTAGATCCTCCATTCCCGATACCAGAACCGGATGCTAAGGACGGAATAGATACATCCGGTATGCGGAAATTGCGTGAAGAACGGCACCGAGTGCGCCTACGATGCGCCTCCACAGAAAGATGTCGCGGGACATTCCAAGAACGGTCACGGAGTGAAACGACGCAGGGAGACGTCACAGCCGGTGGAAGTGGACCCCCTGGAGGACCTCCAATCCATATATGGTCATCTTAAACAGGCCGGGTCTGATCACCCGGCTGGGGCGATCGAAGCGCGCCTGGATAAATTAACGTCGATGATCGAACGGTTGAGCAAGGCAGATCAATCTCTGGACCCGGGAAATCGACAATCGCTAGCGCAGAATGTTAATTTGGATGCTATGAAGGGTGATATTCGGGCTGCGACGAGTAACGGTCAGGGGGTGGCGTCGAAAACCGCTACTTCTTCTCGATCGGATAGTCCGCGCGGCGCGGTAGATTTCAGCAGCGACGAATTCCCCGTTCCTTCTGGTCATGCGACAGATCTGGTAGACCCAGTTGGCAGTTTGAACTTAGGACATCTGAGCCTAGAGGACGGAGGTCGATCAAGGTATGCGACCGTCGTCATTGATGGATGGGCGGACTAACAGATGTCCAGATATGTTGGCACCACTTATTGGGCTTACATCTCACAGGAGGTATTATCCATCATCGCGACCTTCAGGACTGAGCTAATGATATTCCAGATCAATGAACTCAACCAGTTGCTCCGGGATCAAACACGCTCGCATAATGACGTTCCCGCTACCGATAACCTTTCTGACGACGCTTTATCGGATTCGCTTGGGAGAACACACGGAAGCCAATGGCGGTCGTCACTTGATGGCCACATTGGCTTTCCCGGTGACCATATGTCCTCTGGGGAGGCGTTCCAGAAATCTGTCATGTTCCCATCCAGCGGCTCTCCATCCATCAATGAGAAGGTTGTCGAGCCGGAAATGCTCGAGCACGTACCAACGAAACGACAGAGCCATATCCTATACCGAGGCTTCATGTCTGGTGTCCATGCAATCAGCCCTGTTGTCCATCCTCCTACCATCCTCAAACTATACAACGCCTTCTGGCACTGGTACGATTACAGTAGCTACTCAGGCGAGCCCTGTCCAGATCCTTCATTTATCCCGTTACTATACGCCATTTGGTACGGCGGATCTGTCACCATCTCGATCCGGACGATCAAAGCTGAATTCAATGTCGCGTCTCGCAATTCCTTGTCGAAGACGTTCAACGAAGAGGTGACGAGATGGTTGACTAAGATCTCCTTCCCCCGCAGTCCGTCCTTGCAAGGGCTGGCTGCATACCTTCTTGTACAGACCATCCTCTCCAAAGAGGAAGAACCTCTTACGAGCAGCCTGTTCATCAGTTTTAGTATGAGGGTAGCTCAGACAATGGGGCTACATCGAGATCCGGCTAAGTTCGGTATTCAGCCCTACGAGGCTGAGTATCGTCGGCGGATATGGTGGCATATCGTTCACATGGACGGTGTGGTGGCCATGTCCAGCGGACTACCTCCCTTGGTTGGTGACGAAAATTTCTGGGATGTTCGTGACGCTAGCGAAGTCAAGGATACCCTTTTGGGCAGTCCTGAGGCCGAAAAATATGAGGAGTTAGTTGCGGCAGGTATGCGACCTCCTGACAATCCAGATGACCCAACAGTTTGCGGTGGCCCATCCATGGTGAATGTCTATTACCTCTCGGCTCGAGGCAAATATGTAATGGCTCGTAAGTGCCCCTAGCTGTTCTAAAGGGGCTATGGCTGATGGCTATTCCCAGGTGCTGTCCGTCGCATACTGAAAATTCAGTTGGGCACTAAACCTGTGACACGAAGGGATATGGAAGAACTCCGATCGATTCTTCTTGACCTACAACTCAAACTCAACTCTATCATTGATCGTATCCCAGAAGGCAAACACCAGGGCGCGTCCCCAGACCCTTCGAATCGCTCTCTCTCTGATGCACGATCACCACCGGATACTCAGACGAGCAGCACAGAGCTGCCAGGTGAAGGGCAGTCTGGTTGCTCAGAGCAGTACCATACGCCGGTTTTGATATCTTTCCACAAATGGGCAAGGATACTTCTTTCGCTATTTATTGATAAGGTCGGTGTTTTTGACGTCATCCGAGTTCTGATGCTAATTTCATAACCGACAGGCTTATTGTGTTGCCTACCAGCCGTTCTTGAAGAACGCTAAAAGCCGTATCTGGCCGGCGGCAAGACATAGGTATGGTTATTGTCTTATATCAGATACCCACGGCAGTTCTAATGCATTCAAGTGCGCTCCGCCACTGTCATGGCTTTATGGAGAAGTTTATCTCTCTTGCTACAGACCCTGATTTTCAACCGTTCCAGTGGAGTTGGCCTGGAAACCATCAACCTATGCATGCAACCATGATCATGCTCATTGACCTCTACGAACGCCCGTACAGCCCGGAGGCCGCCAAGTCTCGCGCGTTCATTGACCGCATCTTCACGCTCACTGGCCCTGATGGTGGCGTAGTAGGCGGCGAAGACGGTATCTCTACCCAGCGACCCCTGAAAGACGGCGGCCGAGAAGCATGGGGTATGATTCGCCGTCTACGTCAGAAGGCCTGGCAGAAGGCCGGGCTGGATCCCCACAAGCTCTGGACGGAGCAAGCTCAGATCCAAGTTGGTGTCGCTGCTGCCCCCACCGAAGTTCCCTGTGCCACAGACCCGTACTACGCGAACAGTCCACCCGTGGCAACACCACCGGCAGGATTGCCCCATGCTTCTCGACAGAAATTGACCGACTTCTCGAATATGTTCCACAATATGACCCGGTCCCATCTCCTCCCGAACCCCGTATCCACCCTGCGTCCTAGTCCTCTCCGAAACGAGGTTCCTTCGCCTTTAACCACTGCATCAACCCCCCAGGGCGGTCCATCCACGTACCCTGCTCCTGGCCCTGCTGCACCCCCTACTCCGCAGTTCTCCCAGACCAATACCCCAAATATCAACGTGTCGCTCGACAATTCTTCGGTTCGTGGCGATTCCGTATCGTCTGCCGGAAGCGTTCCGCAGTTCAACCCCAGCCTTCCCTTCGCTCAACCAATGAACACGATGTCCACTCCTCCCGCCCCTATGACCTATATGGATGCGATCCCGCCTAACGGGCAGCCTCTGGCGGCGCCCACGCCTCCCTCGATGGTCGATCCGAACCTGAACTTTGACTGGGACCAGTGGGATGCGGTGTTTGGACAGCACCTGCCGGTGGCCGATGAGCTCATGGAACTGGATCCGGCTACAGGGTTCGAGTTTGGGGATCTTGGAAGCGGGCAACAGCCAATTGGTAGTGTGCCTGAGACCCAGGGAGTAATGAATCCGATGCCCGGGCCCGATTGGACTGGGTATTGTTGAGTTTTGTCGCCCAGATGATTGTATTGTACGTGCATATACCCAGAATTTTGTATATAGGGCTACGATGACGAATAGATATGGAATGGGATGTATAATGCTTTTGATGATCGAGACCAAGGAAATTGATGGCGGAAGACGTGACAGCTATGGGATTCATGAGGCGTGACTGGGATCAAAGTAGGATACAGACGATGCGAGGCCGCAGAGCGAGAGCTAGGCCAAGAGAAAAACACGGCATGGAGAGGGGGCGGGATCTATGTTTCAATAGTCTCCTCCCGACCCAAGCGAACGGTTTTCTAGATTAAAGCAGACCAACACAATCTCCGGATTCCTTCTTTCTTCGTTTCACATGAGATTATTCACAGCGACGGTAAGTGGACAGGAGCAGGAGACCGCCAGTTTAGACCTTCGTCTCCTCAAGACCGTGCTTCCAGAGGGTGGCATATGGGGTGACACCGTCCTCGCGGAAGTCAATGAGGATGTGCCTATACAAGAAAGATTAGTTGAGGGTTCGGGGGGTGTATACTATTGAAAGCCTGGAGACGTACATAGCATCACCATCCATGCTCTGACCCATGAGGACATCGTAGTTGTCGTAGTTGGCCATGATCTTCTTAACGGCAGCGGGGGCGTTGGTCTTGAACTCATTGATGGTGGCCTCATCAGCGCCTTTCTCCGTGAGCTTCGCAAGGACCTTCTTCATGTAGGCTTCGGATGGTCAGCGTTGATCCCGGAATATGTAAATCGACCCGAGACATACTCTTGAGGTGAGACTTGAAGGCATCTTTGGAGGGCTTCATGCCCTCCTCGGTCTTGAGCCACACGAGGCGGAACTGGTCCTCGATATCGTGGACCATGACCTTCTCACCCTCACCACCTTCCTCTTCACCACCCTCAGCGGAGGGGTTGGCACCCTCGAGCTGGAAGTCCTCGTTGTTGCTCTTGAGGTACTTGCGGCAGTCGCACTCGTACAAGACATTGTCGACGGTCTTGATCTTGAAGGTGTCCGAGAGGACCTCATCACCGGAGACAATATCCTGAGTAGAAAGTTAGATAGGTGTTTTTGATTGAATTGGGGGCGTTTGAGATGGGATGGGATTGAAGCGGGGCATCCCCAGAAGGACACTGAGGGAGGGGATAGAGACGATGGGATGTTAATAAGAGATTGACAAACGAACCTTGTAAATAATCATTTTGATGGATTGAGTAGGGAAATATAGAAACCCAGAAGCACGTCGAGAGGAGGAGGAGGAGAGGAAGAGAAGATGTTGGATGGAGAGAAGGAGAAAAAGAGGGAAAAAAAGAGAGAGAAAAAGAGGGGAATTTTTGATGTTTTTTTTTTCTTTCTTTTTTTTTTTCGAGGGGCAAATTCAGCACTAGTCCGTTTTGGGTCTGGCTCTTGTCTTTATATTACTCCTTAGTCAGCCAGCTACTTTGTCGATCAACACTGAGGATTACAAAATATGGATAGGAGAGTATTTTCTAAAGTAGGAATGCTCCCTACATACCTACGGATCTCAATAGATAGATACACGCAGCGGTCTGGCTGCCTCGGCGATCAGGCAGCCCATCAGGGGCAGATGGCCGTATTGGCAGTATGTCCATAACGGTAATATACAGTAAAATACGGTAGTATATAACTGCCTATGTAAACAATACAACCGTTCCATACCGTCCCGGACGATCGGACCTCTCCCAATCCCGTGGTGCCACTCACAACCACAAACTCCTTCAGCTTCATCTCGACTTTTCTCCAACATCTCTCTCTCTCTTTCTCTCTCTCCCTCTATATCCTCCTCCTCGCCTCTCCTTTCCTTTTCATACTCTTTCTCTTTGATAACACCCATTCCTCACATTACTCCCATTCTTCACATCATCACCTTTCGTATCTGCGGTTGCATCTCCGTTCCTTGGCGTCATCTCGCCGCTCCTATTCCCTCACCACTCCGTTCTTTTCCTCTCATACAAGTCGATCTTCTCTCTCTTTCGCTTTCCTCCCTCGACTCCAGGGCAAACCCATGCGATAGCTTTCCTCTCTCGCAGTTTCTCGCCTGGCTCCATCATTGTCTGTTCGCCATGGCAGTCAATGCTACCTATCTCCGCGACCTTCCTCCGCTACCGGAGTACACCCTCACCCCCCGCCCGCCCCTTCTCCAATCCATTCCCGATAACATCCTGGCTTTAATTCTCCCAATCGTCGCCTACTGGGCCCTGTCCATGATCTACCACTTCATCGATGTCTACGATCTCTTCCCGCACTACCGCCTGCATACTCCCGCCGAAGTCTTGAAACGAAACCATGTCACCCGCTGGGATGTCGTCCGGGACGTTCTTCTGCAACAGGTGGTCCAGACCCTTGCTGGGATCGCCGTTTCCTACTTCGATGAGGATGAGTATATCGGCCGGGAGGAGTACGATGTGGCCGTCTGGGCTCGTCGCATCCGTTTCCTGCAGAGAGGCCTCCCTCATCTGTTAGCTCTGTTCGGTGTCGATGCGATGGGTCTGGCGAAAACCTTGTCGCAGAATGGTCATTCTGTTCTCAGCGCTGTGGTGGCTGGTGGCCGTTATCCCGGCCTTACTCAGTCCATCATGCGGAACGGAACAGAGGTGCTGGTTCCTGCCTTCGCCGGCTGGGAGCTGTCCCTCGCCAGCTTCATTTACTGGTACTTCATTCCCACATTGCAGTTCACCTGGGGTGTCTGTGTCGTCGACACTTGGCAGTACTTCCTCCATCGCGCCATGCACCTCAACCGTTGGCTTTACGGTGAGTAACCATAGCCGGTTCTGTGCCTGTTGCGTTAGCTGACCACTCCCCAGTGACCCTCCATTCGCGCCACCACCGTCTCTACGTTCCCTATGCCTTCGGTGCCTTGTATAACCATCCGGTGGAGGGCTTCCTTCTTGACACGGCTGGCACTGGCGTTGCCTTCCTCACCGCTCGCATGACTAACCGCCAGAGTATGTGGTTCTTCACCCTTTCGACCATCAAGACCGTCGACGATCACTGTGGCTATGCTTTCCCCTGGGACCCCTTGCAGCATCTGACGTCAAACAACGCCGCCTACCATGATATCCACCACCAAAGCTGGGGAATTAAGACCAACTTCTCCCAGCCCTTCTTCACCTTCTGGGACCGTCTCCTCAACACCAAGTGGCATGGAGACGTGAAGCTGCGGTATGAGCGCAGCCGGGAGGCTGCCCAGAGACAACTGAACAACGAGGCGGCGGAAGTCAAGGCCGAATCGGTGGCGTCGACGACAACCGTGTCACCGGAGGAGTCCACCGACTCGAACGCGCGTTCTCGTATGCGCAGAAAGACGGCCACCCTGTCGCCTCGGGTGGATAGCCTCAAGGGCTCCAAGCATGGTGTGGCCAGCAGTGTTTTCTAAGCCCTGCAGGTTCTAGCCCTCTCTTCTTGCATAATTCCTATTAGCCTCCTAATATCCACCTGCTTTCTTTGTCTCCCCCTAAATTGGATACGGAGTTGCGGGTCATCTCCTTTTTAACGATAATGGCATTCTGATGTCAGCTCCGTCGGTACGCTGTATTAATAACTGAGGGCTTCATGTTCAGTCCTGTACAATGGTCTTTACTTCTTCGGTACACTGTATTAATTGGCATGTTTATGTGAAGTGGACTTCAATGTATAATTTACTCCTTTTTTTTTTTCTACCTTTCCTTATTTTGCCTCGATAACTCAAAAACAAAGATGAGAACGCCGATACCGTCATCTAGTGGAATGCAAACAGGACCAGTTGCAAACGCCAACGAATGCAGTCATGACCAATGACCCAAAGACAAAACAGAAAGATAGCGGCTGACATTGCGAATATGCCACCCCCTTGCGAAAGATCAACCGATTGTCTAGACTCAAGCCCAACTCAAGCAATTCTTCAACCGAGGCATCCGCCATCTACATACCTGACTTCAAGAGAAGGCTCCAGGTAGTCTCATCAGGCCCTGGTTGTTCACCCGGCTTGCGTGCTTCAGAAACAACAGAACCGACGTCTCCGTGTTCTTGAACCGGGTAGTCTTCATACTCGGATGCAGTGTACCTAACCGTCTGTGGGCTGCGCATGTTCTCATATTGGATCACAACCTCGCTGCGAGGACGACATAGCGCCTCTGCATGTTCAATCACCATGTCAAGAGGGCTACGCTGGTGGATAACATTGCCCCAATCGATGCCTTCGCGTGGAGGCAAATATATACCTTCCGGGCTGCCTCCGGTAGCATCGGACACGCGGGTCTTGCCTTTCCTTATGCCTGAAGATGTGGCCGAACTAGGGGAGCCCGGCTCATCGCAGGGTACAGGCTTTCTAGGAAGACGCGGAAGTGGCTTTTCGCGGATAGTCAATCCCTTCGGGATGGATAGCGGCCGTACGCGGGGAAGTGAGGCATCGCTGCCGGTAACCGTGGACGAGCTGCACTCCGTGGAGTTAAACTGGTATCGAGGAATTGGCTCACGAACCGGAGATGGGTCCGCGGTAGTCAGAGAGGCGTACGTTGCAATAATGTCCTCAACATTAGCACCATGCCTGACCAGTCTCTGTGAAGGGATGTCCTCTTGGCTATCAGAAGCCTCGCTGCGCAAGATCTCCTGGCCTTCTTCTGATTTGGGATCCATGTAGATGACAATCTCCTGGGTCTTGGAGTCCATTCTCTTGCGTTGCATCTCAAGAAGCTCCTTCTCACGCTCATCGGCCAGCGCATCAAGGGCATCAATCTCTTCGCGGCCCTTTGACATCCTCCACTGATCATCGGCTTCCTTCCGCGCCGCCTTCATGTCGAAAGACAGCTGCCCACTCATGTAGAACAAGGTCGCTGCGAGGTTTCTGTGCGTACCCATAGCTTCTTCCACAAAGGCAAGTAGTCGGGGTGCGCGCCTATGCTTGGAGCGAGCCAGCAAGGCCGTGCGCAGGTTCTGTAGATACATCGGCTCATCGATCACGCGCGCTAGGATACAGGCCTCGCACCGGTTGCGTTGATAGATGACGTTATCGGGCTTGGGGAGGATCTCATCGTCCGGCAGCCACCACATGCCACGCATGGTCTGCAGCTCGTGAATGACTTCGCGGATGGTGGGCTCGAGCATCCTAACGTACCGGTCCATTTTCCACATGTGTTCGATAACTTCGATGTCCAACAGCTCGAATATATGGTGCACGACGAACGGGTTCAGGTCGCTATGGGGCCCGCACAGCACCCTCGCACGGCTGCGGTCCTTGGACACAACGCGCAGCACCATGGAGTTCTTGCGCAGGGCCTGAGGTAGAGTGGCGATGGCTTGGCTGATGCGCTCTTCCTCCGGGAGTCGAGGCAGGAAGTCCTCCGTGTTGTCTATGTTCAGGACCCAAATTAGCAACTTCATCTCGGGCTTGGTCAGGTCGGACACCATCAGAGGGTACCTATGCCGGACGTGCTCATCCACCACTTTTTGGATGCGCTCCATGTTGGGCGTGGATGAAGATGCTGGCCTTTGCCGGGAAAGATGGAGCAGCGATGCTGTGGGATGAGGATATGTTGTAAGGGAGGGAGGTTATTGAAAGCTATTGGCTTTGACACTGTTGTTGTCTTGTTTAGTGGAGAAGCGTGCATGGCATTGAGGCAGGTTATACGGGGCTATTTATACGTTTCTAGCAAGATGGGTTCCCGTTATGTGCCGTTATAAAGGCTTCTATGAATATAATACTATCGTAAGAGTACCTCCACTAGTCTTTATTCTCTCCCGGAATGGGCCTGCACTGAAAGGCAATTTTCATGAAGGAGTCTACAAAGGCTATGTATGTAAGGAACGAGCCGGGATACATGGGTGTCTCTTTGTCTGGTCGTGAGTTGTCGTGATGGTTCTTTGTATAGCATCGTGGAGGGACCCTCGGCGGATAAAACCGACAACGCAAAGGAAGAAGCCGTGTAGTCTGAGACAAGTCTCAACTGTTTTTTGCTTTCATCGGCAAATGCAAGACAGCATCATGTGGCGTCGGCTGGTGTGGGTTGCCTAGCCTGTGGTGTCGTCCAGTATAGTTCCCAAAGGGGAAAGGGGAGGCCATCACGAGATCGATACATGGAGCAGTAACTTCGCCAACTTCTTTTCGTCTTTTCTCCTTCATCTACACGCATCTCCCTCTCCAGTATACATTACTATCCCAGCAATCCATCCATATCACTTGCTATCTTCACCGCACCACCACTCCCAATGCCCGTGTCTTTTCTCCCCTGCCAAGAGGGGGCCGAAGAGGAGGCGCCGCTGCCGTATACTGACGCCCCGCTGAAACTGCTGATCGCAGACATCCGTTTGTTTGTTAAATGTCTACCCAGTCTCCCAGGCGTTTTCTTGCCCCTAACGCCATGCTTGAGCGGCTCGTTGGATGAGATGTACCCGAGCCCGGCGAATATCGGCATCTTCCTCGTGCATCTGGTGTTGTGTGTGCTTCAGCTGGCATTCCTCATATCCTTGCCGCTCTGCGTGCTTTTCATGCTTCCCGCGCTGGGTGTGTTGATCTATGCGGCCGTGTTTCTCACGATAAATGCTGCTGTCTGCCATGTGGTGTTCAACCGGCACGATGCCATCCTGCGGTCGGTGGTCCCCCACACGGAGCGCCCAGAACACCATCGTGAACACTGGATCTTCTTGAACGGTGTTGCAGTAGGGTGAGTATGGTTCTTTATTCGCCCAGGACGAACCCTGTTGTATTCCGAATTGGACTGACGGGTCATGTGTAGACGCCGGTGGTTGCAGAATAGCATCGACCGACTGGCGTACTCCTTCGGTCGGAGGGTGACCGGAGTGCACAATCGGACGTGAGTCTAGCTATTCTACCGCATGCGACAAGGATGCTGACTCTCAGGGAAATAGATATGGGATGGTGTTCGACATCATCGAGTGCCTGGTCCAGCGGAACTTCTGCTACGCAACACAGGATATCAGAGATACGTATGCTCTCGCAAAGAAGACCCTTCTGGACCCGAAATACGACAAGGTTGTCCTTATTTGTCATAGTCAGGGCGGCATTGAGGGGGGCCTGGTCGTCGACTGGCTGATAGACGAGCTGTCGTGCGACATCCTCAGCAAGCTCGAGGTCTACACCTTTGGCAGCGCCGCGAACCACTTCAACAACCCGTACAAGTCCCTGGTTCAATGTCCGGACGGGTCGAGCAACGGGGAAGAACCCAGTCGCCCCAAATATATCCGCCATATCGAGCATTACGCCAACTCCGGCGACCTCGTCTCTCGCTGGGGCATTATCAACTTCGCCCGTGTGCCGAACCGCTACGTGGGACAGGTGTTCATCCGCCCTGGAAAGGGTCACCAGATGAACCAGCACTACTTGGATATGATGTTTCCGATCGGCCCTGACAAGGAGATGCCGGATACGAATGAGTTTATGGAGATGCCCGTGGAACTCCCTGCGTCCCGAGGATGCGGAAGAGACTATTGGGACGACTCGAACCACAGCACATTGTTCCGACCCGATGGGCAGGAGAGGATTCTGGGTGAACCGGTGCCTGACAGCTACCACAACCCCAAGACCGTAAAGGTGAAGGATGTCAGTCGGCTGTGGTTGTATCGCAACGGACGATCCCCAGTGGGATGACTGATGGTGGTAACGTGACGGTATTGTTCCATTATGCGTGTTATGAGTTGATTAATTCCATTTCCTGATATCCTAGAATCCTCCAAGTACCATCCAAGTGTTCAACGGTGCCTGAAAGCGCAGGCGGACATCAGATAGGGCGTTATCAGATGCAGCCCTAAGCCTGACCCATGGTTCCATCCCCGATTTTTCCGGCCCGATGCAGAACGTCTCCGGACATCACTTCGTCTCCCCGACTTCCCCTCTTTCTCCAACTCCACGCTTGTTTCCTGCCACCGTCTAACTCGGTGGGTGTGATGGACCAAGTTTTGCCTCAAATTGATCGGGACTTCTGTCAATAGTACTCGTCCCCTCCTGCCAATGCTGCACTCGCACGACACGCGCTCCTGTCGGTCGAGTTTTCTGTCTACGACCAATGCAAGCACCTCGGTGACATCGCATCCCCAGTACTGTACAGGATGGAGCCCCTCCTATCTTCCCAGCATGTCCTCGCCATTCCGGTAGGACGTGCTAGGGAAGGTGGGACGAGAGTGCTAGGGGACAGCTCTCGAGGCCCGAGGTGAGCTCCTCCGGTTGTACTCGTTCTGAAATTCAGTAACTGATTATTTTCGCAGGGATATTTGGATCCACCGAACCGAGCAGGCTTCGGACCTTGTTGCGACAGGCAATCTGCATTTGGCTGTATTCTTGCTGTCGTGTGTTTTCATCATCTGTTCAGTCGCTGTGCGTTGCCTGAGACGCTGGCGCAGGTCCAAATCCCGAGGTGCTTCCCCAACACCCGGTGACGACTTGGAGATTCTGGTCTCTGTTCCGTATGCTTGCGCTCACTTGGCTGTGTCTATCACCGCCTGCTGTCTGGGATGGCTCCATTTTCACCATGGACCCGGATGGAAACGGTCTCTATTGCTGAGCTACATCGTCTTTCTCACCTTGATTCAGTACTGTTTCCGAGACCGCACCTATCGATCTCATGCGTATCGCCATGCGAATGCAATGGCTCTGGCCGCCTCGATCCTGGCATTTGCCCAGGATTTGGCCCCTATGGCAATCATTGGCGCGACTTATCGTCCCAGTAGAGTTGGGGTTGCTCTCATGCTATGTATGGCAGCCGTAATCTTGATTGCGCTTGCGACACCCCGACCACGTCGACCCTTTGCAGTGGACCCGGAGACCGAAAATTCCTTAACGACAGGAGAGCCGTCCCCCGAGGAGACGTGCTCCTTGTTTTCCTACTACTGTTCTTACGAATGGATCACATACGTTATCCTGCGCGGATTCCGCAGGGACCTGACCATGGATGATCTTCCGCCGCTGCCGTCGTACGATGACCCATCGAAATGGCTGGAAAAGATTAAGAAACAACGTCTGAAAGGCGGGAAGACTCTGCGAACACTGTGTCGGTTGCTCAGCACAGAGATCAGAACGATGATGACCTGGTCATCTATTACCGCTGTTGTGGACTTTATCGCTCCGTATGCGATGCTGCGGCTATTGGCGTTTCTGGAAAGCCCGGAGGATGCGATTGTTCAGCCAGTCCTTTGGGTCTCACTTCTATTTATTGGGCCCATGACTCGTTCTCTTTGTTACCAGCAGTATATCTTCACGGCTACTCGGCTCCTTGTTCGGGTGAATATCTCACTCGTTCAAGAGATATACCAGACGGCGATGAAATCGTATATTTACGATGACTCCGTGGGTCGTCCCAAGGAACAAGGGCATTCGAAGCCTCGAAGTATGGAATCATCCAAGGGTGTGCCGAAATCGAGCCAGGCAAACCTGACCAGCTTGATGTCTTACGATGTCGATGCTATCTATAACTCTCGGGACATCTTCTATGTCGCGACGGCAAGCCCGATCGCTACCACGCTTGCTCTTGTATTTCTCTACCGCATGCTCGGGTGGCCGTCCGTGTTTGGCGTTCTGGCCCTCTTGCTCCTCACTCCACTTCCTGCAATGGCGTCTCGCAGGGTCTCCCGCATCCAACAATCCGTGATGCGCGCTACTGATGTGCGTTTGGCGAGGATTTCCGAGTACCTGGGTTCGATACGCACGCTGAAATATTTTGGGTGGGAGCATGCGGCTATGGACTCGATCAATGAAGTCCGTGGGATTGAACAACGGCGTCTCTGGAAACGCAGCGTTTACGCAGCAGCCATTTCGATGGCTGGAGACCTGCTCCCGATGGTGAGCTTGCTGGTCATGTTTTCTATCTTCGTCCTGTTCACGGGACTACCATTGCGAGCTCCAGTTGCCTTCACGTCCCTTTCGATCATGGAGACCCTACGATCGCAATTTGTCTGGCTGTCCAACGTCAGTCGGTACTCCGCACAGGGTGCCGAGTCGCTTCGTCGGGTGGATCACTTCTTCGACTCTGCTGGAGAAATTAAGAGGCATCCGGAGGGGCCGCTGGAGATGAAAAATGCCACGTTTCGTCGCAGCCCGATCGCTGCGTTCAGGTTGCATGATGTGTCTCTTTGCTTCAAACCCCGTGCCCTCAATGTTGTCACCGGTCCAACTGGGTGTGGGAAGACGTCCTTGCTTTTGTCTCTCCTGGGCGAGACGGTTTTAGAGTCAGGCTCTGCGACCTGTCCTCGAGATGTGGCGTATGTGCCACAAGCACCATGGTTACAGAACGACACGATACGCGAGAACATTACGTTCTATAGCCCGTTCGACGAATCGCGCTATAATTCTGTCGTGGAAGCCAGCGGTCTGACGCAGGATCTCCAGCAGTTACCGGCTGGTGACTTGACCGTGGTGGGAGAAAAGGGAACGTCTCTTTCTGGAGGCCAGAAACAGCGTGTCTCCCTGGCCAGAGCGCTATACTCGCCTTCGTCTACGCTGCTGCTGGACGACATCTTCTCTGCACTCGACACTCATACCACCACGCTGGTATATGACAAATGCTTCCGTAGCGGTCTCCTCTCCGATCGCACGGTGGTCCTGGTCACTCATT
Source organism: Aspergillus ambiguus (assembly GCF_047715705.1). Lineage (NCBI taxonomy): Eukaryota > Fungi > Ascomycota > Eurotiomycetes > Eurotiales > Aspergillaceae > Aspergillus > Aspergillus ambiguus. The sequence goes on along the minus strand of NW_027395537.1, from coordinate 364,764 downwards.
ACCCACCTGCATTGCAAGAAGCTGAACTGGTGATTCGCATGAAGCATGGCAGAGTAATGCCTATCCCGGTATCGTCAGCTATCCAGCAGGCCCTCCTGCAATCCTCCCGTTGCAGCACACCAGGGACAGAGACGGACACAAGCACGTTGGGAAACCCAGAAGCCATTGATCATTGTGATTCACCGGTAGATCCATCGGCAACGATTTCCCCTGCGATCTACGGCCGGCAGTCGGGCAAGACGGGTCGCATTGTACAGGAAACGTCGCTTACAGGGCGAGTACCGCGGTCTCTTTGTAGGTTAATGGATTTTCTCTGCTGTGGGTAATTCTGACACGCCACAGTTTTCCAGTACATGCGCCTTTTTGGTGGGCCGTTCTATGCCCCTATCGCCATCTTAGCCACCGTTTCTGTGCAACTCACATACTTCGGAATTACTTACTGGCTCTCCATCTGGACAGGCGCTTACGAAAAATATGAAAGGCCTGATACCATGTTCTACCTGGCTATATATGTCGCCTCCGTCGTCACATTTCTCATTATGCAACTCACCAACAACCTCATCTATCAGTATGGAAGTTGGGTGGCGGCGAAGAAGATGCACAAGAAACTCGTCACGGCGGTCCTCTCAGCCCCTATCTCCTGGTTCGACGACCACCCAATCGGCCGAGCTATCAATCGGTTTGGAAATGATACGAGATCCATGGACACAATCCTTATTGACTGGCTTCGCATGTCCATCGACAATGCTCTCCGGTTTCTCCTTCGCATTGCGAGTGTCGCCTCTATCATGCCCATATTTGCGCTGCCCGCCGCTATCATCTGCTCCGCCGGATTCGTTATCGGTGAAATGTATACTCGAGCGCAGGTTTCCATCAAACGCCTCACTTCCATCAATTATTCCCCTGTATTCTCGCATTTCACGGATTCATTGGCCGGCCTCAGTGTCATTCGTGCCCGGAATGGTATGGACATCGTCTTCCAGAGGCTCCTTGCGGAGAAGCTTGCTGTGCATGCCCGATCAGCCGAAGCCCAGTACAATTGTAATCGATGGGTGTCGGTGCGGTCGGATTTCTGCGCTGCCTCCGTCGCAACCGCAGCCGGATGTATGGCATACCTCTGGCCTGGATCTGCTGCGCTCGTTGGGTTCTCGCTGACCAACGCTATTGGCCTGAGTCAAACAATCCTCACGCTCGTCCGCACCACGAACGAGCTAGAAGTCGAGTTGAACTGCTTTCAGCGCATGCGCGAGTACGCTGACATAGCTTCTGAAGAGCAGCTTTCCGAGCAGGAGCACGCAAAGGCGGCCGCTGCACTCCCTGCCAGCTGGCCGGCTGCCGGTCGCGTTGAGTTCCATGACGTTGTTGCTCGCTACCACCATGACGGGCCTGACGTGCTCCGCGGTGTATCGTTTGTCGCAAACCCAGGAGAGCGCATCGGGATTGTCGGTCGTACCGGAAGTGGCAAAAGCACCCTGGGGCTGTCGCTCCTTCGTTTCGTTGATGTCGTCCGTGGTCGCATCACTATCGACGGCATTGATATCTCCCAGGTGCTTCTCAACCGGCTCCGCACCAGCGTTACCCTCATTCCGCAGGAGCCGGTTCTCTTCTCGGGCGATGTGCATTCCAACCTTGATCCATTTGGCGTAGCTAGCGAGTCCGAGCTGCGCTCTGCCCTGGCTGCTTGTACGTCCATCCAAGTCCTGGAGGGAAACGGCGGCATGAACACCCGTGTCGGGAGCCCTCCACCAGGCCCGCACAACAGCGACCATGGAAACAAGTTTTCGCGCGCGCTTGCGCTGGATACACCCGTTGCTGCTAACGGGGAAAATTTCAGCCAGGGCCAACGTCAGGTTCTCAGTTTGGCGCGAGCGATGTGCCGCCGCTCGAAGGTCGTGCTGCTTGACGAGGCCACCGCCTCGGTTGACCATGAAACGGATATGCATATGCAGCGGGTGTTGCGGTCCATGTTCCCTGATTGCACCATTATTGCTATCGCGCATCGTCTGCGCACCATTATGGATTATGACCGCGTGCTGGTTATGGCGGATGGAGAGATTATCGAGTGAGTATTTTCGGTTTGTCATTGAACCTGGGCGGCTTCGCTAACTGGTGTAGGAATGGCTCTCCGGCGGATCTGATCAAAAAACAGGGCGTGTTTTGGGATATGGTCCGGAATACTGGCGAGTATGAGGAATTACTCCGCATGGTTGGTATGTAGATATGATTATAGGGTTGGTCCTAACGAGCTCATGATTATGCCTATTTGCTTTGGAGTTTATTTAGTCATTTTGGAGCGTCGTCTGGTGTTATATAAGGCTCAAGTCCGTGTGAATAGTTATTCTTATTATACAAACTAAAGTTGCATCGTATTGCGGATTAACCGCTCGAAAACTATATAATCTAATCCAACAGTCTATTCATACGATACGATCATGCCGGCGGAATCTCCTGCTTCTCCAACGGCCACTTCGCAAGCACGGCCTTCTCACCCGTCAAACTGAACCGCATCACGACAGACCGCTCATTGTTCAACGCCAGCTCGTACCGACCAGGGTACAACACACGGTTCCCGAGCTCGTCGGTGCGGGCCACATTGTCAATAGTAACGGGGAAAGTCATCGTCTGCGACTCGCCCGGTTCCAGCCCGCCGAGACGATCGAAACCCACCAGCCACTTGTTCGGACGGGGCGCCGGGCCGGCCGTCGTGTTGGCAAACAGCATGGCAGTGTAATCCGACGTTGTGTTGCCGGTGTTCGTGATCCGCGCGGAGAAGTGCAGGAACGGCCGCAGCTGGGGGTACTCATAGCCCGGATGCGGGCCGGTCAGGAGATCATCGATATTGAACGAGGTCTGGTTGGAGGCAGCGGCACCGGCTGCCCGCTCCGTGGCAAACGTTGTGTAGAACAAGCCGTGCCCGAACGGATACACCGGCTCGCCCGTATACCACATGTACGTTTGGCCCGGGTTAGATCCGCTAGGGCGCAGGTTCATGTCGATGGCCGGGAACTGCGTCGCGTATTCTGCCGGGTACTGCGTCGTGACTAAACGTCCGGCCGGGGCGCGTACGCCGCGAATGATATCGAGCAGGGCTGGGCCGCCTGACTGGCCTGGGTAGCCACCCCAGAGCAGGGCGTTGACGTTGTCGTTGTGCTTGAGCGCCGAGGAGTCGACCTGGCCGCCGCCCATCTGGAGGACGATCAGCGGCTTGTTGAGCTCGCTGAGCTGCGAGATTAGCGCCAGCTGGTTGCCCGGCCAGGTGATGTTCATGCGGTCGAGGCCCTCGTCCTCGATGGTGTTGTCAATGCCACCGGCGAAGATGATCGCGTCAGCTCGGCGCGCGGCGGCGAGGGCGTCGGCAAAGCCGTCCGTGGTGGTCGAGCTGATGTTGGTGCCGAAGGCGTAGTGCACGTCGAGGTCGGAGGCCTCGAGCGCGGCCAGCGGGCTGGTGAGGTACGGCGCTGGGCCGTAGTAGTTGCCCTGCATTTGGGAGGTGGCGGCGGCCCAGGGGCCGATGAGGGCGACGCTGCGGGTGGTGTCGGCGAGAGGGAGGGTGCCGTCGTTCTTCAGCAGGACGGTGCCCGCGACGGCGGCCTCGTAAGAAATGTTCCACGCATTGGTGGTCTCGACATCCGACCAGGTGATGTCGCGATATTGGCTGCCGTTGCCGTCGAAGTAGCCCAGACGCACGAGGTTGGTGTACAGACGGATGACGCCGCGCTCGATGTCTTGACGCGAGACTTCGCCGTCTTCGAAGGCGTTGGTGAAGTAGTACTGGTAGGAGGTACCGCAGTCGATGTCGGTGCCAGCGCGAATGGAGTCTGCCGAGGCGCTGGACTCGTTGGCGGCGTACTGGTGCGGGTTAAAGACGTTGTAGACAGCGCCGCAGTCGCCGGACACGTAGCCGTCGTCGACGAAGTCAAAGGTCTCGCGCAGGAGGGTTTGCAGGAAGAATGAGTTGGAGCAGCTGGGCAGGCCGTTGACCGCGTTGTAGGAACACATCACGCTGTGTACCTTGGCGTCGCGCGTGGCTGCTACAAACGGAGGCATGTAGTATTCCGATAGGTCCTGCTGGGTGATCTGCATGTCGTTGCCCAGCCGCGAGTGGCCATCCCAGTTCTCGATGTCATAGCCGGCGTAGTGCTTGGCCGTGGCCACCAGCTTGAGATGCTCGGGGTCCACGCCCCCCTGGATACCTGTGATATACTCGTAGGCGTACGCTGAGGAGAGGTAGTAAGCGTCCTCGCCGGGGGTCTCTTGGCCACGTCCCCAGACCGGGTGGCGGAAGCCATTGATGTTGGGCGCATAGGTATCCAATCCGAACCGGCCGACGTTGCTGAAGGCGCGGGCTTGAGTGGAGATGATCTCGCCGATTTGGTGGACGAGAGTGCGGTTCAAGGCCGCCATGGTAAGGATAGGCTGGGGGAAGGAGGTGGCCCAGCTGTAATCCCCTTCATCGGCCCAGTTGGCGCGGTGCAAGCCATGCAGAGACTCACTCCACACCTGGTATTTGGGCAGGCCGAGTCGCGGTGCACCTGTTCCTGTATTTCCCGTGTTGTTCACCAGTTCTTCGAGGGTGAACATGGAGACCAGCGCGGTGGCTCGGTCATGGGGTCTGGCCGACCTATCGCAGACAAGAGTCTTGCTGAGAGGTCCGTTCTCGCAGTCCGGGAAGGAGAGCTGGATGGTGTCGATACACTGGGGAAAAAGATCAGGATCGGGTACGTGGTTGTAATCCACATAGCTCGTGTTTGCCTGGGCCAATGTAGTTGGCAGCAGGGCCGCCAGGACGGCGACGACGGATGCGACAGGAGGCATGGTATGCATATCTGCCTGCCGAGCAAGAGTGTTTCCGGTCGACCCAATGCCAATCAATCGGGTGAGGAGCAGCCCAATTTATAGCGCTGAATGAGTATACAAGACCTAGCTGCACAGGCCGTCAGCATCGTACAACAATCCCAAGCCCCGACTCCACACTCCACATTCTCAGCTCCCGAATAAAGCAGGTCCCGCAGGCGATCACATCCAAAGACGCGGGGATACGTCGGATATTGTATAGGATAGCCCCACGCTAGGCAATTCAGCCTGAATATCCGTTAGGCAGGGCCTTCTAGCCATATCGAAGTCAAAAGTAGTAAGGGGTTGATAGTCCACGATTCAGGTACCCTGTGCCCGCGCAATCAGTCCTTTTGAAGCCGCCACGAGTAATGATGCTGCGCACATATAGAGCAGAATTGTAGCTGACACAGAAGAACTACTAATGTAGGGGATAGGGGAACGTCAAATGGCATCAGTATTGCTGGCATCGGGAGACAGCCCAGGATGGGTGGATGACAGTGCAGACTCGTACTCCGTAGAATTCGCACGGTCCCAGAAACTCCGAAATTTCTCCCAATGCACGATGCAATTTAGCCGACTAACGTGATCCTAATGCAGCAGCTTCGCATAAACCGAAGTTTTGGCTAAACAGGGAGAGTCGAAGTGGAGAACGTGAGGAGATCGAAGGTGGATGTCGTTAGGATCGGAGCAGATCGGATATGCGCCGAACGTCGGTGCAAATGACGATGCTGTTGATATCAGTTTTCGATTTTATATCTCCTCGTCAGCCCTTACACTCATGAGGTCGTAGATAGAACTATCAACAGATATTGCTGCGTAGGATTAGCGTTGGACACAAGCATTGACTAACCGCTAGTCAACCAGCCACATCTCGGCTCTACAATCCTTACAGGATGCAAGCCGGCATTTGAGAGATGCTCCGTGTTTTGATAAAAAATTATATACATTAATTTCGGGACATATCCACCCGATTCCCCTATTGTGTCGCGTGGGATGATTTCACCGTTCCTCCCGTTCGCACTTCCTTCTCCAGCAGGTCGAGCGCTCTCCTGTACCTCGACTTGGCTTCCTTCATGTCGGCTAATTTCATATTGACCCTGTTCATCTTGGATGACCGGGTAATCTTGCCATCGGAACTGCCGGCAATCTCTTTCATAAACCACCGACCTTCCCGATGCGCAACGAGGGTCCAAGCAGAACCTTCTTTTCCAGCTCGAGCCGTACGTCCAACACGATGCACATAAGTCGTCACACTTGGAGGAACATCGTAGTTGACGACATAATTCAAGGATGGCAGATCAAGACCTCGAGAAGCTCTATCCGTGGCAATGATGATAGAGATCTTTCCGCGACGGTAGGCTGTGAGGGTCTTGCGTGAGGCCGAGGATTTGTTGGACTTAATGATCGTGCCGATCTGATCCGCCAGGGAGGGATCAAGGAGTGAGAGTAACCGAGACAGTCGAGAGGCAGACTCAGAGGACTTGGTAAAGATCAGAACAGTCTTCTGAGGGGAAACAGGTTTGGTGTCAACAGCTGCATCCTCTTCATCGTCTGACATTGATTCGTCGGATGAACTGGATTCGTCACTGGACGAAGATCTCTCATCATCCGAATCGTCTGAGCTAGAACTAGAAGTCTCCGAGTCGGAGTCGGAGTCGGAGTCATCAGAAGAGCTATCGGAACTCGACTCGTCCGAACTGGAATCTTCCGAGCTGGAATCTCCCGAGCTTGACGTGTCAGACTCGGAATCTTCCGGTTTTGTGTCCTTAATGCTCTTGGTTGAGCCGGCGTTAATGTGCGATAATAAGAGGCGCAGCAAGTAGAGGGGCTTCTGCGAACCATCCCCAACCGAAACCGAATGCTCCTTCAACGTGGCCGGCAAGGTGAATTGATCGTCTGCACGATCCAACGCCATCTCATCGTCATTATCCTCACCTGTGGTTTCGCTGGAACCAACAAGAACGAGTCTAGGGTTGAGAAGTCGGAGGGAGTTCAGTTTTGTAACATCTCGCGTCATGGTGGCACTTAGAATCACCTTCCTAGGCTCCTTTGTCTGGATAGGAAGCCCGAGGCCTGCCATAATCTCCCCACTAGACCCATATGCGTCACGATTTTTCCGGGAGTCCAGAGAGTTCATCACAACATCCACCCACTCCTGGAAACTTTCATTGAGTAGCCGATCAGCCTCGTCAATTACTAGCCACTCTAGATGCTTCAACGTAAATCCTTTCGTATAGCGGATATGGTCGACCAAGCGGCCAGGCGTACAGATGAGAATGTCAATGTTCGGCTCAGCCTTATGGACATAGCCGGGAAGACATTCTCCTTGATCGCCGACATCTGCAATATATTCTGGTAGGCTAAAATTTGTCCAGTCTTCATCAGTCATCGTCGTAGTTTGTCGTTCGCTGGAAATTTCGGGGCCGTAAACTTGGTCGATGCGCATCAGCGAGCGTTGCTCGTCTTTGATAGCCACGTTTCCTACGGCAGAGGCAACGCGCAATCCAGAACCCGCGGCACACAGTTCACACGCCTCCCTTGCCTGTTTTACCAGCTCTCTTGTGGGAACGACAATCAGACCCCGCATTCGTGGTGCCGGGGCTTGCTCCAACGCTGTCACTAGCGGAAGAACATAGGACAGGGTTTTCCCTGAGCCAGTAGCAGCAGATATACATAGATCGCCTGGATGGTTGCGAGGGCCCTTCAGTAATAGCGGGATAACTGCGGATTGAACGGCAAATGCTTCCTTATAACCATTATTTTCGAGGTTCTTGAGCAGCTCGTCTTCAATTCCGAGGTCGGAGAACTTCGTCCGCTCGTCAGCTGAGGTCCTCAGAGGGTTAGCCAGCCACGCGGGAAGAGATGAATATGTCGGCTTCTCTTCCTGCTCAAGGACCGGTTCAGGCTGAGGCAGAGGTTCCAGGCCCTGGGCTACAACTGGCTCGGTGCTCGTAAGCTCCGTCTCCTCTCGATCGGCTGAATTCTTTTCTTGTGTGATAGCCACCTCCTTGACCTTCTTAGACCGTGCAAACTTCGATAGGATACCGGAGAATTTGTTGGTGGTCGTCGAGTTATCATCTTCTGCGGCCGTTGGTCCATTAGACTCGCCAGACTTTGGAAGGCGACCGTTCTTGTCTTCCCGCGGAGCATTTTCGTTCAAATGCGTAGTCTCTTCAGATGTCCCAGTACTTCTACCTGAGCTCTTTCGTTTTGTCTCCTTCGCTGTCTTCTTTCTCGGTTCCTGATCATCATTCTTCCCTGGAGATGCCGTCTTGCCGCTATCCGACGCGACAGGACTTTCTTTCCGGGGCGTCTTCTCTTGAATGTCACCACCTGTGCTGGCATTGGAATGTCTCTTCTTCTTCTTTCGCTTATCCCCGAGTTGCATCGGAGTGGACAGGGGACTCTCCATCTTCTTTGCCTTTTTAGTCGGCGTGGCAGTCGAAGTAGTTGCGGTGGAGGCATCTAGGTCTCTCTTCCTCTTGTGAGATTTCTTGGAAGAAACATGATGGGAGGGACTGCCACCAGACATGGTCGATAAAGCCCTTCCACCGTCAAGAAGGTGTGACTGGAGACAGATGGAGCGAAGTGTCGAAGCGATTGATTGTTGAGAGCTTTTTTTTTCTTTTACTTTTGGCAGCGGGGAGGATTTGCCGGCAGAAACGCCTACCGCCCTACGGACCGCCCTTCCAGCGCTCTTTCGGCCAATCGCAATCCGTCGCATCACAACAACTTCAACTCCTGATCGTTGCGCTCTCGTCGTTCTTCTTCCTCCTGGATGATGGACTGGGCCAGTGTTGGCTCTGCGCTGAATTTCTCTAGTCTGTCATGTGGTAGCGACCTCGCCCACCATGTCTTATAACATTGCGTACGTCCTTTGGACCTAGGTGGGAGCTCAGGAGCTGACAACAATTGCGCGCAGTATGGTCTGTGACTTCTTCTTTCCCCAACCAGGTATGTTCGTGGCTTATCAATAATCGCTTCTTTGCTAATATTTTCAGGGGGGATTGAAAGTCACATCTACCAATTATCGACCGTACGACCACCAAACCGATCCTGCACCGGTTTCATACTGATCTAATCGCCTACCTTCCAGAAGCTGATCGATCGCGGACATAAAGTCATCATTATTACCCATGCGTACAAAGGACGCACTGGGGTTCGCTACCTCACTAATGGTCTCAAGGTCTACCATGTGCCTTTCTTCGTCATCTACCGCGAGTCGGCCATGCCTACCGTTTTCTCCTTCTTCCCCATATTTCGGAATATTGTCATCCGTGAGCAGATTCAAATCGTCCATGGACATGCTAGCTTGAGCTGCTTCTGTCAGGAGGCCATTCTCCATGCTCGGACCATGGGGCTGCGGACAGTCTTCACGGATCATTCCCTATTCGGGTTCGCCGATGCAGCATCTATTCTCACGAACAAGTTGCTTAAATTCACCTTGAGTGATGTGGATCATGTAATCTGTGTCAGTCATACTTGGTAAGGAACTCGGCGCTATTTCGTTGGATATTCAGCATGCTTATGGAGATGTACAGCAAGGAGAACACGGTCCTTCGAGCGTCTTTAGATCCCCTTATGGTCTCCGTCATTCCCAACGCTGTTGTTGCAGAAAACTTCCGACCTCGAACAGACGACCGCCTTTCTGGACCATCAGAGCCTCAGACAACCCCGACCCCTATCGGGCCGAATGATATCATCACAATCGTCGTCATCTCCCGCCTATTCTACAACAAAGGAACCGATCTCCTCATCGCCGCAATCCCGCGCATTCTCGCGTCCCATCCAAACGTACGGTTCATCATTGCTGGTTCTGGCCCCAAAGCCATTGACTTGGAACAAATGTTGGAAAGAAACGTACTCCAGGACAAAGTGGAGATGCTTGGTTCCGTCCGACATGAAGAGGTCCGCGACGTGATGGTCCGTGGCCACATCTACCTCCACCCCAGTCTGACCGAGGCTTTCGGTACAGTCATTGTGGAGGCTGCGAGCTGCGGACTATACGTTGTGTGTACTCGTGTGGGCGGTATCCCCGAAGTGCTTCCTCAACATATGACCACTTTCGCTAAACCCGAGGAGGATGACATTGTGATGGCGACTGGCAAAGCGATCGCGGCACTGCGCTCTAATAAGGTTCGCACAGATCGTTTCCACGACCAGGTGAAAATGATGTATTCCTGGACGGACGTTGCCCGGCGTACGGAACGCGTATACCAGGGTATTAGTGGGGATATCTCACCCGAGGAGTTCTACGGCTATTATCCCGGTCAGGGATGGGAAGCCCGAGATCGCGTCCGCAGCTTTGCACTCATTGATCGACTAAAGAGATACTACGGCTGCGGAGTGTGGGCCGGCAAGCTATTTTGTCTGTGTGTGGTGATCGACTTTCTTCTGTACGTCTTTCTCGAGATGTGGTTCCCGCGAGCCAATATCGACATCGCACGGAGCTGGCCGAAGAAGCTTAATCCGGCCAGTGCAGATGGCCATGTCAATAATACGGTACGAAATGAGCGAAACCGTCATCGATCTGCTTCTTGATCTTCGAGGGAAGCCCATAAATACTCGAAACGAATTCTAGACACGCAACCTGGTTTTTATCCCGAGACCTCGAGGTACGTGTAATCAATTCGTTTGAGTCTTCGATGCGAATATAAGTATTAACCTGAGAAAGAGCTCGTGTCCATTCTAGCATATCCTAATCCACATAGCCGATCGTCCGTTTAAGACTGGAATCTCTGCCTCTGGGTCTGGGGCTCATATTTCCACTCAGAAGAGAGTGTGTCTGCACCCTCCGGTCGCATATCCTCGGCAGCTAGTGCGCCCTTGGTGCTACGCTGCCCGCCCTGGGCACTATCACGTTCGATGCCTCGCTGTTCAGGAATCTGCCTTTCCATGTTATTGCCCTTGTTGGCTCCAACGCTCTCGAGGCCACCCCCAGGGTTCTTCCGTCCATGCTGGCCGTCATGGCGGAGCTCGGTGCTCGTCTGCCCGCTGCCGGGATGACCCAGTCCAGTATGCACATCCTGGCTCGTGGACCCCATCAAAGTATCGCTGGCGCTTGTCTTGGTTGACTCCTTGCCGTGGCTACGCTCCACATTCGGATTGAGAGCCTGACTCCCGCTCTCGCCGGTGGGATTAGGAGCATAGGAGTTACTGGCCGGTGCGGTGCCAGGAGGGAAGGTTTGCACGCTAGATTCAGGGATATTGTCGTAGGGGGAGACCTTGCGACCAGGCTGATGCTGTGCGACGTCAGTATATATAGGATTTACATGGGCAATGATCACAACTTACACCTTTGTCTGTCAAAGGAGCAGAATCGCCGGCGGAGGGACGGAAGCCCTGCTTGGGATTGTTCTCGGGGTTGACTTTGTGGAGGTTGCTCATGGTGAAGAGACGTATAGAACAGGATTGATGTATATAAAGAGTCAAGCGTAAAGGAGGATCCTTTTTTTTTGCAGTCAGTATTGACCGCCGGCATCTTTATACAACGTTGGGATGGCGGATATGACGTCAACGGAGGTCACCGTTGACTTCATCGAACAAGTATAGAAAAGAGATCGAGATCCGTCAATCTCTTCTGCCTTTGGTTCTGTGACATCAGCGGTGACTGCGTGCCTTGGATAAAAAGGGTGGAGGCGACATCATCGCACAGTCTTCTATCAAGCCCTATATCAAAGGCCCACTGGGAGAGAATGTATACAAACCGCGGCGTAACCACGCATGTCATATCAATGATCTATCAATTCAAGAGAAACGTTAGAAGACAAAGAAAGAAGATTAAAATCTAGGTATCATCGCAGATGGTAACCCCTAAGCGCCAGGCATGCCCCAAAATAGGAAGAAACATAATACACGTCGAACCGCCATGTACGGCCGTCCGCAACGATAGCCGAGTCATCATCACTTCATAATAGGCGGTCTCCCCTCCTTATTCCACTTAACGCGACTCTGCACCCATTCCACCGCCTCCTGGACACCAGAGCCCATCAATGCACTCACCGGCAATACGCGACTATCGCGCAGCGCGGTACCCGTCTCGCCCTCAAACACTTTGCGCACGAACCCTTCCTTGATCCGGACGACCTCCACGGAGTCTTCGCGGTCCTGCTTGTTCGCCAAGACCAGAATCGGTACTCCTGCCACATCCGAGTTCTTCAGCACCGACTCCAGCACCTGGCGACACTCGTCGAGCCGCCCAAACTCACTACTCGGGGCGTCGATCCCCACCATCTGCTCCGTGAAGGCATCGTCCCCGGGGCCAGAGGCAGAACTCGGTCGTCGGTTGAGGAGTCGGCTGATGTCCGGGTCCTGACCGACGTCGGTACTGTCGACAACAAAGATGATCGCATGGCAGCTGGAATAGTAGCTCTGCCAGAGGTTGCGCATGGAGATCTGACCGCCCACGTCCCAGATCTTCAGGTTCATGTCCGGGAGGGAGATTGTCGCGACGTTCTGGCCGACGGTCGGCACGGTTTTACCGGGATTTGGCGCCGGGGCGCCATCGGGACGGGGTTGGTAGAGGGCTTTGATTTGCGAGAGGAGGGTGGTTTTGCCGGCGTTATCGAGCCCGAGGAGGAGGACGGAGTATTCTGGCGGGTTCATTAGCTACACAGGGTCAAGGATCTTTGAATGGAAGCCAGCGCACACACCCTCTTTGCTCGTGGCATACATATACAGCGACTTGGCCAGATGATACATGGTTGCGGCGGTGGCTGCGGAGAAGCTAGAGCCAACTCCGACGGACTATCGCGGGCCGGTCTAGACGGGGAATCAGAACGGAGAAGACGTGTGACCGGGGTGGCAAATCATGGCAGCGTAGGATGTGCCGGGATGCGTCTGCAGGGGAGGGATTCTGTCCGCGCTGGTCGTCGACATACGGCGGCGATGATGATGTCCTGTTGCTGCTGGACCCTTTTCTCCTATCAATCAGCTTATGTAACCGGGCCACGCGTCGTCCCCATCGGGAAGTAGGGCACAGGGTTAGCCCTGATACAAGTATACGGAGTATTCTGAACCTTATGTACTGGTGCTTTATTCCATTTCGTTACGCTGTATGCTTGCTCCAGCAAGGGTGTAACTGGTAGTGTTGATATTCCAAAAAGCACGGCAACATTCTTCAACTGTACATAGGAGATGGGGGATATGAAAGGTTGCAGTCGAAATAACTCACTTGCTAGCAAGAACGGGGCAAGGAACCTAAACGTGGTCACTAATTTCTCTTCTCCTCATGGGATATGCCTTTCTAGCGTCTGTTGTGGTACAGTTGCCATCCTGAACACAGTTACTAGCTGACCAACGCTTCCCTGTCTCAGTCAACGCCATTTTGAGTGACTGTTGGAGGGAGTGCTGGGCGTCCTGTTCTATCATTATCGCAGCATTACCATGCCCAGAATGGATACTGGTCATCAAGATGTAGTTGAGTCCTAGCCAGATTGAAAGACAGCCTCAGAAGAGCTGTCTGCTGGACACTGCATGGGCAACACCTGTTATATTCAACAAGAAACGGCTGGCTGTCAGCGGCTATATTGACAAGAGCCACAAACGCTGTCATAGTCTTGTGGTCAGGAGTATATATCCATGATTGATGTGCTCGTATGTTGCTCCAAATAACCGATATCTACGAGACACTTAGGACGCCTAGACGTTGGCGAACTGAAACATACCAGATCAGTCGCACATGGCATTCCCCACACTGAAGATACATCCCTCACGCATATCAACGGCTTCAATTGACGTCCTCACTATTCTCCATATTCTCAATCCAATACCAAATAACTAGTTACAAACTAGGTTACTAGACAGATGAGTCAGCCAGCTTACTCATCCTCCACCTCCGCCCTCTTTTGCCGTTTTGCCGTTTTCGGTGTCGTCGTCTTCTCTTCCGGTGGAGAAATGCGAGCAGGAGAGACCTCCAGGCAGAAATGACGTGATTGTCTCTTGATGGTCAGTGCCATGGATGCTGCTGTGCCGCAACGTCAGTGCCTCGCCGTCGCAGACATCCCTCTGAGGTAATGATCATGATACTTCCGCCGTCCACCGTTCTCGTCCGAGCCAAGGTCTTCCCCCCAGGAGCTAAACGGTACGGGATCTGAGCTAATCTGGTTCATTAGTTAATCTGGGTCTTTTGTCAGCGACGGGCTGTTCGCGGAATTGCCCCTCCCACTGCTGCTGCTGATTCTCCTCGCTGCCCCTCTGCATAGAGAATCTCTGTGCAACCTCATCTCCCATGATTCAGTCTCTCCATGGCTGTCCCCGTTGCTATTCCTTCAGTGGAAGGTTGTAACGGTTCTCGCTAGACCCACCGTGAAGAAGAAAATAGCCTCTCCATTCTCCGGGGAAATCCTATCGCATGGACCGTCCACCATGCCCCGGGCTGACTGGGCCGCCGGAGGCATATCATTTGCCTTCCATCATTGAAACTGACACCATAATCATCGGTATGTCGCCATCTTTGCTCTGACAGGCCGAGATAGTAACCATGTCATGCCGTGAAAAGGGAACGGCCCCTCCGCCATGATCCTCTCCTACATCCTCCATGGCCATCTCCCGTTCTATTCCTCCAATCCGCCGCATCCTGACCCCTTGCTCCACGCCAAACTGAAGGATGCTCCGCAATTGCTGGACGTCAACGTCCCCGTGCTGACCGAGCATTTCGCCGCCTCGCGGCTCTCCTACTCCACCCAGGCCCTCCCTGTCAACGTCCTGCTGGACACCCTCGTGCGGCCCAGCGTGGATGTGGAGGAGTTGGGTTGCACAACCAACGTGGAATGGCGGTACCTCCCGGAGAAAGCCGTCCCCCACCTGGTCTTCGGCAATGCAGCCCATCCCGGCGGCCAGTGGACCGAGAACCCCATGCCGGCCAGCTGGGACATCCAGACCCTCAGCTATGCGTCCATGCTGTCTCTGCCCGGGTATTCCTTCGCAAAGCATCACCAGCGCACCACGGGCAAGGAGCTGCCGGCCTTCACGCGGCCCAGCCGGCAGGAGACGGCGGATTATTTCCGCGAGTACCCCCACGCCGTGCACATTGACGATGTGTTCCGGTCCCACGAGACACTGCGTGGCATCTCGCGGACCGACACCGGGTTCTTCGTCGAGTCGCATCGCATCCACTGCAAGCATCTGGTGCTAGCCAGCGGCATCTTCACCGAGGTCATCCAGCCCCGTCCGATGCTCCAGCCGCTGGCCTCGTTGCAGCCGACCCCGGACCACCCGTTCCTGGTCATCGGTTCGGGCTTTTCGGCAGCAGACGTGATCATCTCCGCGCCGCGCGACCAGCCCATTCTCCACGTCTTCAAGTGGGAGCCCGAGACCCGGCCATCGCCGCTGCGCGGGTGCCACCACCAGGCCTACCCGGAATATGCGGGGGTGTACCGTCTCATGAAACGGGCCGCCCTCGCTGCGGAGCCGAGTAGGCCGAACAAACGCCCCGTCAAGATGAAGCGCGCCATGTCCACGCCGTTCCTGGAGAGTCGCCCGTGGGACCAGCTCTACGAGGGCCTGCCCAACACCGAGATCATCGGCGTGGCCATGCACGCCGACTCGGCCACCGTCACGTTCCGCCGCAGCGACGGGGTGACCTTTGACCGCCCCGTTCGCGGCATGGTCTATGCTACCGGTCGGCAAGGCTCGCTAGGCTACCTGGAGAAGCCGCTTCTGGCGGAGGTGCTAGGCCGGGATGACAACGGGATTGAGATAAATCCGACCATCTCTGGCCAGACGCTGCGAAGCAAGGCCCTCAACGACGTGGAGGTGGCTCGCGACGTGTTCATCATCGGAAGCTTGACGGGCGACTCGCTCATTCGGTTCTCGTATGGCAGTTGCGTGCAGGCAGCGGGGAGGCTGATCAATACGCACTCCGGGGAGAAGCAAACACGGTCAGCGCCGGTGACTCCTCGGCCGATGGAGACCCCGGTCGGTGTGATGCATGGTATCGACGGCCATGATGTGTATCCGGACCCTGCGAACCGGCGCAATAGAGTCCCCGTGGGCGGGGACTCCCAGGATCCTGAGAAGCCTGGGGGTTCGGGGCTGCTAGGAAGTATTTGGACGACACTTATGAAGGTATGGAGATGATGTGGCATGACTGAAGCATTGTATCGACATGATTATATATATGGCGCTGTATTACACGGATAGATGTTAGATATGGAGGGTGGTGATTCTTGTATATCAAATGCATGGCCGAATGGCCGCCTCGTTGCTCGAATGGAGGATGCAGTAGGCCCAGGGTATAGACATCATCGTTAGAGTACATCCTATGCTATGGACACTAGCCCATGATCTGCAGCTGGTCATCGGGGGGCCAGCGCGTCTGCGCAAAGCTGAGACACCGCTTGATACTTTGCAGATACTTGCGGGTGATCTCGTCGCTCAGAATATGGGCCTGCTGGTCGCTCTGATGGAGCTTTTCTCGCGCCGAACGCTCGTGGATACCAACCATGGTGACACCGATGGGCCAGGCACTGCGGACGGTTAGCGACGTGGACGACACGACGAGAAGAAGACACATACGCTTTTCCAATACTCAATCGTAGATAGGCATCGTTGGCGTCGACATATCGCCGGAGCTGGGCCTTGTGGACGATCTCGACCACGTGCTCCAGCACGCCATCGTCTACATCAACCTTCTCAAATTTGCGAAACAGCGGCTTCAGATTCTCGCGCGACTGCACCATGGCGTTGTAGGCCTGACGGCCCTGCAGACTCTGCTTGACGGAGACATCCCGACGGGCCAGCGCCCGCTCCCACTCCGCCAGGACCATGTTGAAGTAGGAAGCCAGCTGGCGGAAGAGATACTTCCGTCCGTCGGTGTCCTTGGGCAGCGTCGTGGAGATCTTCATCTCCACCTCTGGCACCGGCTCCAGGGTCGTGGGAATGGGACCGTCGGTCATCTTTGGCTGCGGCGTCAGCGACCGCTGCACCAGCCGGCGATACCGTCGCAGGCGACTGCGATGCGTCTCGCCGAACAGGCGGGCCGGTTCGTTCAGCTCGCGCAGCTTCTCAACCAGCTCCTCCTCGGCCAGATCGTCGTCCTCCGGCTCATCCCCCTCCTTGGTGTCCTCCTTGTCACTTGGGGGGACCTCCGGCAGCCCGAGACGTTTGCGCCGCTCTCGCTCGAGCGCCGCCTCCTCCTCCTCGCGCCGACGGCGCGACTCCTCTGCAAGTCGACGTTTCTTGTCCTCGCGCTCACGGCGGCGATCGGCCTCCTCATCCTCGAGTTTGCGTTTCTGGGCGATTCGCTCGTCGCGTTCGCGGGCTAGTCGGGCTTGTTCTTCGTTGTAAGCGGCCACGCGGGCAGCTTCGAGATCGGCGCGTCGCACATATTTCTTGTCTTGGGATTTCTGATCAGGAGCGGGGGAGGCAGACTTGGCCTTGGAGATTTCCTTGGACATTAACGAGGCGAAATCCATGGTGGCGGGGTGAGGGGAAGTAGAATTGAAGTGGAAGTTGTAGAAGGAAAGTAGAAGTAGAAGAAGTTGAAGTGGCGGAGAGCGTGGATGCCTCAGGCCGCCTCTCTCTCCGCAACTTCATACAACTTCAACTTCTACTTCTTCAACTCTACATCTTCTACACCACCACCTTCTCTTCCTCTTCCTCCTTCTCTACCATGATCCTTTCTCTATAACCCTCAATCTCTACTTCATCCACCCCATCATGGCTAAACCAATCGACCGCCAAGCAACCACCCCCTTCCACCTCAAGCTCTTCTACCAACAACACAACTATCACCATCTCTCCGACTTTGCCATTCCCTCGTCTCCAGGTGCCAGCAGCGGAGGTCCTGTGAGTGGCCCCAATGCCATCCGCACCTCGCACTCGCAATCGATCCATTCCACTGCCCATCTCCCCGCCCAGCACCTACAGATCTACACCTGGCAGTCGTGCTCCCTGCGCGAGCTCTCCCAGCTCCTCACCTCCGCGCTGCCCCATCTCCTGCCCGACCCGGCCGTCGGTACGCGCCTCTGCTTCCGCCTGATCTACCCGGATACCAAAGCCGCCGCGACGCTGGGGCCCGACGCCGCCGGGCGCGGCCGCTACCTCAGCAAGGACCTGGGGAGCGTGGTGGTGGGCCCGCGCGAGGGCTTCGACGAGGACGACGGGGCGGCACCGGCAAAGGGCCCGCTGCGGATGCAGGGCGCCGACGCGGAGAAGACGCTGCAGGAGGCGCGCTTCGTCATCGGCGATTACATTGACTGTGCCATTCTGCCCCCGTTGGAGGACGGGTCGGTCGCCCCGCCGCTGACGGTTGGTCGTGGCGCGATCAGCTCCAATGTCGGCGGTGGCATGCGTGCGTTCCGTGATGCCGGCGCGTTTGGAGGGAGGTCTCGTGGTGGTCGGGGTGGCGGTCCGGGTGGTGACCGTGCCATCCCGCCGGGGGATTGGAGACGCGGTGAGAGACTGCCCGATGGAGGACCGGGGTCTGGGCCGGGCCCGGGAAGAGGACGCCGTGGATGGGCGCCGTATTGACCGTTGGGGTGGGGGGATGTCTACTGTACTGTCTGCTGATTTGGGTTGTCTTTGTCTACGGGTTCATATGGGTTCCGGTCTGGCTGTATGTTATGGAGTTGTGTGTCCCAGGATATCCGCCAATTGATTCAAGTTTACGATGTGTTGAGATTCATGAGCATCACGATGTAGAACAGGGGAGAACGGTAGGTATATTTGCGTTAAGATACAGTCCCCTAGTACTCCGAAATGGTATCTTCCTTTCGCTTTCCGCGGAGGTCGTATTTGCCCTGGGCAGTCAGTATGAATTTGATTGATACAGCGGATATCTGGCACGTACATCCGTCTTGTAGGCAACGTATCCGAGCACACCGGGGATCAGACCCATGTAGATGAAGGCGGCGAAGGCATGACGCGGAGTCCAGCGGAAGTACTTGTAGCGGTTCGCGTTGAGTTCTGGGAATCAGGATCAGCACAATTGTCCTTCGAGCATCGCATTCTAGCCGTTCGTCCGCTTGTTCCAGGGTCGGGGGCGTACCGTAGTATTTCTGCAGGGCCGGGTCAAGGACCAGGGCTGGGAGGGTCAGTACGGAGGACAGTGGAGAACGGAGCCGAACGGGCACATACACTTGCTGGGACCGGCCATGATTGCGGAGGCCAACAGAGAGCGAAGCGAGAGATGAAGCCGAAGATGTCGACGGTGCTGGTGGTGATATCGAGTTCCGTACCGGGAGGGCACGTGACACTCACGTGCTGCTGAATCAGCCCCGTCTGATTGGTCAGCATCTACTATATCTGCATACATACATTACTGCGTCCATCTCTCGATCTTATATTTATACATGAATCCATCAGTATTCTCGCTGGATCTGCAGGTTCAGCGGAAGTGTCCATGTATCTATGAGTCGTCAGCAATGGCGGTTTATTACTCAGCTGGCTACCCAGCTATGACGATTGCGGTATCCACTGCGAGCCAGTAAGCAGACCGTACGAGACAGTGTTCTAACGTGCAGAGTACACAGTATGAATGTATGAATGTATGAATTTCCCACGGGATTCGAACAGACTGCGTGGCTCTACAGTGACTCTACTCACGCCACAGCTGCTATCTGACATCCTTCAACTGCATCATCTCTCCGACTGCCGTAAGATACTAAGATCATACTCTCTCGCTCGTATCGGCGCAACCGCCCCCCGATCGGCACCTTCACAGGCTGAACATCCCGAGGTCGATCATCCACTATAAATCCAACATCGACCTCATACTGCGCACAACTGCGTACGTCTTCTCTTCCTTCAACCACCTCTATCATGGCCAACCAAGGCGCCACCATCACCCTCTACTGGTATGTCCCCCTCCTTTTCTCCTACCCAATCTAACCCCCAGCAGGCTCGAAAAGTCCCGCTCCCAGCGCATCTGCTGGTTGCTCGAGGAACTCGGACTGGAATACAACCTCAAGACCTTCAAGCGTCATCCGGAGACCATGCTAGCTCCTCCAGAGCTCAAGAAGATCCACCCGCTGGGTAAATCCCCCGTGCTCACCGTCGAAACCCCCAACACCACCAAGCCGCTGGTCCTGGCCGAGTCCGCCGCCATCGTCGAATATCTCTGCGACCATTTCGGCGGCGACAAGCTCGTCCCCCGGCGCTATCCGGCCGGCCAGGAGGGCCAGATCGGCGCCGAGTCCGAAGAGTGGATGCGCTATCGCTACTTCATGCACTACGCCGAGGGCACCCTCATGCCCTTCCTGGTCATGCAGCTGGTCATGGACACCCTGAAAGACGCCCCCGTCCCCTTCTTTATCAAGCCCATCCCCCGCATCGTCGCCAAGCAGGTCGAATCCGCTTTCCTGCACCGGAACGTCTTCGCCAACTTCGACTTCCTCGAGGAGCGTCTCCAGTCGGCCCCCGACGGAGGCCCGTTCCTCTGCGGCAAGCAGTTGACCGCCGCTGACATCATGATGAGCTTCCCTGTCATCGCCGCCGCCATGCGCATCCCCCTCCAGGACAAGTACCCGCGGCTGGCGGCCTATGTCGACACGCTGGAGAAGCAGGACGGCTACCGGCGCGCGGTGGCCAAGGTCGAGGAGATCGAGGGCAAGTTCGAGGCGTCGCTGTAGAGTCGTTTTGGTTTTTTATGGCCATGTCATGATATTACTATATGATATTACTATACTTCGAATATAATACGCAGTCGTGTCAGTCTATCCCGGGTATCCTGAGGTCTATCTTCCCTCCACAGATCGTCGGCCCACCGTCACCAGCTGCACCCCCAGCCGCTCCATCTCCGCTGCATCAAGGAACCCCCGCCCATCAAACACGCACTTGGGCTCCTGGAGATTGTACGCCACGCGCGCCCACTCCAGCGGTTCCGTCGCCGTCGGTCGACTGGCCGTCGTCCGGCACGTCGAGCAGTCCTCCGGGCAGGCTTCCTGCGGGGCCAGGCGATAGCCCATTCCGTTCGACGCCGACGTCCACACCTCCGCGCGCGACGCCGCGAACAGACTGTCCCCGTCGGACTCCCTCCGCCCCGCTCCGCCCCCTCCGCCCACGGGCGCGTTCCGGAACTGTTCACAGTCCGTCAGCACCAGCACCGCATGCGCCCGCGAGCACGCCAGATACGGATCCGCCAGCACGCGCACGCGCGGCGCCCCCTGCAGCTCGCGGTACACATCCTCTTCGGCGCAGTACGGGTCGAACACGGCGATCTCGGCGGGCCGCTCCTCCAGCAGCGCGCGGATGACCTCGGCGGCCGGCGACTCGCGCGTGTCGCCGGTGTCCTTCTTGAACGCAAAGCCCAGCACGGCGAGCTTGCGCCCGCGCAGATTGCCGTCGAACCGGTCGACGACGCGGCGCGCAAACCGCCGCCGCTGGGCGTCGTTCATGGCCAGCACCTGGTCCCAGTACGCCGCAACGTCCGGCAGCCCCAGCGACTCGGCCAGGTACGTCAGGCTGGCGATGTCCTTGCGGAAACACGAGCCGCCGAAGCCGACCCCCGCGCGCAGGAACTGTGGCCCCAGCCGGGCATCCATGCCCACGGCGCGCGCCACCTCGTCCACCGCCGCCCCCGTCTGCTCGCAGATCGCGCTGACGGCGTTGATGCTGCTGATGCGCTGCGCCAGCATCGCGTTCGCCACCAGCTTGCCCAGCTCCGACGACCACGCGTTGACCGCCACGATGCGCCCGCGCGGCACCCACGCCGCGTAGAGGTCTGCCAGCCGCTGCGCCGCCTGCCGTCCCGCCGGCGTGTCCGCCGACCCGATCAGCACCCGGTCGGGCGCCGTCAGGTTCGCGATCGCCGAGCCCTCCGAGAGGAATTCTGGGTTGGAGAGCACCTCGAAGGGCGTGTTGGGCCGGAGGGTGGCAAGCTGCGTGCGTCAGTGGTCATGGGGCAGGACAAAATCGGGGCGCTCGGTTCTCACGTACGGTTTGCCGGATCCGCTGCGCCGTCCCGCAGGGGACGGTGCTCTTTTCGACGATGATGGCCCCCGCCTGGGCGTGCTGGCCGATCTCTCGCACCGCTTCATCCACGGCTGTCATGTCCGTCGCCCGGCCGGCGCCGACCCCGAACGTCTTGGTGGGCGTGTTGACGGCGAGGAAGACCATGTCGGCTCGGGCGATGCTGCCGGCCGCGTCGCAGGTGAAGTGCAGGTTTGGCGTGCGCTGGGGTCCCTCCGATACGGCATCGACGTCGACGTCGACGTCGGCGTCGGCATCCAAGGTGACCAGGGCGCCGTCGCGCGCCACACGCACCACCCGGTCCAGGCCTGGTTCGTGGACGGGGAGATGCGGCGACTGCCACTTTTGAATGCGACGGGGATCGCGGTCGACGACGTCGACGGTGATGTGTGGGTTGTGCAGGGCGAGCACTGCGGCGGTTGGGCCCCCTAGTCGGTCAGTAGGCGCAGGTGCGAGGGGGAGTGGAAGGATGAAGCTTACCGACGTAGCCGGCGCCTATCACGCAGATCCTGGTGATCGCAGTCTTCCTGGATAGAGAGCACTGGGCGAGGAGCTCATCGAGCGTGGGAGTCTTCTCGAATAACGGGCTGGACGAGGGCGTCGTAGGCCGGGTGGAAGCCGACGCATCGTCAAAACTCCCCTCCGAGGAGGGGATGGCAGAGACTGGCACGTCCATGATAAGTTCATGGGAGACGGAAAATGTATCGGGGTAGATGGAGTAGAAGAGAGGGGGAATGCAGGGGGCAGGAGGTTTTATAGATGTTGATGTATAGAAAACCCCCCCCCCCCCCCCCCTTTGCAACATGCCAGGCTGCAAGTGAGACCCTGCACATGCAGCATCACCGCGGGGTCGTTCTCGCCACAGACCCTGCACGATCATCTCTTCATCTGCGATGTTGTTGCACGCGCCAAATCATGTCCGTTCACTGGAGGACTGCTCTCTGCTCCTCATCCATCCCCTCCCCCACGTGGTCGGGTGAAGCCCTGAGAAGAGCAGCCGGCGTGTGGATGGACACACGCATGATCATCATCCACGGGCAGGACAATCTGGAGGGCGGCCGACTATTAATGCCTCATGATGGCACATCGGCCGTCCTGGTAGATGCTTTGGCGCGCTCTGCTCGTTCTGCTGGGTGCATTGTTCGTCATGGCTCCAAGCTTCCCGAGTGTCCTCCGCTCCAAACGCATCCTGCTCACCACCGAATCGTTCGGCCCCGTCAACGGCGTCAGTCGCACCACCACCAGTCTGGTCGAGTATCTGCGTCGCAATGGAGTCGATGTGGTGGTCGTGGCGCCGCAGTTTGAGGCCGCGCGGGAGATCTCTGTCGCCCGCGATCTTCGTCTGCCGGGCTATCCCTTGCCCTACAACCCGGATCTGACCGTGGTGTATCCATTCCGTCTGGACGACGTCTATCGCCGCAGTTTCCAGCCGGATATCATCTATGTCGCCAGTCCGGCGTCACTGGGCTTCCAGGTGCTCCTGCAGATGCGTCAGCTACAGAGACCTCCCGTGGTGCTGTTGAACTTCCAGACGGACCTGTCTGCCTACAGCGAGATCATCTTCCCGGCGCCGCTGGACCGCTTCGCTGTCTGGCTCCTGGCCACGGTGCAGGGATATCTCTTCCGCCATCCCGCGGTCCACACGGTCTTCTATCCATGCGCAGCAGTGCTGGCCTATCTGAAGACCGCCGGTGCGCCGGTCGAGAGATCCGTCCGTCTCGGACGCGGCGTCGACACGGCGCTGTTTCATCCCTCTCGTCGCGACGACGCCTACCGCAAGGACATCGCCCCCAACGGTGAGATCATTCTGGTCTGTGTGTGTCGTCTGGCACCGGAGAAAGGCTTCGAGTTCCTCGCGGGCGCAGCGACGAGACTGGCCGAGTCCAAACTTGCCTTCAAACTCCTCATCGTCGGGGGGAATCGCAATCCCGCGGTCGAGACGCGCGTCCACCGTCTGTTCGACCCTGTGCGAGCGCATGTCATCTTCACTGGCTTTCTCACGGGTGTCCCGTTAGCCCGCGCGTACGCTTCTGCCGACGTCTTCCTGCACTGCTCCGTCACCGAGACTTTCGGGCTGGTGGTGCTGGAGGCCATGGCGAGTGGGCTGCCGGTGATTGCGCGCAACCAGGGCGGACCGTCCGATATCGTGCAGCACCAGCAAACCGGGTATCTGGTTCCCCCAGATGATCTGGACCGGTTTGTCGCAGTCACTCGCGAGGTGTCCGCTCACCCATCGCTCCGGCCTACCCTGGCGGCGGCGGCCCGGCGGTATGCAGAGGAGACAACGTGGGAGAAGATCAACCATCGGGTGGCGTGCCAAATGGCAGCGGCGTTGGAGCAGCGGGCGGATGGCGGAGAGGACGCCCAACAGGCGAGGATGGTGTTGTCCATGGGCGAGAGGCTACGCATGACAGCGGCTGTTCTGCTGGTGTATCTCATGTGGTTGATCGCAGTCGTCCCTTTGATCATCCACGGCCACCGAATCCTCCCAAAGACTCTGCGTTGGCTGCGATTCCCTCTCGGCCAATGCCTGAGGTAGCTACTCCATCAGACCGTAGATGTCCGGGGACGATTACGAACCGGAGAACGTGTACATGAAATACCCCTCTAGCAATGCCATTCCATACAGAACAACTAGACCTACAGCCGGACCGGCTCCTTATCCGACGCCACCATCAAATGGCCCTCCACGACCAACGAATTCTTGCAGGATCTCCGCAGGACAAAGTCTTCCAGGTTGCTCAGCGTCACCGACGCAATCTCCCGCAGCGCCTCATCCGTAAAGAACGCCTGATGGCCGCACACCAGCACATTGTGGAACGTCATCAGGCGCATCAGCATATCGTCATGGATTATTTCCCCCGAGTGGTCGTTGTAGAACAGATTCCCCTCCTCCTCGTACACATCCAGCGCCAGCCCGCCCACCTGGCCGGTCTTCAGCGCCTGGATCGTCGCCCGAGTGTTGACCAGTCCGCCGCGCGACGTGTTCACCAGCAGGGCGCCCGGCTTCATCCGCGCCAGCGTTTCCTCGTTGATGATGTGCCGGGTGCTCTCCGTCAACGGACAGTGCAGGCTGACGATGTCGCTGTGGGCCAGCAGCGTCTCCAGATCGACAAACTCGCCGTACTGGCGGAACTCGTCGCCGCCAAACGGGTCAAACGCCAGCAGCCGGCACCCAAAGCCGTGCATGATGCGCGCAAACGCCAGGCCGATGCGCCCCACGCCCACCACGCCCACCGTCTTCCCGCACAGCGTCAGGCCCAGGAATCCCTCCAGGTTGAAGTTGCCCTCGCGGACGCGGTTGTACGCGCGGTGCGTCTTGCGGTTCAGCGTCTGGATCAGCGCCACCGCGAACTCGGCCACCGCCTCGGGCGAGTAGCTCGGCACGTTGGCCACGAACAGGCCCAGCTGCTCCGCCGTGCCGAGGTCGATGTTGTTGAACCCGGCGCAGCGGAGGAGGATGGCCCGCACGCCGTAGCCGTGTAGCGTGTGGAGCACGGGGGCGCTCAGCGTGTCGTTGACAAACACGCAGACGGCATCGCTGCCCTGAGCGAGTGAGACGGTCTCGGATGAGAGGGCGAATGAGTGGTAGATGATCTCGCAGAGGGCCGGGTGGTCGTGGTCGCGGACGGTGTCTAGGTACTGTCTGTCGTAGGACTTGGCGCTGAAGACGGAGAGCTTCATTTTGATCTTGATGTCGCCTACCGACTGTTGTTTCTGTCTTTTGTTTGAAGACGCAGGGTCAGGGGCGTGATGGGTAGTTGATGCCTGCCTATACGGATGGTAGTTTAGTTGGCAGTGCGAATATGGTAGATGTCACAGTATGACGTCGTAGACTGAATGCGGCCACGGTACCTTTGCGTGGGGACCAGGTACCCTTTAGCTGGGTTTTGGTTGATTATTACGTGGCTGCTAATTTCGTTTGATTACTGGGCTTCAATCATCCCTGTTTGTGCTATAATGCAGGGTGTATAGTTCTTGGCCGGGTGTTGGTGTTGGCCATGATAGCCGCGAGGTCGACAAGGAACTACCCTTCAGAGATAATAGGGGTGCTGTTGTCTGTTTCCGATCCCAAGCTCTTGTATATATTCGATACACGGTGGCATAGGGGTTCCATGCTCTCTGCTCTCTGGGTGTATATATCCGCGCGTCTGGTCTCCTGGGAAATGCATCCAGTTCTAGCCAGCGGGGAGTACATTAACTGAGTCCCATGAATGTACCAGACAATTCAGAGCGAAGCGAGTTAATGCAGTTTACCATTCTCAGGGACTTTGCTCAAGCCCCGTGTCCAACAGGTTATGAGCCCGAAGATATCTATGCGCACCCGGTTATTGAAGACGCAGCATGTTCCGGTCATCTCTATTCTCTACGCTGCCAGTTAACCCGTTAGTGCTATTGAGGATGTGAGTGAGAGCTTCATATTCATCATAGATGAGTTGCTAAAATCTGGTGTTCATTAACTTAGGATGGTGGACACTGGTCCGGTCTCCGGATCCCGCTTCCCGCTAATTCACCTACTATCTTTACTCGCAGTCTTACTCTGGTCTATAAGATCCTGCTCTATGGTCCTCGAAGACTTTCTAATCAACTTAAGCCTCCCACTGCAAAAATCACTCGTCCGACGGCGACTTTAGGGGTCTGAAAAGCACGGACTACGAGCTCGATGGGGAAAGCATCACTGAGCATCGTCTTGCTCAGTTCGTGGCAGGAGAAGTAGACGGAGAAAACGTCGATGCTTCCGAGAAGGTGTGTGAGGACTATCACCGTACGGGCTGTTTGGAGATACGTCCTGAAAGGGAAATTTTCAGCCCCTGGGATAAACATGAATTGACAAGGGACAGGCCGAGACCATTTTCGACAATGGCACTGGAAGAGTCTAATCAACTTCCACGCCGGCATGCCATACAAGGGCATCGTCCAACCGGTCTATGGCCTGTACCGGACCTAGGCCGCCCCAAGAACATCTCCCCGGTCACCCAAATCGTCGTGCGCACAGCCCCCAGCACTAGGTGGTCAGTGACCGCCCGATCGAGGTGAAATCAACAGACGGGCCATTCAAGACTTCTACAAGAGCTCCGAGGATTGGGAACTCTGACAGAACCGGGGTCATTTGCGGGAGACGAGAGGTCGTAGCCGGTGCCCGAACGAGGATCGGGTAATCGTGCTATTTTGGATAACCTGATTTGGAACGTTAGAGAAAAGTACCGCCGATACGGCGAACTCGACTCTGAAGAAGGTTCAAATCGCAAGGCCCAATGACCGGTCAGTCTTATATGAAGGGAGTTTAATTGAGAGAGGTCAAGAGGCCGTCTTCGTGAGATTATAAGTTAGCGACTAGTAGGAATCACAAGTCCCATGTCGGGAAGGTTCCCCGGGGACTTCTCTAGAGTGGAAATATCCCCATCGCCTAGGGTTAGCCACCACCTCGCAATATCCTCGTACGCCCAAGGGCTCTCTTCTGGTTGAACAGCATGTACTACCCCAGTCCCGGACTTCTGATACCGATGAGGAGGTGGAGATGATGGAAGGTAGCTGATGGCGAGGAAACTGTCATAAATACACGAGACATACTTGCCAGTGGGTTGACGGGAGTTGGCAATTGTCATTAGGATAATGGCGATATTTTGTACTGTACACTTCAGTTTCACCAGTTTAGCGTACTTTGCGCCTCTTGCATTGTGGTGATTGCTGATTGGTGTAGGTCCGTCAGATGGTCGAATCCGGGGATCACGTGGAGTTCCGATGTGGTGAGTAGGACTCGGACTTGGCGCGGATCGCTGTCGGCGGGAGAATGGAAAGGGATCCCAGCACCGCGTTCGCGGGGCAATTGGGACGGGACAACCGCTGGTGGTGGATTTCCCAGTGTTAGAGCGGGATCGGCGGGATTCGAGAAACGGTGCCGAAGGTGGTGCGCTGGGGGGTTCCCAGCCAGCTTCCTCAACCGAGGGAGATCCGCCTTCAAATGACACGCGAGCAATTACTAGGGAGATGAGCCGAGTCGGTAACCCGCCCGGGGCAGGATTGCCTAAGGAGGCAGGATGGCGGACGACTAGGAGACCATCAGTGGAGACAACCAGAGAATGGGAAAGGGATCGGCTGGGTGAAGACGAGCTCCGCGGAAGGGAACCGTGGGAGGGATCGGGAATACCGAATTGGGAGATGATGGATATCGTCTTGGTAGTAGATGAGACTGCCGGAGGGCGTATACAGAGGACTCAGACTTATCCTCCGTGTGTAGATGAGGTGCCTAAGAGCAGTAGACAGTATTATGAGGAGGCAGTACGGGGTATGGAGTAGTCAGTCCAGCGTAGAGAACTACTCCCGAACGACACTAGTACTACTCCAGTACTACTACAGTGTACCTCGGGCAGTCACGAGTGGTGACATAATGGTCGGGGCCGGGACCAATCAGCGGCGCGTGCAGCAAATGGGACCAATCAGGACACGCCGATAGCAAGCCGTTGAGGCGACCAATCGGGGTGGAGTGGGTCTCTCTAACAGTTTCCTGAACGGGCTAGTGGTTTCGAGGCGGGATCCGGATGAATTCATTCTTCGTTCATCCTGATTCATACAATCGGGCCTGATACGGAGTCGGGACGAAGACAGACAGAGGATTGGGAAGAATCCATGCTCCAGCGACTTCGACAGAAAGGGTAGTAGGCTGGAGGCTTGATATGCTGTCCTGCGTAATTATTCATGGATTCGTCCAGTTTGGATCGGTGGGGCGGCCCAACCGCTCGGACAGCCAATCATCGTCGACCGGATTCTCTCCCTTTACAGTCTCCTATACGAGTCGAACTCGCGGCAGGAGGAGAAGGAACAAAAGGAAAAGAAGGACGGAGAGTCGGGGATCGAGGAGAGAGAGAGAAAGAAGGAGACTCCTCGAATCAATACGATCAAGATCCGAGTGCATCCAAAGAGCGGTCAGGGATGCAGGCAACCTCGGGAAGCGATGAGGGCATGGAACCGGCATGGAACACTAAATAATCCTCCGTCCCCGCCTTGCCACTATCCTCTACTTTACACCCTGCACACCTCTCTCTACTCCCTACGCTCTCCTCTCCTCTCGTCTACTCTCCTCTACACACACACTCACACTCACACTCACACACGCTCTCCTCTCTCCTCACCTCCTTCTACTCGTCCCCATGGCGACTCACGTTATCACCTCCCCCCCAAATCAAATCTCCATCTACGGTCACCCGTCCCCCGTCAACTCCAACTCTACCACTCCCACCAACAACTCGCCCACCTCCCCTCGTCAACCCTATCTCCCGCTCGCGTCCCGCCAGCTACGCCCTCCCAAGGGCCCTCTCTATGTCCCGGCCGCGCTCCGTCCCACCGAGCGTCCCCAGAAGGCGGCCTCCTCGCCGCCCACGCCGCCTCGCAGCATCCTCGGCTCCGTCGACAGCGTCCCCGACGACCACGATTCCATCAGTCGTCGGTCCACTCTCGAAACCGCCTCCACCGCCAGTGTCAGTAAACTGGCCGAGGATGAGTGGATGAAGTATGAACATCTGGGCGAGGTGACCGGTTCGCCCACCAGAGACCACTGGAAGGTGAGCGCTATATACCCTCTCGCTCCCGCGATGGCGTGCTGCTGCGAACCGGGCACCTAATCTCGCATCATCCCCCCAATCCTCCATCCCATGCTCACCCACTCCAGGCCGACTCGGCCTCGCCCAGCTGCGACTCTCCCACCTGTCGCTCCTCGTTCGGTCTCTTCCTGCGCCGTCATCACTGCCGCCACTGCGGTCACGTCTTCTGTTCCTCCCACACGCCCCATCTCGTCCCCCTCGACCAGGATGCGCGCTTTCATCCCCACGGGGTCCCTTCCCGCGCATGCAACCTCTGCTGGCACGCCTACCGCCGCTGGGAGGAGTGCCGCTCCGACCGGCTGAACAAGATCCAGCAGCTCCTCGATGCGCAGAATCAGCCCTCCCCCGCGACGGTCGCCGAACCGGACCCCCCCAGCCGCGCCGACGCCTCGCAGGACGAGGACGCCAAGAACGCCCTGGCGGCCGTCCTGGGCCAGAGCACCGAAATCGCTGCTAGTGTGCCGCGGGGCTGGAACTGGAGCACCTTCTAATTCACGATACCCTACCCGCTACTTCCTGCCGCTTAATCTCCTCCTCTGGCAGCGCTTTCCCATACACGAGTGCTAGAACGTTTGCTTTCTGTCGGTTACTGTCTCGGTTCGGATCCGGTTGGAGTTGACTTGGTTGCTTTTCGATCGTCATAGAGGCGGGAGGTTTTCTTATTTCGTTCTTTTCCTTGACTGTCCGAATACCCCGTCATTGTTCAGCGACGATCTGTTGCGCTTGCTTGGTTGTTTCTCGTTTCTGGCGTCTGGCTGCATAGGTATAGAATGCATTTTACTGCCTGTTTCCTGATGCCGCCTCCCCCCTCGGCGTAGACTCTAGACTCCATCACTGTCCTCGTTTCGTCCCTCCAACCTCCACCCGCCGCCACATCCCCACATGCGCAATCCCATCCTCCTCCCACTGTCCCATCGCCTCGTCTCGAACAAATCCCACCCGTCCGTACACCCCCTGCACCGGCACCTGCGAATGCACCATCACCAGCCCCTTCCATCGCGCCCCGGTCCCCGCCTCCAGGCGGTCGGCATGCATCTGCGCCCACGACACGATCGTCTGCACCAGCTGCGACGCGATCCCCCGCCCCCGGTACGCCTTCACCACCGCCACCCGTCCAATGCGCACGCGGGGCTCCTCGTGCTGGCCGCCGGGCTCGACCGCCGGCGGCGGCACCAGGCGCGCGGTGGCTACTGGTGACGTCCCCTCGTACACCACCCAGTGCCAACTCCGCGAGTCCTCGGCGTCGACTTCGAGTTCGAGCGGGATGTGTTGTTCGTCGACAAAGACGGCGATGCGCACCGCCAGCGCGTCGCGGAACCGGGGGGATGAGGGCTCCGTCGGGGGGAGAATGTGTGTTTGGAGCATGGTGATTGAGCGGAGAGAGGAAAGTAGAGAGGAGAAGGAAGAGGAACAGCAAGAGGATTCGGGGAAGGACCAGACAGTGCAAACACAACAAACACCGCAAATTTCTCCAAATCAAGAGCTCACCACCTTCTTCCTCTTTTTCTCTCTCTCTCTCTCTCTCCCAACATCCAATGTCGCTCTACCACGACGCCGTCAGCGTCCTCTTGGCCCCCGCCGCCGGTGGCTCCTTCAAATCGCGCCTCTACTCCTCGCGCTCGCTGCGCGCTTCCCCCGCGCAGATCTACGCGCTCATCGTCGAGGCCGCCAAATGGGACATCGTCCTCGCCGAAGTCATTGACAATGCCCGCATTCTGCAGCTCGAACCGAAGGTATCTTCATCCTCTGCGTCGTCCACCCCCTCATCTGACTAACCGACCAGCTCACCCCCCTCCTCGCCCTCCTCCTCGTGCACGACCACCTCCTCGCCAAGAACGGCATCGCCGCCCCGTCCTCCCACCCGCTCCGCCAGAGCATCGAGCGCCACAAGACCCGTCTGAGTGCCGAGTTCGTCAAGGCCCGCGTGCGTCGTCGCTGCGCCTCCGTCGCTGCTCTTAAGGACGCCGTCCGCCGCGAGAAGGCCGTCCGCGACCCCGCCGCCCCCGTGTATCCGCGCTGGGTGCGCGTCAACAACCTGCGCTCGTCGCGAGACGCCCAGCTCGCCACCACCTTCGCGACGCACACCCGCGTCGCCTCGCTCGCCGCCTTGGACCACCCCGACTCCCCCGATGCCCACACGCTCCTCCTTGACCCCCACATCCCCGATCTCCTCGCTTTCCCGCCCCGCGCCGACATGTCCACCCTCCCGGCCTACCGCCGCGGCGACATCATCCTCCAGGACAAGGCCTCGTGTTTCCCCGCGTACCTCCTGCTCGGCGACGAACCCGACGTCAACGCCTGGTCCGGCGATCTGGTCGACGGCTGTGCCGCGCCGGGGAACAAAACAACCCATCTGGCGTCGCTGCTGGCGAAGCGCAAAGCGGCCCAGGACGACGACACCCACCCCCACATCATCTCCATGGACGCGTCCCCGCTCCGCGCCAAAACCCTGCAGAAGATGGTCGCCACCGCCGGCGCCGATCGCACCGTCACCGTCCTCCCCGGCCAGGACTTCCTCGCCCTCGACCACGCGGACCCCCGCTTCCGCTCCGTCGCCGGCCTTCTTCTCGACCCGAGCTGCTCCGGCAGCGGCATCATCGGCCGCGATGACGTCCCGCGGCTGGTGTTGCCCGCGGACCGGTCCGCGACGGCGCGGGGTAAGTCCGCCGCGCGCGGGAAGAAAGGCAATCCGCGACCGGTGGAGGCGGATCCGCCGGCAACGGACGCCGGCAACGCCGAGGACGAGAACGAGCTGGCCACCGCGCACCTCGACCCGGACCGGCTGACGAAGCTGTCCAACCTGCAGACCCGCATTGTCGAGCATGCCCTGGGGTTTCCCGCGGCCGTCCGCGTGACGTACAGCACGTGCTCGATCCATCTGGTGGAGAACGAGGCTGTTGTGGCGCGCGTGCTGGCCTCCGATGTGGCGCGCCGTCGGGGATGGCGCGTTTTGCGTCGTGATGAGCAGCCGGAGGGGCTGCAGAGGTGGACCCATCGGGGGATCCGGAGGGACCCGTCGGCGGCCGACCTTACAGTGGATCTGTCCGACGAGCAGTTGGAGGGGTGTTTGCGGTGCTGGCCCGGTGACGAGGAAGGAACCGGGGGATTCTTTGTGGCCGGGTTTGTTCGAGATGGACCTTGCGATGAGGCGGAGGAGGAGGATGATGATGATCAGGAGGATGAGGAATGGGAGGGCTTTTCGGACTGAAGGAATAGACTACACTACGACTCGTGCGAGATGAGTGAATGATTTATGATGTGATGACAAGCAGCACCGTTATGAACCTAGGAATGCGCGCGCTTTGTGTCGCTGGCGCGCATCCGTGTATACGTCCAGTTTGGCGGCCATGAGGAACACCGTCGGCGGCTCCTCCGTCGTCGCCTGCGTGAACCGCACGTCCCAGTGTCCGTTGCGCACGTACCACACGTCCGGCAGCTCGGAGTCCACCCGGCGACGCTTCGCGGGGACGGGCGCATCCGTCGAGATGGTCGGGTCGTGGAACGCATCGGCGGGCGCCATGGACACGCCATCGACGGTCAGGTCGGTGGTGGAGGTGATGGCGGCGAGGACGCGCGGGGGCGATGCCGGCGGGCCCGCCTCCGCCGTCGCCTTCCCCGCGATGATCTGGGCCAAGCTGGCGAAGCGCGCGCCGGTCAGCCCGAGGAATTTCGGCTCGCCGGTGAGATTCCCCGGGGTCGGGAGGATTGTGCTGTCGCTGCCGATCTCCAGGATGAGATCGTGGGGGTTCTCGTCGACGAACGGCCGCGCATATTGGACGCGGAGGGCGCCGGTGGCGAGACCGGCTTCCGGCGGAGCGAGGCGAATGCCCGACCGCCGCACGTCCTCGAGCCGGAGCAGGATCTCCGATCGCGAGGTGCTGGGGCTGACGCTGATGTGGTGGGGGATGAGCTTCTGCTCCAGGCCGCGGAGGTGGAAGTAGCGACAGTCGCGGAGGAGCTCGGCGCGATGGGTCTCGTCGCGGATCTGCAGCGGGTAGCCGCGTAGGAGGTGGAGGAGCTGGGCGAAGATGTCGCCGGAGCGATTGGGGACGCTGGGCGGGATGATGGCCGGGGGGCGCAGGAGACCGTCGCGGTTGAGCCCCGGGAAGACTTCCGTCGGGGAGGCGAAGAAGGCGCCGAAGCCTAGGGTGAAGAAATTTGGGGAGTCCCCGGGACCGGAGAAGATGTCGCGGGGGATCTTGAAGGGGCGGTCGCCGATCTGAATGATGATTTCGGATTCGAAGAGCTGGGAGATGAGTCGGGGTACTGGGGAGGGTTAGGCGAGGCACTGGGTGGGGATGGGGCTCGTACAGCTGTAGAATTGAGCGTCGGCAAAAAGCTTCACGAAGGCCTCGCCGTCTTTCGGCTGCACATGGTATCCTGCGGGGTGTCAGTGAGGGTCGAGGATGGTGACGACGGTGGAAGACCTTGCAGATGTCGCGCAATGTCCTTGAAGGTGGTGGGATCGCGGTCAATGTAGAGCGTGCGGATGTTGGAGCCATCACTGTTGGCGTGTTTCCACTGCTCCTCGAAGAATCGCGAGAAATACGAGGGAGCTCTAGGAGGTTTAGTGAGTTCAGCCGAAGGAAGAGGATGATGGCTGGGGCCCACTGACCATCGGAGGCGATGGAAGCGCCAGACAAGCGAAATAGTTCGGTTCCAATCTGGATGGAGAAGACTTTTTCGGGCGGGAGAGAGGGAGGTTTAGGGGAGGTCATTGTGGGAGATGGAGAGGAGAAAAGGGAGAAGTGGAAGGTGAAGTGGAAGTTGAAGATGATGATGAAGCTGACGTGAGGATGCGCCTGACCGCCTTCTGTTTGCAGCTCAAGGTCGAGTACACCAGCGCATGCGTATGCAGTATATGCGGTAGACTACAGTGGACTACCTCGTATAGACTAGTAGAAACTGGGGTAGAAACGGCTATCGATGAATATCGGCAGAATACTTTTTTGATCGAGGATACTTCACCTCATACTATATCCTTGATAGATTCGAACAGAGTATGTTGGCTGTATAGATCGTGGATTACATAATCCTTTCTTCCCCTTCATCATCTTCTTCTGCAACTCTTTTTCTTCTCCATCTCCTCGCATCATACCATCATACTCTCGTGGACAACCTTCAGCTGAACCTTCTCTCCACCTGTCGATCCATCCGCAGGCGAACCCTCACTGGATCAACCCTCTCCTTAACCTCGACCCACATCTTGTGATCTGAACGACGGTGCCTCGGTTGCAGCTGGGTCAACCAGCTTCTCGTCGGTCCCTCCATTGGACTTCAATTCGATCTATGCATCTCTGTGCATAGAGAGGGGTTCGTACTCCCTCGTGATTCGATACCCTGGACGATCACTGACCAGCTCATCAGGACGAGGCCATCTCCATCGACATCTGCAATCCCCACAGCGGATGGACAATCGCTGAAGCTCCCCCCGTGGCTTCCCTAAACTTCCCCGCTATGCTACTCCTCAATCGGGAAATCAACCGTCGGTCGGCTTCGCAAGTCCTTCCCGTCTGGGCACAAAACACATGGGGGCTGCTTCTGCAGACAACGCCCTCTGCCCACCCTATAATTATATCTCATACCCCGTCTCCACCTCCACTTATCGCCTTTGTCCGCCCTGCTGTCTCTATCGTTAGTACCATCATCCACGGTCCCCATGACTGACCAGGCCGTCTACACGCCTCTGGACGTGGCTCTGCCACCCGTCCCGACCAAGGAGGTCTTCTCCGAACTGCAATGGAAGACCCTGCTGGCCCTGGCCGACTCTGTCATCCCCTCCATCCGCACGCCGTCTGCGCCCAAGTCCCCCGTCGCCAAGGTCATTTCCCAGTCGGACTATGATGCCGCCCATTCGGACTTGGTCGCGCGAATCCACAGCCCGGACGCCGCCGCTCTGGCGACCAGGTATCTGGAGGAAAACGCTTCCTCAAATCCCGGCTTCCGAGATGGCGTGCAGCGCCTATTCTCCCAATTCGTCCACGAGGAGGGTCGGAATGGCATCAGCCTTATCCTGACAGCGCTCAAGTACGTTTCCTTCCTTTCGGTCAGTCTTCCGGGCACTTAGCTGACGGGGTTATGCAGTACCAAGGCGGGCTCTTTGATCCTCACGGGATCCATGACCCCCGTCCAAAACCAACCGCTGGAGGTCCGGGAAAAGATCTTCCGCGGCTGGGAAACTTCCCGATTGCCTCCCTTACGCGCGGTGTACCGGGCCCTGTCGGGCATCTTCAAACGGACGTGGATTATCTCGAGTCCCACCATCTGCCCCGTCCTGGGATTCCCTCGAGTCCCCATCCATGGAACACCGGAAGAAGGTTTCCCCTACAAGTTCTTGCAAATCCCACCGGGCGATGAGCCAGAAACCATTGAGACGGATGTCGTCATTGTCGGTAGTGGTTGTGGAGGAGGTGTTACCGCGAAGAACCTGGCGGAGGCCGGCCACAAGGTGATCGTGGTGGAGAAGTCCTACCAGTACTCATCGCGGCACTTCCCAATGGGCTTCAATGAGGGTCTGAACTCTCTGTTTGAGGCCGGCGCAGCAACATCGACTGACGATGGCACCATGGGTATCTTCGCCGGTTCCACCTGGGGTGGTGGTGGCACTGTTAATTGGTCCGCCTCTCTTCAAACGCAAGGCTACGTCCGTCAGGAATGGGCCAACGGAGGCCTTCCCTTCTTCACGTCGTTGGAGTTCCAGCGCTGCTTGGACCGGGTGTGTGACCGGATGGGTGTCAGCGCTGACCACCAGAACCACAACCATCAGAACCGTATGCTTTTGGAAGGTGCTCGGAAACTGGGTTACGCGGCGAACCCAGTCCCCCAGAACACCGGTGGAACGGAACATTACTGTGGGCACTGCACCATGGGCTGTCACTCAACCGGCAAGAAGGGTCCGACGGAGAGCTGGCTCGCCGACGCTTCCAATGCGGGCGCCACCTTCATGGAGGGCTTCCGGGCGGAGAAGGTCCTCTTCAAAAATACCAAGGGAGGCCAGGTTGCCTCTGGGGTTGAGGGCACGTGGACCTCGCGGGACTCGTATCTGGGACTTTCCGGGGAGGGTGCTCGAAAGCGCAAGGTCATCATCAAGGCCAAGAAGGTTGTCGTTTCGTGTGGTTCCCTGCAGAGTCCCTTGCTCCTGCTGCGTAGCGGACTCAAGAATTCGCAGATTGGCCGGAACCTCCACCTCCATCCTGGTAAGTTCAGACAGCTTTTCTTGGCTCTCCCTGGCCACGATCACTGACTGGTGCAGTTGTCCTGGCGGCTTCAATCTTCGATGAGGAAACCCGGCCCTGGGAGGGCGCCTGCCTGACCACCGTTGTGAACGAACTCGAGGACATGGACGGCAAGGGTCATGGCGTCAAGATCGAATGTGTCACCATGCTTCCTCCCGCTTTCTTGCCTGCGTTTGGATGGCGCGATGGCCTCGACTACAAAAAGTTCGTGGCGAAGCTGCCTCACATGAGCGGCTTCATCACGCTGACCAAGGACCGTGATCCCGGTCGTGTGTATCCTGATCCCGTTGATGGACGGTGCCGCGTCGACTACACGGTGTCTCAATACGACCGTAAACACATACTGGAGGCGATCGCGGCCAGCGCCAAGATCGCCTACATCTCGGGCGCAAAGGAATTCCACACGTCCTATCGCGACATGCCCCCTTTCATCCGCCCGGTGGATGCAAATGCCGACGACGCAGAGGGTATCAAT
This sequence comes from Aspergillus ambiguus, assembly GCF_047715705.1. Taxonomy (NCBI): domain Eukaryota; kingdom Fungi; phylum Ascomycota; class Eurotiomycetes; order Eurotiales; family Aspergillaceae; genus Aspergillus; species Aspergillus ambiguus. Next base: position 327,709 of record NW_027395537.1, on the reverse strand, counting down.
AACGCAGCCCTCCAGTCGTGGCTGGCGGAACTCCGCCGCAAGACTTTGGATCCCGAGCGGACCCTGTTCGCCTGTGCCCACCAGATGGGCAGCTGCCGCATGGGCAAGTCGCCACGGTCGAGCGTGGTCGACGCTGACTGCCAGGTCTGGGGCACCAAGGGACTGTACGTCATGGATGCATCGGTGTTCCCCAGTGCGAGCGGCGTCAACCCGATGATCACCAACATGGCGATCGCCGACTTTGCCAGTCGGGGACTGGCCAAGACGCTATCGAAGGAGAAAGGTAACGGACCCCCGGTGGCTCGTCTGTAGTTGTTCCTGCGACGGGGTGTGTATTATGGCTTAATTGGGTGATTGTACGGATATCCCTTATATATTATTCTTAGGAGCGTGTTCCCACCGGATGTAATCCAATTCCATTCATAATTCATGAGTCTACTCACGATCTCCAGAGATCGTCTAAGCCTGAGGGGTCTCCCGCTTCTCGATGTACTTCTGCTCGCCGAAGGCCTGCTTCACACCCTCCGCCTCAATGGTGCGCTTGTACCAGGACATAAGGTTGGGGTACTTGGCGCGCATTTCGGCGTCAATCGCGAAGACAAATCCCCACTGCAGCGCCGAGGCCACCGTAATATCCGCCTGACTGAGCTTGTCTTCGGTAGCAATCCAGGTGCGTCCCACAAGGGCCTTCTCGAGGTACGCAAGCGACCGCTCCAACTTCTCCAGCGCAGCCGTCTCCGTGGCCGCGTCGAACGCACGGAACCCCACCCGCGGGAGGACGAGCTGGACGACAGGCGCGATAGCCTCACCATCAGCGAAGAGAATCCACTGTTGGATGAGCGCACGCTGGGCGGGCGTCGCGCCCATCAGCTGCTGAGCGGCCGGGCCGCTCTCGGCAATGTATTGGGTGATGGCATCGGACTCGACCAGGAGGGTGCCGTCCGCTCCCTCGAACGCCGGCACCTTGCCGAGGGGGAACTTGGCCAGAAATTCCGGGGTCTTGTTCGTCTCCATCATCTTGAACTCGGGAATTTCGAGCTCCAGGCCGTTCAGGTTGGCGGCGGCTTGGGCCTGTCGCCTGTTAGCAGGAATGCCTTGTATAGGGATGCGGGGGATGGAGCGGGACGCAACGCACCTTGACAACCCGAGGGTTGTTGGGGTAGGAATAGATCTTTCCGAAGGGAGCCATTGTAAGGGAACTATAGGACAGATATGGAGGAATGGAGAGGGTGGTTGAGAGAGCGGTCTGCATCAGCAGGAGCGGTTTTATACTAGTGACGGATCCCTGGAGGTGATTACAAATGCTGACACTCCTATAGTGGGGTAGAAGCCCATCGAAACGGAGCAGCTTGCATTCCGTCGTGTAGGACGAGATCCTTGTCTCTAGGGCATCGTAGGAGGTCGGTCTGGTTGCTGTATACTCCAGGTGAAGCTATACTGAGATGGCTGCCAATCATGCGCCTCTATCTTTCCCCGCGATGGCGTCAGAATGCTTATTCGAACCGCCACTCATCCCTATATACGCCTGAAGCACGGAATCCACACTTCCACCATCTCACGCCAGATCCAAGAGGCATTGCATAGCGAGAATGGATGCACCCTCGGTCCCCCTAATGCGCCAGGATCCTCCAATGGCCAGGGCCTTCTGGATAATATTGATTGCGGTACTCAACGAAGGGCTTCAGCTCCTGCACGAGGCCGCTTGCTTCCGCTCCCACTAGTAATTGAGCAATGCAATGCCGAGTGATGCGTCGTCGGTCAATAGTGTAGCGAGTCTTCGGTGGGATTCGGACAGCTTTCGTTTTCCTTCGCTTTCGGGCCATTGGCGACTTTTGTTTTCAAACCCAGATCTACGAATTTCTGTCGACTCGTAGGGTCAAGGGGATTCTCTTTGAACACATTGATAGGTACATCCCCTTCGCATTTGCTCAGTCTGACACGAAAGTGGATTCTAGGACTAGGCGCTTTTCTCGCTCAGTATGTCTGCCATGCTGAGCGTATGAGGTCACCCACTTCTGGCTGCCTATGTCTAGGGGGGAAGAAGGACAGGCATATATAGATAAAACCATCACAAGCAATAACCAACAAAGCAACATGGATATCATTGAGCATGTAGTCACTAGCAAAACACAAACCTGTGCATGGAATTGCAAACAACGAGTGATATTCACTCCCCGTATTTCACATCCTGTTCTTTCCGTAATGTTGGAGCATCTTCATCATCACCCGGCCGAGCTGAAGATGGGTCCATTCGCCCCTGCTGAGAGACATACCGAATGATACTCTCGCATAATCGGTTCAGAACCCATTCCGGCTCCGTCTGCCCTGCGACCAACGGGCTCCTCGGCCCAATCCAATCCCAGTTAAGTACGCCGTATTCGTCTTCATTAAGAACCGGCCCATTTGGATTGGGGTCGGTGAATTGGATCATCTGCGTAAATTCAACCCACTCTTCATAGCTGTATTCCTTCGGCTGACCGGTGGTCGCATCTTGAGCTGTTCGTTGGATGGCATAAGCAAGTCGAAGTGCCAGCTCTTGCGCAGATGGGCTCTCGTCTGTAGGCTTCTTCTCAGAAGATCGAACAGGTTGTGTGGAAGGTCGCGACGTAGAGGATGTGTCTTCACGCCCCTGTTCGAGATCCGTAGGACCAACAAGAAATCCCTGCTCCACGCATTTTCGCTCCTTTCTGCGTTGCAGGAGTGCTGCGACCAACGGGATTTTATTGATGAAATCCTTGTACACGCCTATTTGGGGCAGAACCGTCCAATCGGCGACTAAGCTGGTTGCCCGTTTGAAGCCCGCGACGATGGTGTCGCTCATCTCGGAGATTAAAGTGGTCATTGTCGGGATGGCCAACAGCGACCACACCACAAAGAACGGTCGGCTTGCATTGGTCTCGGGGGTGATATCTCCGTACCCGATTGTCAGGAGGGAGCAGAAACCAAAGTAGAGTGCTTCAAAATACGTCAGGTTCTCCTGAAGCGCCCAAAACACGGCCGCTCCGCACGTCCACAGGATCCCGAACGCGATCACACTCATAATCAGTCGGAACCACCGGCGGAAATACGCCGTTTCACTCTGGATAGCGCGCATTGCGGCAAACCGATCCTTTTCTTCCTTCATCTCCCCTAGCGGCGACCGCCCGATGGAGGTGTGATATACGGCCGTGATGGTGCTGGTGATGGGCCGTCTGCGGGAGTAGTGCGGCCGATATGCGATCTGGGTGGTTTCCCGATCGAGCCCGTTGTTCTCCCCTGCCGGGGGGTGCAGGTTCTCGAGGGTGCTGGCGTGCTCGTACGTGGCGCGTCGTCGCTTCTCGATGTGTTTTCGGAGAATGTTAGTGTCCTGGATCTCGCGGAAGAACTTGTGGATGCTGTTGACCACGAGACCCAGGATAACCATCCCGATCACAGTGTAGGGGAATACTAGGCCCCTGCCGACGGAGCTCGACGCGGTTATGTCGCCGAAGCCGAGCGTCAGGATTGTGATGTCGGAGAAATAAAGCCCGTCGGCGAAGGATACCCCTATCACCCGCTGGAAAATTGCAGCGCCGATGATCAGCCAGACCCCAAGTGCTGTCGTCTGCAGGATCAATGTGCGCTGGTGATCCGTGAGCGCGAAATGCTGTGGGTAGTGCCCGAGCAGGTACCCCGTTATGTTGACCATCAAGATGGCTGTGAGGAAGGCGTACTGTACTGCCGCGATGACCGCATACCAGTATGCCTGGGAGTAGACCTGGCTGGATGAATCCGGGCCAGTATAAATAGCTGTAGCAGTGGTGGCTGCAATTAACTAGTGTGCGTTATTAAGATGCCCGTCCATGAATTGCATATGGTCGCTTACAATACTCATCGAGAGCGCCCACAGCACGATCGATAAAGGCAATGCAACAATATATCGGACAATCCTCGTGAAATTGAACAACAGGAAGATATTTCCCGCCACGCCGCAAGCCAGAGAACTAGCATTAAGTGCCAGACACCTGCCAGTGTTAATAAAATCGCGACATTGTTTCCACCCTAGTCACGAACCATGAAGGGTCTTTGATAGAAACCTCTCGAGGGTCCCCACCTGGGGCAGGCACAATTTGGCTCTTCCATGGCATTGCCAGTGCAACAATCGACATGACATTGGCAAAAGGGGCCGTTGTGGCAGCTACCAGAGGGATAGCCGTGGACGCGAACCACCAGTCCTGGGGCTCGTCGTCATCCGGGGCTCGTAGATTGAAAGAACTGCGTAGTTCCGCCCAGAGTGAAGGCTTTGCCGGATGGAATGCATTGTGCGGGAGGGTACGACCACCAAGCTTCTCCAGCTTGCGGGGACCCATCTCCGACGTGCTTGAGATCTCCGGCAAGAGTACTTATCCAACTCTAGAGTGGTTGTCTGCTCATGTGGTGGAGATAGGACATGGGTCCTGCCCCTATCTGTCCAGACTGGTGGTGGAAGATGGAGGTTTCACTGCCAGCAGGCTGATTTCCCAGGCAGACGCCTGATCGACTGTATGGCATCACAGGACGTCTTTCCTTGGAAGACTGCGGAACTGACTCGGCATAAAGCGAGGTTCGGGTGATCATCATAGTACTCCACCTTTTTGCCATCAACGTCGTGCTTAGTCATCGGGGGTGTAACTAACTACGTACATCTTTGGGAATAAACGCAGGGCCAATATTTCATGTGACTGTTATAATATGGTTCATTTGGCGAGTATACTCTTAGTTTAACTTCGAAGGCATATACTCAGCATTAAGATGCATAGTTCGATGGACAAGTGGAGAAGTAGAATTATCTGCTTCGTAGGTGCAAGGTTACAGTGAACAATACTATTACAAACCACCGAACTGTACCTAGCCTATTGATGTAATACATTGTTAACATTATTCTCAGAGAAAAGAGTAAATTTTACTTTGGTCTTGTCGATGAACCTGGCCCAAGTTAGAGGCCACTGCCACAGGTTGATCACGGGAGAAGACTAACGGACGTCTTGATGTATGGAACGAGAGTTAATAGTAACTAAAGTACACAGCTATCTTTATTTATTGTTACTCTGTGTTATAGGTTGTGTTATAAGCAGATGGCTTGAGTCTGTCAGTTATCGCCAGCCTCAACCCCGCAGTACCCCGCAAGAGGTCCCACAGCAGTGTCAAGATACACCTGGTGTACAGTGTACTTCTGCCTGAGCATCTTGACAAAATAAACATACTAACTACTCCGTGCTTTTGGGCTGATTGTCCACAACCGCGATGCCTAACCAGAGAAAGTGGTATTTCCGACAGGCCTGTCTCAATTGCAGGTCGACCTTTCCACCCACCGGTCTAATTCGACATTGGAAACTTACAAAGAGAAGAAGGAAAAAGGGCTGATGCCCTGCTGAGAGGCCAGCTCGTTCAACTTGTGTTCGGTTTCACCAGGCATGTAACTATGGACCAGGAATCCGCTCCAATCAGTATGTGGATGGCCACCGATCTTGTCGCAAGAGAAACTATTAATGTGATAAATAGAACAAATTGGCGAGTCTAGAGCGACAGATAGACCTTATACTACATGGCAAAAGGCGGCAGCCTTCTCCTGAACAGTTTAATCGAGGTTCACACTTGCCCCCTGAAAATCTCCGCCATACCATCCAGCAACAGCCCCAGTCCAGACCCTATTCCACCTCATAAAAAATAGCACACACCGTTTATTGGGTGACGTAAATTGTATTGAGCCGGATTTTGGATTTGGAAATCTAGAAACCGGGGTCCAAAAAAATTATGATATCTCCCACTTTACGTACTTCATAAAAGCCAAGAGGTAATGGCCGAGCAAGATATGATACTGTCGGGTAAATTGGAAGAAGCAGCAATCTAGCTAAGGCTGAATTGGCCAACTTATCCGGGATTTCGCATTTATATTACTTGGGACGGGGCAACAGGGTGGCTGGAATCCCGAGAACTTAAAGCACTAGGCCTAAAAATCTCTATATACGTCAATAAGATTACTTGGCTCACAACTCCAAGAAATGACCTCAATCAACCCCATTATTCCAGGCTTTGCGCCGGACCCATCTGTGGTGAAGGTAGCAGATTGGTTCTTCCTCTGCAACTCGAGTTTCCATCTGTTTCCGGGTCTACCAATATATGCATCCCAGGATCTTGTTTCTTGGAAACAAATAGGTTAGTACCGGTTACCATATATATATCCTAAACTATGGCTTATACGCAGCGCAATTAGGCAATGCCATCAACCGCCAATCCCAACTCAGCTTAAGAAACTCGGACACTAGGCTTCATCCGCTGGAGGATAAAAATGAGGTTCTTGTTGCCAGTGGCGGATTGTACGCACCCACAATCCGATACAAGGATGGCACGTTCTATATCGTTTGCACCAATGTCATAAACACTGGCCCTAAAACCAACACAGCTAATTTTATTATTTCAACCAATGACATCTGGTCAGACTATTGGAGTGACCCTGTGTACTTTGAGTTCGACGGCATTGATCCCAGCATTTACTTTGACGAGGAATATGGGAAGGTATACATCCAAGGATCTGCTGGTCCCGGGCCATATACAACCATCAATCTATTCGAAATCAACCTGGTCACCGGTACCAAGATTTCGGAAGAAAGAATCATATGGCGAGGAACCGGCGGTATATATCCAGAAGGTCCGCACTTGTACAAACGCAAGGATTGGTACTATCTGCTTATCGCGGAAGGTGGCACTCACGATGGTCATATGGTGACTATGGCCAGATCGAAAGATATCTGGGGCCCATATGAGGCCTCTCCAAATAACCCAATCCTGACAGCACGAGGCACGGATGAGTATATCCAGTACACTGGCCATTGTGATATTTTTGAGGATGATAACACCGGAAGGTGGTGGTGTACATGTCTCGGGGTGCGAAAAGATAGTGGAGGTCGCTTCATTATGGGCAGAGAGACACACATCACTCCTATGGTTTGGAATGAGGAGTGGCCTGTTATTGAGCGGGTAAAAACGTCGCCACTTGGCCTCGACATGAATCTGATATCTCCTCGATTGGTGACAAAGCCCAGTGTTGACTTCGTCTACATTCGGGACCCTGTTGCGAGCAACTACCATTTGATCGACAGTACATCAGGAACAATATTAGCATCTCGACCAGATCTTTCTCACCCGCAGATGAGCCCGTCGTTTATTGGAAAGAGACAGCGTCTATTGAACGGCAGCAGCAGTGTGAGCCTTCACAGCATCCATAACGCCTCGCAATTAAGTAAGCTCCGGACGGGGCTGGCATGCTACAAGGATGAACATCGATACGTTTGGATATACTATGACACTGCGGAGAACACGGTGTCTATGGAGTTGGTCAACAAAGCCAAGGGAATTCGACGGACCGAAAGGCATGAACTGAGAAGCCGCCCCGTTTGTGTGCATTTCAGTATTAAATACTCTGAGCAGAGCTATCGGCTGGAGTACTCTTCTGCAGAAACAGCCACTCAATCCTGGGTGCATGTGGCAACTGTCGATACGTTGGATATGACAGGGCCTGATTTTACGGGCCCAATTCTCGGCGTATGCGCATTTTGCGAGACTGATGGTGCGGAAGTTGAGTTCCAGAACCTGGCTATTGATTAGATGGATATCATGCTCGTCAAAAATTCTAACTCAATGGAAATAATCACTTCCTCCGGTTGAATATCTTACCCGGGTGGCATGCCACAACCAACACTTGCATACGGATCCGGCGTGTCGTCATAATAACCGATTGGAGAGAGAGGATGGCTCAATCAGGATACATAATCTCAAAAAATGCATGGCATTCCTTCAACTCTGGGCACCGGCTGTTTTTCGCTTTTCGAATTGCCGACAAGTCAACCCTATGGTGGGATGTGGTGTTTCTCCGGCGGGATCTCACGCTAGAGACGCGCCACAAGAGAATGAACAGGGGTCTTGCTCCCTAAGCGACTCTTTTGGTAGGCGTTGTATTACTGCCTTATACGCTTATAGGTACCCCAGACTGTCACACGAGCTTCCCCATGGGGACGTCCTTTTTGTTATTATAGCCACCTATGCGGCCCAATACTATGACTATAGCCTAATTTGCTCCTATAGAGTTGATCCGCATATATAGATCGCTCATGGTTGTATAAAGAAGCGACATGTTCCTATAACATAATTTATAGTATCAAGTGAAGTGACAGTTACTGCCGTACTACGTCTGAGAACCGCCAGCATGGGTTTCCGTCTCCGCCCTCCTAAGCAGACTCGAAGAGTTGTGCCCCAGAAGCCTACCAAAGGACATTTCTTTTTTGCGCACAAGGAATTTGCCCGCGTACCCTGGTGGAAGCGACGGAACATGCGCAATCTATACATTTACATCGTTATCTTGATTCTCACGAACACCGCAAACGGGTTTGATGGGTCAATGATGAACGGTCTAAACACGCTTTCATACTGGCAGGAGTACTTCAATTATCCTCGAGGGGCGATTCTGGGTCTTTTCAATGCGTCGATGAGCCTTGGGTCTCTTATTGGTCTTTTTGCTGTCCCATACCTGATCGACTGGAGAGGCCGTAAAATGGGACTAGTGATTGGGTCTCTGATCATGTTATTGGCTGTTGGATTACAGTCAGGAGCAAGGAATTTTGGAATGTTTGTGGCGGCGCGCATTGTTATTGGCTTTGGTGACTGTATTGTGCTTGGAAGTGCTCCTCTCCTAATTGCGGAGATAGCGCATCCGCAAGACCGTGCTGTGCTGGTGACTCTGAGTGGTGCTTCTTACCACTCTGGTGCATTCATCGCAAGTTGGGTTACCCTTGGGACCCTGTCGATTGAGGTAAATTGTTATGAACATTGCGAGATGCACTCCCTTACTAACATCTATGTGTAGAGTGACTGGTCTTGGAGGCTTCCGAGCTTGTTGCAAGCTATTTTCACCGTGGTCATTGTGGCTGGCGTGTGGTGGATGCCAGAAAGCCCCCGCTGGCTAATATACAAAGACAGACACGCGGAAGCTCTGGCTATCCTTGTGAAATATCATGCAGAAGGAGATGAACATGACCCATTCGTGCAGCTTGAATATGCCGAAATCAAGGCTGCTATTGCGCTTGACAAAGATACCGGAAACACGGGCTGGATCGACTTCCTGCGATCCAAAGGCAATCGCAAAAGAATCGCCCTGATTACCGCCTTGGGGCTCTTCAGCCAATGGAGCGGTAACGGGCTCATCTCCTATTACCTCAAATACGTTATGGATAGCGTGGGAATCACAAAGGCAGAGACACAGTTGGGCATCAATGCTGGAATGAAGACCGAGGGACTTGTCACAAACTTCGTTTTTGCGTTCTTTATCGAACGCCTGGGGCGACGACCGATGTACCTGGCATCAACGATCGGGACTTTTCTCGTTTTCAATGCCTGGACCATCGTCTCGGCACGGTACGAAATTGCGCCAAATAAAAGTCTGGGGTACGCTTTCGTTTTCTTTACTTTCTTGTACGGCGTCTTCTACGACATCAAGTAAGTCCACACCAAGTCTCTCTTAGAAAATTGCGACAATTCTCACACTGAAAACAGATCTGGTCTCATGGCAACGTATACTACTGAGATCCTCCCCTATGGTCTCCGTGCTAAGGGCTTCACCTGGCTCAATTTCTGCGTCACCGGCGCGCTGTTCTTCAACCAATACATTAACGCGATTGCTCTTGACGCGATAGCTTGGAAGTATTATATTGTTTACTGCGTTTTCTTGGCCTTCGAAGTGTATGTGATTTTCTCATTTCTGATAGAGACGCGGTATACGCCCATGGAGGAAATCTCCAAGTACTTCGACGGAGAGGGCGCAGTGGACGTTGGTGAGGTTGCGACTGCCGATATGAAAGAGAAGGGCTTTGAGATGGAGACGAGTAAAGGGGCCGCCGTACATGTTGAAAGGCAGGAGTAAGATAGTGCTATAAGTTATCTTGGTTTATGTGGTTATTTAAACTCTGTTTCATCTTGGATATATGACGTTTGATCCTAGCTATGTTTAAACCGCATATTATTCGCATAATCGCATGTTGCAGTGGACTCATGGCGCCAAACGAAAACGAAATTGGAGCTCTATGTACGGAGTATTAGTTGCCGTGATAGCTCCATTCACCCCACTTGGATGCATCGAGGATCATGTGTATATGAATTGTACGAAGTATTTACGGTAAGTTCGTGTTCATATTGACTGGCATTTCTATCTCTCGACTTGCAGAACAGGACCTACCCTACCTTTGTCCCTGGAGGAGATTATCAATGTAAGGGAATAGCATATCAACACAAATGATATTGAGTTCAATGGTTTATTGCATGTTTAATGTGTTGGGCCAGTCAATGACTTTTCACAGCTAAGTATACATGACGGTGCGAGGCAAACTCAGCCTCAATGCCGAAAAAAAGCTGTAACCCCGGACCATGCGGCTTTGTAAAAAATGGTGACACGATCACCAAGGAAACCCTTCGAGGCTAGACACACTGGTGATACCAAGGGTTCCACTGCTTACAAGTTGTTCCCTCTTCACAGGAGCTGGCTCCATTCCAGTTAACTCCGCCACATTGGTAGTATTTCTTGATGGTTCCAGTAGATAATGACTGGGAAGCGGTAATTTCAGAGCTAGCAGCTGGCTTACAGGCGGTTGCAAATGTCGTTGGGACAATAGATGTGGTGCTTTGGATGAGGGGTTGCGCAGCAATCGATGTCGCAGCGGGGAGTTCGACAGCATTGGTTTCAGGAGTGGTAAGCTGGGAAGCGCTCGGATCGGCAGCTTTGTCACCATTTCCCTCAACCCAAATAGATGGTCCGGGAAGATTGTACGAGGTTGGTGTTGGGTAGTATATGTTGAAATGAATGTTCGGGTCATCGGGCTGGTAAATCCCTGGAATCTCGGCTACCTCGACAGGAGATCCATCTCCAGACCCAGTAACCTCGATCTGGGCACAGGTGAAATAAAATTCCGCGTTTCCCGAGAAGGCACGGTGGAGACCGATATGTTCAACACGGACAAGGTACTGGCCCTTGGGCATATCGTTGGGCATTTTAAATGAGACCGTATCCTTGCCCCAAGTGCACCAGTCGGTATCTTCCAAGCCATCCGAGATATCACTGCAAACGCCTTCCTGATACACCTTAAACCAATCTCCGGAGCCATCGTAGGTGGTCACATCGCCAGGGGCTTTGGACATGTAGATCTGGAGGGGACCTGGGTGTTTCATGGTGGCTCCGTATGCGAGTTGGAAGCCAATCTCGGTGCCAGGGGCAACAGTATACACCTTGGTGGATGCTGCAGCGTCCATGGAGCCTTGATTGCAGCGAAAGTCGTTGGTCAGGATGTCTGACGCCAAGGTGGGCATGTAACCATTGCTATTTTTGCGGATGTACTCAAAGTCGTCTGAGACGGTTCCATCCACCAGGAACTTAGAGAAAACATAGTGGCCTGAAGACAACTGTGTCACGCCGGCCAGCAGCATAAGGACTGAGGATAAAAATTTCATTTTGAAAGAAAGTTTAGCGACGTCAAGTCGAGATGAAGCGAGAGCAAAAGATAGGATTAAAGGAGCTGCTTTGGAGAAGCAAGAAAGGAGAGAAATAACTGCGCAAAAGATTGAAGAAGCGACCGCTGGTGAAAGACAAAAGCCAGAATCAAGAAAGGGAAACTGTTCTTATAGGGCTGAGATGTATTTGATCAGCTGTCAGGTCGTATATGCAAAACACGATGTTTTACTTCCCAGTATAGGTACCAGCAGAGGCCAAGGATCTGTATCCACTGGGAAAGTGTCAAAAGGAACCCTCAATTTTGCTGGATTTTTAGGTAGGATTCATGGCTGACGAGGGTGAAACAAGCCGAGGCTGAAAAGCATTCGAGCCCATCTAATTCTCTACAAGGGTCCATCCATCTCTCCACCGGCCATAGTGAACTAGGTATGGGTCGCTTCTAGGCCAAGACATCTCGTTTCAAGTAGCGAGGGGAATGTAACCCAGTTCAAGCCATACTGCTATATCTGCTACTATATGCCTCGAGATAAGGATCAACGGTATCGTTACGCTTGAAGGGTGTTTTCACTATCTTTACGAAGTCGAGCGCTGAAGAAAGATCTGCTAAGCTTCCCATGAGGTGCTAGACTACGCAAGGTTGTTATTGTTTTGCCTTTTGTAATGACCATGAATCTTCGGGGAGGATAGTGCGCTTAGTTTATTCTTCCTCCACTGCAACCAAAAGGTACATTGGAGCAGGTCTGCAATGTAGTAGAATCCGCATCAGGTAGCCAAGAATCCATCCCGCAGAGTTAGTGTCTCCATCCTGGCCTGAGCTTTTGTCTGATAGCTACAGAAAAAAGCCCAATTAGCCTCTTTGATCCACCACGGCGTTAGCTGGTACAAATCTCCAAGTCGTGCAATCAGCCATAGACTCGTTCTTTTCTTTGCGCAATTTGTAGGTCTCCACTCTTTTTCTCTCGTCTCCAGGAAAACAAGTGCGAACAAGCAAAGCTTGTCCACCACTGCCAGTACTTATGCGACTTCCCTGCCTCCTGTTGCTACTCCAGCTCTGTTCAGCTAGGAGTGTCGGAGGAATGGGCACCTCGGTGCTCGCCCTGTTTGCCATTGACCTTCGCTATCTCTTCCCAATTCGTCTGTTCCATTCCATACAATCATTTGAGACTGTCGGACTGTCGTGTTCCTTCGGAAACCCGATGCGGCTGTTCTAGAATTCACTGGAGGCTTAGTTGTCGTATATGGCATATACATTCATTTTGCGCAGTCAAGTGCCAAACCACATTACCTTCCTAATGATCGATTTTGGTAACTCTTTTATACGCCGCACGGAACAGAACAGTCTTTCTGGCCAATTCGAAAGCCATCACTTGATGCTATTACCTGGGAAATATCGAGAACAAAATGAAAGTAATAGATGCCTTTTTTATTTGTCTAAGGCCTGTGGGTACCAATACAAACTCTTGTACAATATTTGAGCACAGCGCTAGGCCGGAAGTGCTTGTCGAACCCGATAACAAGCAGGCTGTGGGCTGACGATCTCAAGAGGAAGATTATGATCGCAGGTTAATTAGGCCAATGGAAAAGGGGATATTGTAGAGATACTGGCATCTTGATTGTTGTCTTATACATATTACGCCCAGATTATGACGTTAGTGCACAGCCGCTGCATACGTCACTGCCGCTTCAACAACCACTGCGGACTCTCACGAACATGGCACGAACCCACCAAGAAAATTGACCATCTGAGATGCCCCAGTCCGAGATTCCTCTTAAATCTCCATTTATGGGACTGCCGCCAGAACTTCATCTGCTTATTGCCTCTGTTCTCAGTTTCCCTGAGGTGCTCCAACTCAAGTTTACGTGCAACTACTTTTATGAACTAATTCCACCTCTGAACCATTCCCAGCTGATTGAAGCCGAAAATACCCACTACGCAATCGTAAAGAATATATACGCTTGTCGATATTGCTTGCGCTTGCGTCCTGCCTCCCGATTCGCCGATCGCATGCTGCGCCGCCGGCGTGGACGACAGGGCCGTGACGCATGGAAGCGATTCTGTGTGGAATGTGGAATGCAACCGCGACACGGTGAAGCGCGATATGGCCCCGGAGCACAGCTTGTGGTGCAAGGGATCTTTGTTGTGATTTGCATATCATGCAAGGAGGTGGGAATCGGTGGGTGTGATCGATACGGCAGAGGGACGCCTTACTGTGCAAAGTGTTGGGAGGAGAAAGAGCTGCAAAGGGAACATGATACAAAGGATGAAGAGGGCACGACAGCTGCCGAATGATTTAAATGGTATTTGTACTGAGCATTTTATTTTAGGCAGGCGATACATGATACCCTTGGGCGTTTGTGGTACTTAGCAATCCGACCGATTACTCAACAAAAGACTAGTATAAGGCCCCAATACATCCATAACTAGTCCTGCCTTGCGGGGTCAAGGGCAGGCTTGTTATCCAGGAATTCATCAATCTGGGCCATCACCTCAGGAGTCAGCTTGGGCAACAATTTCAAGCTCTGCACATTATCGACAATTTGCTCTGGCCTTGAAGCTCCAGTGATCACCGAAGAAACATTTTCGTTCTTCAGGCACCATGCCAGTGCTAACTGGGATAGTTTTACGTCCAGCTTATCAGCCAATTCCTAGGAGTAAACATATCAGTAAGATTCATCGTCGATTCAGGGGCGAACACACCTTGAGACCAACAATTTTCTTAATCGTTCCAGCCCACTGTTCGTTCTCCCAATCCTTCCTAACGCTATTTGCAAACTTATCATTACTTTCTGCAAAGCGGGAGCCCGCGGGAGGCTGTGTTGTAGCATCGTTATACTTGCCGCTCAGCAGGCCCATCTTGAGTGGAGAGAAAGTAGTCAGGCCAAGGCCAAATCGCGAGTATAGACGCTGGAACTGGCCTTCGACCTTTTGCCGATCTAACATGTTGTACAACGGTTGTTCGACAATCGGCGCGATAAGGCCCAATGACTTAGCGATACCACAAGCCTCGGCGATCTCATCTGCAGACCATTCGGAGGTACCCCAGTAAAAAGCCCAGCCTTGGTCAATCACAAAATTGAACGCACGCACCGTCTCCTCCATGGGCGTGAGGCGATCCGGACGATGGGCATATATGATGTCGACATAGTCGAGTTGCAGTCGCTTCAAGGAGGCGCGGGTTCCCTCGATAATGTGCTTCCGGGACAGACCATGGTTGTTGATCAGGATTTCGCCATTTGCAAGACCCCAGTTCAGCTGGTCACAATAACAGTCAGTTCACGCCGTTTGCTGACCGCGAATTGAAACTTGCCTTTGTGCTAATAACGAGATCGCTTCGTTGCCAACCGAGATCCTTGATGGCTTGCCCCATAACAATTTCGGACTGTCCTCCCGCGTAGCTGTAAATTTGTCAGAAGCGTTTTCTAAGCAGTTGCTCGCTTCCTACCTTTCCGCTGTGTCAAAGAAGTTGACTCCGCATTCGTACGCCTGCTTCATGCAGTCTCGGGTGACATCTGCGATGGGAGGTTGTTAACAGCCAGCCTGCTGGCTACTAGAGGAGCTTATTGGCATACTGTTATCAACGTGACCTCCAAATCTGAGGCGCAAGGTCAGTAGCTGTCATTACACGGCGATAATAAGTGACACACGTCAACCATCCCCCAAGACCAATGGCAGAGACATGAAGTCCTGAGTTCCCCAGCCGGCGGTAGAGCATATCCTTGTTCTTGTTCGGCCACGCCATGTTCGGATTTTCCGTCTAAGATATCGCTTGCCCCAATGTTCAGTGAGCAGATATAAAAAGAATGATTTTACCTTCGCAAAAGGAGGGGTCCTCAAGCAATTTATCCGCCTAGGATTCTGACCAGAAGCTGGTATTGCTCTGGGGATGTGGCAAGCCCCCCATTGGCTGGTTAAATCTAGATAGATTCATCGCCAATTTGCCGGCTCCAATCTCGCCAATCACTGTCTAGTGTGAGAACGCGGGGCGTTGGAGGCGTCGGAGGAATACTCGGAGGGTCTCAGTTAGCGGCAGCGAGTCTGCCAAGCTCTGAGGTGTGGTTTACCAGATGGCCGAGAATGGCACGATATATTGAAAGAGATGTTATTACACTCGATGTAAGTCCAGTAATTGTTTGTGCAGTGAGCTGACAATCGTAGTCCATCTTGACAACCAAGGGCCCCCCCCCAACCTGTTTACTCTCTAAGCCAATTTCACACTTACTCCGACGCTCCTCATGCGTTACCTCGTGGACTTGGAAGACAGATAAATATTATCAAGACGGCAAGTAGCACCTTACATTCATGGGAATACACTGTGCTGTGCATCGGCTCCTCCCCTTCTTCACGAAGACAATCGTCCCAATGCTCGATCGAGAGCTGTCTGTGGGGCGAGCAATGGCGTGCCTGGTGGAGAGAGTAGCGCAATGAATTATCTAAATATGGTCGCCTGTTAGACAGAGGACTTCTTCTGAATTTCATGTCAAAGGAGATTTTCTGCATAATTCTGGCCACTCCTAACACAGAACGGATCGAGATAGAGAGGCTCTCCCTCGTGTCGAGTCCTGGCCGGCCTAGTGCCAGCCCCGCATCTCCTCTCTAGCATGATGATACACGGACTTCTCCCTTCACCTATCCTGGACTCCCCGACGTTGTAGCTCCTTTCGAAGCAGCCCTAGGAGAAGCGGAGCCACCGAGCAAGCTCGATATTCATCGGTATCGACATATAGTAGGCTACAGATCCAGTATCTGGCTTATCACAGGATGCATCATTCCCACCCAGCTAATTGATGACCCGACAATATGCCTCCGAACAGAACACCAGCAACTAAACGAGCTTGTGATGGTTGCAAAATTCGAAAAATTCGATGCGGGGGAGGCCATCCGTGCCCCGCTTGCACCAATGCACGCATCAAATGCACTTATATACGGATTCAACAACCTCGAGGGCCACAGCGACTGAGAGAAACGACCAAGTATTTGATCGACCAAGCTCAGAAACAGCCTATCGCACACTCTGAACCTTGCCAGTCCGCGGAACAGGATGCGGCATTTGCTATCCCCGTGGTGACAGGCGTGGGACACGCATCAACAGAGGGGTAAGAGCCTCTCATAAGACGCTCATCGCATCAATGTGTGTGACCACTGACACGAATAGGACCGGACCCCGTATCCCGATAAATATCCTGGCCTCCCCCTTATACATCTATCATGTCCGGATGTACCCCGTCTGGCCCATAGTCGATGTTGAATATGTTGTCTCCTATCTACGACAGAACCCCGAAGGTGAACAGGCAACGGAGATATACGCCTTGGCGACCGCAATAGCGGCAGCGACAATTGCACAACTACGTCTTGGGAATAACTCCTGCTCTGATAAGTCCATCACTGCAGATACCTTCGCGCAGGAGAGCCTCCGGGCGCGAGAGTCGGCTGTGCACCGTTCGAAGGTAAACCTTAATAACGTGCGGACATCTTTCTTCCTACACGTCTATTATGAAAACCAGCGTTCAGGCGGCAGTGAATCTCTTTTGTATCTGCGAGAAGCGATATCCTTGGCCCAGATGATGCACTTGCATAGGGAGAGTTCGTATAGAAATCTCTTATCAGAGGAACAGCAAATTCGACGACGTGTGCTATGGCTGCTGTTTGTTACTGAGCGGTACGTATTCACGGGGTGCTTTTTTAATACTTTCTTACTGGGCAATTGACACATATTCAAAAGGGGCGTCTGCATTCTCCATAAATTTCCGGTCGTGTTAAAAACTAACATAAGCACCCCGGACCTGGATATCAACGACGAACCACAAGTTTTGCCCGCGTTTCTCAAGCTACTCAACCTCTTCCGGCTATTTGAGCAGTCAGAGTTGTTCAGTATTATAGAAGATGACGATGATCCCGGCATTGGAACTGTTCCTGAAAAAGTCACAAATCTGGACCGCAGGTTTTATGATCTCCTTCAAGACAACCAACAGGACGGATCCCCTCTGTTAGATCGCATATCAGATGTGCAGAAAGCAGATCTGTGTGTCACCAGGCACTGGATGCGCATGATTCTATGGCGATTTTCAACGAAGATTGTCAGCCGTCCTCACCAATCGTCATGGTGTGGGCCAACGTCGCTGTCCTTTCCTATCATGGTTGCAAAGGATTTGCTGGGCATCGTTTCCCAGTTGCCACGCACGGCAATCGAAGCTCATGGGCTTGGGATGGTAGGTGCTAAATTATCAATATTTTGGACTTCTGCTAAGAATATAAAGGAGCTTAAGCTGTACGAGATTGCTAATTCACTCGCCGATGCCGTAATGAACCTGGCCATGGTTCCGAGTGCGTCAGCTTGGGATGGAGAAACCCGTCCTAGTAACATTCTAGCTCGGCTTCATTCGATTCTATCAACCTTCCGAGGAGGCGGGAACAAAGAGATGGTTGAAATATTGTACAAGAAAATGACAGAAGCACAATCGCGAAGTGGCTCCATACTTTACACTCAGTTGAAGACACCACGGGCCGCGACTGAACAAACAGGTTGTAGTAAGCCAGGGCAGGATGGTGGTGAGCAGAGCCCTTTGTCCTTGCGGTATCTTCTGCCTGAAAACGGCCATGTCTCTACGGATGGGT
Organism: Aspergillus ambiguus; assembly: GCF_047715705.1. Taxonomy (NCBI): domain Eukaryota; kingdom Fungi; phylum Ascomycota; class Eurotiomycetes; order Eurotiales; family Aspergillaceae; genus Aspergillus; species Aspergillus ambiguus. Next base: position 309,608 of record NW_027395537.1, on the reverse strand, counting down.
GTCTCAGGACAGATGCATCGCATCTTGTTCCACAAGGCCATACGTGCAATGCCCTGTCGTCGACCAAAGATACAGTACCTTCCGAATTTCCTGAATTATTCTTTCCGTCAATGCATTTGGACTACTCCTCGGATTTTGATTCTATTTTCAACGCATGCCTACAATCCTCATGGGAAACGGGCGCTATAAGCGATATCTCGCCTGAATTTCCAGAGCGGTCGCCATCTCTCCCATCTAACCCAATAGATGTGTTGATCAATGATTTCATGTATCAGATTCCGGAAAATGAACAAACAGATTACCCATGGTCCACGGACAATCATTTTCTGAGTCAAAGTGCGCCGACGGATAGCTTTCTACATTGAACATATCTCAAGTACGCACACTCCTATACACATGGCCCTATTGTTGTATATTAATGTCCATACCCCTGATTTAAACATAAAGAGCCTGTCTCAGTACTTAAAGCGGAAATCCAGTCGTTTATTGCCATCCTTTTCTCGTTCCGTCTGATCTGCTTGGTATACCAGTCGTTCGTCGGAGGACATTTCTCGCCACTTTTTGTCTTTCTGCCGATTCATGTACCTGAGTGATTCACGTTGCACGACAAAGGTCACTAGCGAAAGCGCACATATAGCGACGAGAACCTTGTTCCCGGTGTAGTAATACGGGGAGTCGTAGTTTCGGTAGATCTCTATAAACCCGGATCAGTCGTGCTTCTCTTCATGTATGGCAGTGAATAAAATCTTACGCGAAGCGACAACGGCCCCAATCTGTACCACAACGTTATAAGTTGCGGCTGTTATAGCCCGCTTTTTCACATCAAATGTATTCTCCGATATCCAGGCTGACACGATGGGATGAAAATATGGATACCCCGAAATCAGAGTCCCAATGGCAAAACGTGGCCAGTTGTACCCGTAGTCAGGCAGGCCGAGTAGGGCAGCCAACAGCGGAAGGGACCAGAATTCACCAAAAATACAATGGAATGTCCGCTCGCCGAAGAACTCACTGCTCTTTGTGAGTCCCAGCATCAGAGCGATCTGGAGAACTGCGGAGGGGATTGATAACATATTCGAGTCGAATGTTGAAAACCCGAGTCGCTTCAGCGTCAAGGATAGATATGCCTGAACTGGATTCTGAGGGATGTAGGCAACCAGGCCGATGAAATAGAGTCCCCACATGGATTTGTCATTCCATGCATTCAGGACATCTTGGAGAGTTGCGCTTTCGTTAATATGGGTTAATCCTTTGGAGGGATCGTCCCGCAGGAGGCGCTGCGGGATTTTCTTAGCAGGCATCATAATTAGGAACTGCGTATGTTCTTACGTTTATCATTATTACTTCCTGTCGTTCTGTGTACCACTGTCGGGGGCACAGCACACTCCTTGTCTGTGTAGGTGAGCTGGGGAGATAGAAAAGACTCTGGGAATAATAATTAGAGAGGTTTTGTTACAGAGGCCAAGGGCACTGCTTACTATTAGGCCAATAACAAACGTAATAAGGCCGTCGATGAGGAATAACCAGAACCACCCAGGCTTTCCCATTACTCCCCGCATTTCAAGTATACCGGCGGCCAGCAAAGAAGATATAACTCGGGCGATCTAGTCCACGTTAGCGGTTGTATGTGTTGGGCATGCGTTCCAGCGCCTTACGTTAAGAGTAGACCAAAAGAACGCTAAGCGGACAGAAAGCTCGTTTGTTTTGTAGAAATATGTCGCAAATAAGATTGCGCCTGGAATAAACCCTCCCTCGAAAGCACCGATGAGCGCCCGAGTAACGTAAAAAGCTGCACGGGTGGTCATCCATGCCTGGGTCCAAGAAACTAGACTCCAAGCAAGCATCATCAAGGGGAGCACACGTCTAAACCCAAATCGCTTGATTAAGAGCTGTACTGGGAATTCCGTGGCGAGAAAGCAGACTAATTGGATGGTTGTTCCCTGGGTATTAATTTGTCAGTGACAGAGAATGAACAACCAAGGCGAGCTCTTACATTGTTGTAATCATTGGTTGTCATTCCTAGGTCGTCCAGGAAATTATCTGTTAGCGCATTGGACAGATTGCCTCGATCAAGTTGAAGCCCGAAGAACTGCTTCAATTAGCCACATTGGTTCACGAATGTCAACCAGGCGACATACCATCAAGCAGATACAGGTCAAAAGGAGCATGTCTGTCTTCCAGACGACTGCTCTCTCTTCCCTTGGAGTCCAAGTGGCGCTCGGATCAAACCGATGATATCCTTCGTAGCTCTCGTGTGGGGGTGTTACACCGGCAAGACATTGTTGTCCAACATTCTCTGCTCCCTTCGACGACTGGGTATCCTCCTCATCTTCGACTCTCGCAGGATTTTTCGACCCCCTTTCAATATCCGCCATGGGCTGTTTCCAGTTGATGAACAGACCAATGGTAAATGAAGTCAAGAATAGGGTGATAAAATGGCACACCGAAGAAAATGTCAGGATCTCTGAAGGACATATATATGTAAGTTGCTTTCTTGCTTGTGCATATCTAGTATGGTGACTGTTACCGTTTCTAACCAACCACAGGCTCTATATTGGTTGACGATGACCGCGGATCAATGATGGGACGGTTGGAGACCGAGGGCGGATTGCACAACGCGGAGCTATGAGCACATCATCACCTCGAAGGCGCGACTAAGCGGGATCCAGTCTCTTTCCGATATTATATTAGCCAATTATCCGGACGATTCAAGAAAGTCATTTTAGTTTCCATAGTATCAGAAGCAGGGTTTTAACATTGGCGACTATTTGGTAAACTACAATTGTTTCGTATGCCCTGCTGCCTTCTTGACTGGTACTGCTCCATGGACCAACAATCGATACGTAGAGAATTTTTGTCTCCTCAGAGCTTCCCCATGTTCTCCAGATTTTAGTGATGAATAGAAAAGTGCGCTACCTCGGTGACAGGACCACATACGGAAAAAGACCGCTACCAAGACATCGGGAATTTTGTTGATTCGTCGGCATGCGGTTTAGTCTCCTGTACTTGATACCTGATTAGCAGCCTCCGAGAATTTCGCCGACAGCCCCGCCGATGAAGTGGCCGTCGCCGCCCTGCTGGTCATGGTTGACAACGAAGGCCCCTCTCGAGCGGCCATGCGGGGATGGGATACGAGTCAGTCTTTACGGTGGTTCGATGATGCACAATACTACCGGGAAGTAATTAGGACGTTCGGTAATTGTCAAGAACACGCAATATCGGCCTTTGCTATGTTATAGTAGATATGGGAGACCAGACGTAGTGGAGAATATATCTCTGATGTGCGTTTTATGCTGTTTTATGATGTGGCTGATCCAAAGTATATAAAAGGTCGAGACCCTCATTCCAACGCGTCAACTAATGTGTTCTCAGCTGAACAGATTAAATCTCTACCGAACCATAGACCTATATTATTCAAACAAACTCAGCCACGATGCCGGCAGTCGTTCAGACCACTTCCAACTCCACTATCCGAGGAGGTAGCGAAGAAGCCCGTCCACGTATCTCACAGCCTCTCGATTACTCTGGAACCCTGGATTCTTACACCCACAGTGACCTGACTCCCGTTATTGGAAGGGAATATTATGGCCTTCAAATTCCCAACATTCTGAAGTCGGAGAACTGTGATCAGATTATCAAAGACATTGCTGTGACCAGTATGCTCATTGCCGAAGTTGACATCAATTTCTCAGACTGTGCATTCCCTGACTTTCTTAAGTATCTAGGCGCGGGGTCGTATTCTTACGAGACCAAGATGTGACGCCACAGGAGATGCGCGCATTTGGTGAAAAACTGACGGCTCTTGCAGGTTGTGTAAGTACAACCTGAAAGTGGTGCTTGTTCTGGAACTAATTGGGACCCCGGGTATATTACAGCCAGAATCATCAGGATTGCATGTTCACCCTTTGACAGAGGAGGGTAGTGAGCTAGGCGATCAGATTAGTGTCATTAGCAGCGAAAAACAAAAGAAAGGCGGCGGTCTCACTCACCAACTCAGCGATACCAGCCGATTTGCTTCTGTGGGCTGGCATACCGACATCAGTTTTGAACGGGTTCCATCCGACTACGCTATGCTCAAGATCCACACCCTACCAGAGACTGGAGGTGATACTCTATGGGCATCTGGATATGAGGTCTACGATCGACTATCGCCTCAGATGGCAGAGTTTCTTGAGGGCCTGACAGCAACTCACGATGCAAGCTTCTTCCATGACGAGGCACGGCGACTAGGAAACCCGCTGCGTAAGGGCATCCGAGGGTCTCCTCTAAATCATGGAGAAGATTTGAAGGCCGTTCATCCAGTTATTCGGACGAATCGTACGTGGCAGTGTCCCTCCTCGCTGTTTCCTGGCGGTTTTGATTGCATCCACTGATGAAAACTAGCCGTAACCGGATGGAAATCCGTATACGTAAACAAGGGCTTTACGAAGCGTATCAACGGTGTGACTAAGGATGAATCTGATATGTTACTGCAATATCTATTCAATGTAAGTCATCCGTAAGAGGGAAGCTCCCCGTTCGAAAACGGTTACTCACAAATTTCCAGCTCGTAACACAAAACCATGACGCACAAGTCCGCTTCAAGTGGAACAAAAATGACATGGCCATCTGGGATAACCGTTCTACTTGGCATTGCGCCACCTATGACTATGCAGAGGCGCGAGCGGGCGATCGAGTCTGCAGCTTGGGAGAAGCCCCTTATCTGGATGTCCAGTCTAAGTCCAGACGACAGGCTCTTTCAGAGGCGTAATCCGAATGGTCTTTTATTTTAGAGGCTTCCAGAATATGTATGCAATTTGCTAGTAATTTTTTTATGCTACTAGGCTGTACAGAGACATAATGTCGGTGCTAAACGTAAGACACCCGTCAAAAGTAAGTCCACAGTTCGGGAGTAAATTTAGAAGTAACGACTGCTTCTCGCTTCTGCTAGACTCAAACTGATCCGAAGGAGTTTCTCACGTATTTTTAAGCGCGACAATAAGGATTGGCAACCAGAAGTCCATGAATACTGTCTGCGTATGTGAGTCGCTACGGCTTATAAGGCTCCGAGAGTCGCATATAATTCCAGCATACTGCAACCAGTTAGACTCAAAACATAATATAAGACGGAATGAAGTCATACTAGAAAACCCCATATCATCACCAAACATGGTGTTCATCAGATCCTTGCCATGCTGCGTTCCTTCAGGGGAGCTATAAGACACAGCCTCAATTCCGACTGCAAGAGCAATCACCGCTGGGGTGTCTTGCAGATTAAGAAATTGAGGTTGTGAGTTGAAAGTCTCAGACAGCATGAGTTGATGGATATTGTGTCCCGCATAGTAGCCCATGTGTATGGCTCCTCCACAGCGTTTTATTGGCGCCCAAGAAGCAATGTCCCCGACTGCGAAATGGTGCTCTGAATGAGCGACTTTATCTGGAAACTGCAAGCTAATACATTGTCAGACCTAGGTTCAGCTATACACCGTGAGGATACTGGGACATACGAGGATCTTATCATAACATAGCCATTGTTGTCCAGCACATCTTGGGGCAGATACGAAGAGGTCGGAGCACTTTTGGACGTCGCATTGATAACATGACCAACATGTACATTCGACTTATCTGCAAGTGTAAGCGCCCAAACACGTCTTTCTTTCTTACTTTCGGCAATTTCCATAACTCGCTTGCTGAGTATGACATTAACACCGGCTTTTTGTAAAACATAGGCCACACGTTCTTTGAAATCGTCTGGCAATGGTTCTGCGGAGAGCAGCCGATCACGGGAATGCACAATGGTTACTTTTTGTGACGGGTTCAGGACCTTTAACTCGGCCGCTATCTCGACACCAACAGCTCCTATGCTTCATCATCAGTTATGAGCGTGTCCCTGGTGTCGGTGTTCACGTACCTCCGCCCACAATAGCCACTCCGTTGGGTGCGTCTCTAATTGCAGCTTCATGCGTTCTTGATTCGTTAAGAAAATCCAGCTTCTTCAGTGAGTTTGGAACTGCTGGGAACGCTCGGCGAAGGCCAGTGCTTGCTACCATAAAGTCATACTGAACTTGCCTGGATGCGTTGGATTCCAGGTCGCGTATCCCAGCTATTCTATCTTCGGTATTTATACTATCAACACTTCCCCGAATGAATTGGACGTTTGAAGACGTTAGTGCGGGGATATCCGCATATTTGATCCATGTTTTGGAAGCATACTCCTCACATGCCAGGGCTTTGGGGGAGCCAATCAGGTGATCTATGAATGTACACCACATAAGTACTGTCGTATCAATGCATTTAAATTGGAAAAGCGACTTACAGAACCCATCCCGCTCATCTACTATTGTAATGTCCAAAGGGATTGTGGTGCCTGGGGGCTTCGCGTCGTTATCATGGTTAAATCGAGCGACCCGGCCGTTACATAGGTCTAGCAGCGTCAAAGCTACACCCAGTCCGCCATACGAACCACCAGCAATCAGAACACGGAACGGCCGTGAAGCACACCGAATTCGCTCATCAGGGGACATGATTTGCTGTTTACTGGTAGCTGCTGGAGTGTGGTATAACCTGAATGGTCCAGTCGCACTCAAAGAACTGCTCAATTTTTGGTGTGTGGCGCTGAAATAGAAAGACTTTCTTAGGGGCTGAAATGTTTCCAGTGCTGGCGCTATAACCCAAGAAGCGGTGCGAGGAGAAAGGCGGAGAGAGCGCAGGGGGTTCCGAGACCAAGGAACGGGATTCATGGATGGGGCCTAGGAGTGCGTGTATAGGATATGAGTAGGACCTTTATTATATGCTAAACAACAAATATAGAGCTAAATTTATACATGAATGGCCGAATAACGGAAGTGTCTGTCCCGGCTGGGTCGCCTGCTGAGCAACATTGGGTCCGAACATACGGCGTAATGGTCCTCCTCATGGATCTAGAGACGGCTATAAAATGGGACCCGTGACTCATGAAGGATTCACGGTTGGTATGGCAGATCATGCGATGCCGGAAACCGGCCATATGCCATGGGTCCTTCCATTATTTAATATCATCCGGTAGCATCCAGCCCCACTGTTCGATCTTATCAGATGGGTGAAACACGAGGCCTGCGAATACAACCAATGACCGGTTCACCGCAGATGGACCAGAATAAAATCCTGGCCTTAGATGGTTGGGGTAACTCGGAAATCGCCTCGCAACAGTCGGAGGCAATGTCGCGGTTGGGAAATGAAATCCTCAACACAAAAGCAAAACCAGCATCAGCTCGGCCATAGACCGTGGGATGTGCCGGTGAGTCAAGGAGTACCTAAAGTTTATCTCCACGCCTGGCCACCACGTTTTGCTCTTTGCCTTTTTCTTTGGCCCGTTTGTGCTCATATTCTCATGGATTAGAGTTGTCCGATTTGGAATCATGACAATCTCGAACTTCTTCCATTATAGTCTGTCATGCGATAGTTCACGAAGAATGGAAAACACTCGTAGTGTGGGGTATACGGGGATTTTATGAAGCTTGCAGAGGGCGATCTTCGATGGGCCTGCAGTAGGCATTCTGTTCCCCTGCGTATGTTGGAGTAGCTTGTTGCACATCAATCTGCAGGGAGGATCGCCTTCCCCATGGAAAATCTACCTCAGGTTGTGCCTGGAAGCTTCTAGACGCCTTCTGCTCGGGATATGCCGTAGAAATCTATACTATGACATCTCTACTATGTACTCCGTAGAGAATACGTCAGGACACGACGCCGTAGACATTCATTTACCTAATAGTCACATGTTTTACCTCCCACGGTGGCACGGCCCTCGAGATTGATCCTTCGAGGTTATCGCCAAGAAACCCCACCAGTATCTCGTGGCGGGCGTTCGGAGAATATCAGCGTGCAGAAGCTGGTGGGATATGTACCTTAGCTGGCATCTACCGACCCGACGTGGAACTGAATCGCAACTGATCAACTGCCCCTTCATATTTCGAGTCCGTTATATTCCCCCTTGTCACCTGTTGTCTCACCTGCTGCTTTGCTTTTCTCTCGGACGAGGACCGGGCCAGGGTGGGATGCGCCATTTACACTTATGCAGCTAATTTAGCGTGATCCGAGACCCCCATTCGTCAGGCCGGAAAAAAAAAACCTGCCCAGGCAAAGAGCCCGTTGGCGATTATTTCCTTGTCTGGTATAGTGTGTCCTTACAAGTTCGTTGTCATGTTTTGGAATTACAGAGCCATCCATCCGCTTTCGGTACATACGGGTGTTACCATACATCAACTTCGGCAGGGTGTATTTGCGAATTTACGCTTGGAATATCTGGCGAAATCATGCAACTCCACTTGGGCCACTAGTCTGACTGATGGATTCATGGTCGTTTTTCTTATCAGACTCCCTACTTGTTAACGAGCCCCGAGGTTACCTACCCAGATTGGCCGGAGCTTCCGAGTTGCCAGGAAAGGTCCCAACTATGGGCGTGCAAGTCACCTCGGTTGGAGGCCAGGCAGGAGCCTCGTCTAGATTAAAATAGATGGCCTTTTCAAGGTCGATTACCCCAGACTTGTTTACTTTTTCTGCCCCAAGTCCTGTCCCTCCGATATCCCTCCCTTGAGTCTACGAAGATGCCCTCTAGCGAAGCAAAACTGCCTTTGGTTCGCCTGCCTGAACCTTACAAAACCACCTATGAGTTGCAGGTTGTCTCGTTTGAGCATGGTGTCAGACAATTTCAGCTGAGACGGTCGCCTCGAACGGATGAAGGCACACCGCCGCCGGAGCAGTTGCACCATGACAGCCTCAAGTTCACCGATCTGAAGTTTCCCAGCCCATCATCCGTCCCGCCAGAAGGTAATAACTCTGCATGGGCTCGTTCCCAGAGAGCTCCGGTCACTCAGTGGACATGGGATGGAAAGGAGGCCCCGACAGTCGGCCAGATTTGGGCCATCATCTACGCCTTGGTGACGGTGCAAAGTGACTTCGAGATCTTCCGCACGGTGTTGTCCGGAGCAGGCAAAGACCTGCTGGCACATGAATTGAAGGCTGTCGGCCTGGCAGTTGGACACCCAAGTCCCTCCGCTCCGCCCGGTCAACCAGTGCCTGAGTCGCCTGATCTCTCAGATCAATTGGTCATTCATCGTAGCACCTTCTGGCAGGGAGCTGGCTCTCCCTTTGGGGCTCGCGCCGCTTGGGTGGCAGATAACAGCATGTACCAAGGCTTCCGTCGTCCGTTGACGTCTTATCCTCTGCACCCGGTCCAGCATACCCTGACCACCAATTTCCCCGAAGTCCGCGTTCATGCCGTGCACCCCGTGCGCCCTCCCAAGCCCGCCCCCGGGTCGATGATCTATAGCCGGTACATCCCTCACCTGGACGAGTTCTTCTCCATCTGGGCGCTGGACTACACCAACGACGAGCACTTGCAACTCTTCCACAAGTGGCAGAATGACCCCCGTGTGGCGAAGGGGTGGAATGAAACTGGCACTCTCGAACAGCATCGCGAGTATCTGCGCAAGATCCACGAGGATCCCCACCAAATCACGGTGCTCGCCAAGTTCAACGAGACTTTCTTCTCTTACCATGAGATTTACTGGGCGAAGGTTAGCGCTGTTGCCGTGCATTCCTGGTTAGGAGTCGATGCTAACAGAACATTGCAGGAGGACCACATGGGCGCCCACTATGACGCCGACGACTGGGATCGTGGCCGTCACTCGCTAGTCGGCGACACCCGCTTCCGCGGACAGCACCGAGTGATGGTGTGGTGGTGCAGTATCATGCACTACATGTTCCTGGACGACCCGCGCACCAAGTTCATCGTCGGAGAACCCAAGTATACGAATCTTACTCCCCTGGCATACGACCACGCCACCGGATTCAACCTTGAGAAACTCGTCGATCTCCCGCACAAGCGCTCAGCCTTGGTCAAGTGTCGTCGTGAAAAATTCTTCCACATTGCGCCCTTCCGGTTTGACGGCTCAGACCTGCTGGAGCGAGATCCGTTCCGGGCTTTGAAGCTGTAAGGGCTCGCCTAGTGTTAATTTATGAAGCTGTATAATTCTGGTTTGTGTCATTGGAAGTTTTCTGCTTGGTCAGGGTGTAATTCCTATTTAGGGTAATGTATTTCTTAGTAGTGAATATAGCGCAAATTGTTGCTGTCAGCAGGACCAATGCCAGGAACGAGATCCCTTCGCTAGAGCAAGGGAGGTCCCGTAAAAGCGGGCCCTCATTATTCCCAAAATTGTCTGGGTGCCGGTAATAAATCTTTTGGTACAAATTATCTGATCCTGGAGTTGTACGCATATTGCGTACGGCCCGTACTGAACCACCTGACACGCCGTCGACAGCGATACCGAGGACAAGCTTCAACCTGCGTATTAAAACAAGCCCCAACATCCGAGACCGGATCAGAAATTTAATTAATGTGGGCCGTCGGAGGTTGATGGAGTCACCAGAAATTGCCCGTGGCTTGGCGAAGTCCCATCAGATTAGATGATTGTCTAATCTGATTGATAGTGGGATCTTTGAGAGCCATGGTACGCAGTACACTGGCCGTCATGTCTCAGTGTCTGTTCTTCAATAATTCTATCTTCAATGTGACGGAGACTGATGGATCTGAGGGCGTCATTGCGTGGTTTCTATCGAGCATGAAGCAGGCTCTGTATGGCAAAAGAATCGATTGAAAGCTGTCGAACGAAATCCACAAGGGTATACATCACAATCTATATACAACTCTATAGTCTACAACGCCGGCATTTGTCAATTAGCCTTGGAACGTTCTTCCAGAACCTTCGCGGCCATCTTCCGCAAATCCACCTTGCGCACCTTGCCGCTGCCCGTGATGGGAACTGTGGCATCCACGCCCTCCTGTCCAAACACAAACACGTACTGGGGAGCCTTGTGCCGGCCGAGGGTCTCGCGTGTCCAATTGCGCAGCTCATCGTCGGAGGGTCTCTTGTTTTCTTGGCCTGGAGCCAGTAAAATGAACGCGCCAACCACCTCGCCATACTTGTGGTCCGGAATGCCGATAACGGACGCTACTTCGATGGCCGGGTGGGCGGCCAGACGCTCCTCAATTTCCAGCGGGTAGATGTTTTCCCCACCTGTACGGCGTCCAGAAAGTCAGTCAGAATACGTTTTCGCCGCGATGGTACGGTGGCGAAAGGCTAGAATCGAAATTTACTCACCGCGGATGATGATATCCTTGAACCGGCCGGTGATGGTGCAGCGACCCTCCGCATCGAACAACGCCTCGTCCCCTGTCTTCAGCCACGTGGTCCCGTCCGCGTCGGAGACAAGCGTCTCGGCCGTCTTTTCCGGATTGTTCCAGTACCCCTTGGTCAGTTGGTAGCCGGCAATGCAGAGTTCTCCACGCTCCCCGACGGGCACGATGTGCCCATGCGCATCGACGATCTTCGCCTTTGCGTGCGGCATGATTTTGCCTACCGTCCGGAGACGGGTTTCAATGCTGTCTGTGGTGACCGCGTTGAAGCAAGTCGGGGAGGCTTCCGTGAGGCCTGCGTAGATGGGTTAGATATAGATCGGAGCTAATATTGTGCTTGCTTTGGCGATGATCGGGTCGATCGCAACGTACCATAGCTGCTAGTGTATTGAGTCATGTTCAGCTCTTCGAACAGTCGCTTCATGAGCGGTCGAGGGACGGGCGCTCCGGCGATAATCCCCGTGCGCAGGTTGGAGCTGTCGAAATTTGGCGGCTTGGGCATGCTCAATATGGCCTCAAACATGGTCGGCACGCCGTGCAGGGCGGTACATTTCTCGTCGGAAACGGCGTGGAGCACGGCCTGGGGGTCGAACGTCTCGCCGGGGAAGACGATCTTCGCCCCATGTGTGACAACGGCGAGCATGCCGAGCACGAGACCGAAGCAGTGGAACAACGGTGGCGGACAACACAGGATGTCGAAGGATGTGAGGTCCATGCGGTCACCGATGAATCGGGAGTTGTTAACTAGATTGCTTTTCGGGGGCCTTGTGAGTTTCTTTACATTGTAGGACATGATAGAGGGTTCATACTGGTGCGTCAACATGGCCGCCTTGGGGTTTCCCGTGGAGCCGCTCGTGAACTGCAAGTTGCATACGTCTTCGGGATGCAGCTCGGCTTCTCGGTCCATCAGCGCGTTTGTCGGCATGGACAGTCCCTTTTTGATGATCTGATCATATGTGCCGAAGGTGCTGTATTCCCCGCGCAGGATCACAATATCCTCTAGGGCTTTGGACCGTCCGTTTTGCTTTGGCTGGGGACCCAGCTTGGCGAGAACTTCCTCCAGCGAGTGTCGGCCAATGCGGGGTGTCAGGAAGAGTAGGCGACAGTCTGGAGACGACGGGAATTAGTATGGAAACTCGACGATGATGGTAGCAGACTAATACCGGTGTGGTCCAGCGCGTAGTATAGTTCCGATGGAGTATAGGTGTTGTTCAGCACCACCAAGACAGCTCCGACTCGTGCCGCTGCAAAGAACACAGAGATATACTGTTCGCAATTGCCCGCCATGATACCAATGCGATCTCCCTTCTTAATTCCCAGAGCCAGCAGACCCCGCGCGACTCGATTGGCCTCATCGTCCAAGTCGGCGTAGGTCCATCGGGTTCCTGTCCAAGGGAAGACCAAACACTCATAGTCGCCATACTGGAGACTCTGCAAGGACAGGAGCTCTCCCAGGGTGATCTCCAGCAGATCTGGTTGAGTTGGACCATAGACAATGGAGAGCTGCTGGGTCCGCCGGGGAGGCTGGACGTGAGATAAGGTCTGTTGCAGACGCCGCACAGTCGCCATCTTGAAATGTATAAAGGCTGCAGGTAAGAAGCAGCAGGGGAGGCTACGCGGCTTGCTGGGGAATACACTAGGAAATAAATAAAAGACTCCATTCATGTACTCTAGGCATCATTCGGAATTAAATCGCCCTGGATCCCAGACAGGGTCCATGACACCACGAGTCCAGCCAGTCATTCGGCACTCGGTACCCAAAGGAGCAATTCAGCCAGGGCGTCCTGGGCACATACCCACTTGTGATCCAGTTTCCAGTCGACCCGTACCAGTGTCTTCGCCTCGACGGTCGGAGTAATATACTAAAATCCTGCTGAGTTGGGACAATGGCGTTTTCCTTACCGCCTCGCTTAGAGAAAGGGGGTCCTTGATATTCCCAGAATTCCCGAGGTCTCTTGGCGGCTTCAACCTCCCCACAGGTAACCGAGTAGTGCTGGAGTAATGTGAATCCGCGGACAGTCCGAGAGAGTTTTCATTCGACCATTTCCTCAAAGTGTAGCTTGGCGTTCAATCTTGGTGGTTGATTCTTTGGTTGGATCAAATCAGATAAGAAATTTGCACTTTGCGCCGACCACCACGGCACCCACCTGGAGATGTGTACGCAGTACGAGTATTCGGTAATATATTCTTCTAGTCACTGGGTGAGTCTGCATGATTCATAGGTCTCGCTGACATCACTGTTCCATATTTGTCTCCTGTTATCTACGGAGCATGGTGGCTAGAACCGGGCTGCTCAGGTCAAGTCAAATAGCTCTGAATGGTTCTATCCGAGGTGTTACAACTATACGTTGTCTTTAGTGCTCTACTTCAGATGTCTCCAGGATTTCTGATGTCTTATCAGTTGGTTTATTCGTTAGATCGGTGGAAATATATCCACACGCACAGGGATGGAGTACGACTGCATGTCTTACATGGTTACGGCGCATGAATTGATTATCATCTGGAGATTAGGTCTCCACTGAGATTAATGACCATCACAATGCATAACAGAGTACGGAGGATATCCATGCATACTGCGTACTGTCACAGAACCTGCATCAGACCATGCTAAGACCCCAGTGTCAGATACATCCGAACGGAATGATCCGACAATTACCCAGAAGGGCTGATGCAGAGTGGAATCCGGCCCCAATTCGGCTTTGGTTGCCGTTTGAAGGATTGGCCGAGGATTATGAAGTATACGCAGTAGAACGTGCGAGGACATACGCCGTAGTAAGTACTGGTGGATGGACCTCTACGGCTTATCAGACATTCCCACCTGTTAGGTACCCAGGTAGATGCTTCAACCTCCCGTACTGATACCATCAGGAACACTATCCCTGTATCCCAACAACCATGGTGTGCTCTCGGCGCCAAGGGACTGTCTCACACTCTCCACCCCGGATCAGATAAATGGCTCACCATGCAGGATTGGTGGGAGGTTATCAATCAGTGACAATGTCTTACTTAAAAGTGTCCCACCCCGGGGACAGACTGACCGCCAGATGGACTGGTCCTGCTCGAGAAGCCCATGACTTGATGTGTATTGCCAATGGGAGCAGACCTCGACGCAGTCAGTATACGAGCCCAAGGGGAACCCCCGACAGTATTCCTGCCATCCACAAGTCTCCCATCCATGAACCTCCCGCTGCGGACGGACACATCTCCGACCAGGAGACCAGGCCGTTGCTGATGCCTCCAGTACTAACCTCCCTAGAACCGGGTCAAAGCCGAAAACTCCGAGAGGGACCACTGCATCGAGTCGGTTACAACCGAAAGTCTCTACGCGAGGCTCCATCAGGCCCATCCGGTCCCTCAGGTCCCTCCGGTTTCACTGGATCTCGATGGCACCTGCAGATTTGCAAGTTGGCGTGACGGTACCCAAACGGTCCCCGTGACGATACGCGGTATTGTCGTATCCGGTATAGAAAGTTACCATACAGCGGCAAACGGTACGGATGATCTAATCAGATGACGATGATCTAATCAGATCCGACCATCGGCGGCCCAACGGGGAAAAAAGCGTGCGCGCTTGTCGCGCACCAAAATCTCTGCTGCTCCAACTGCATATCATAATCATCCCAGCGTCTATAGCAGCCCCCACTCGACTGTCTGCCTGTGCCCGATGGAGCAATGATCAGGTCCACGAATGACGCAGCATGGATCGTTCCTTACGAGTGTCTTTCTCTGTGCGCTTGCTTTTTTCTTCCTAGATAAAAGTATCGAACCCGCCGCGAGCGACCTGTTGTTGTTTATCGGAGGCTCTATATGCTTTCTTGCGGTTGATCCGGTCGATTTCTACTGTCTCTGCTGCAGGTGCGTGACCCCGCATCCCCGATCAATTTGACCCGACAGACAAGACATACGGACCTGTGAGGGGCAGCACGGAGTCTCCGAGCCCTCAGGAATGCATTCAAAATCTCCCCCGACTGCCTCCAGGCACCTCGATCGACCTTCTCATTCCGTCCACTCCCCCGCCGAGATGTTACCCGTTACCAAGGTGCCCGCGTTGGACACGGTCGATCGATACGTCGTCGACACATCCGTTGGTGCTGCGGTGGGCAGAAGTGGCTGGCTTGAGCTCGCGTGCTCCGCCTCGGTGCGGGATCTCGCCAACAGTATCATCAAGGGTTATGCTCGATTCATCTCCAGTTTCACCGGCCTGGAGGATGTCGCCTTCTTCGTCACCCGTCATGCGACTTTTGCGACGGGCCTGGATCCAACGCGCTATGTCGTCTGTGGCTTCGCAGTCGCCGCAGGCAATGAGTCGACCTACACCGTCCACGAATTTAACGACGGTCTCCACGACCAGAACGAGGTTCAGTTCACCTTGGAACTCGGATTGGGCAACGGTCCTGAGAATGGCGTGGCCCAGCCTTCTGATGTCCAGGGAGATAGTGTGAGTCGCGCATGGGAAAAATAGCCCCGAGCTTCCTTCCAGCGATGCTGACGCACGATGTAGAAATTCACCCTCTCAGTCCATCCGACCTCGTGCGGCAGCTCCTTGCAGCTCCGCTTCTCCTATCCGCGGCGTCTCATTCCCGAGGCTGCCGTGCACCAGCTGTTGAACACGCTTGGCGCGCATTTGGCGGATTCGTCCCCGTCACTCAGTCTGAACACGCCTCGTCCCGAGCCTTCGATTCTTAATTTCCCCCCACTTATGATACCCCCTTCGCGAAACACTGAACAGGACATAGACCGTAATGCCAACGGCGCACCCCAGCCAGCGCTTCTGCACACCGCTTTCGAGGGCTGGGCCCGGAGAAAGCCGACTGCCATCGCACTCGATTTCGTGCACTCTCTGCCCTCCACCGAATCTCCTGCAGAACACAGTATCTTGACGTACGCCGCTCTCGACACCGCCGCTTCTAACTTGGCTCTCCATATCCGAACGCTCCTCTCCGGCAGTGACCAGGTTGATCAGAGTCGCATCGTGCCGGTCTACATGTCGACGTCCCCGGAACTCTATATATCCTACCTCGCCGTCCTCAAAGCCGGTTGCGCGTTCTCTCCCTTGCCTTTGGACGCGCCCGAACAGAGAATCCAAGACATTCTCCACGATATCCAATCCCCAATTATCCTCGGTATTGGCCCCGAGCCGCCTTCAGGCCCATGGAAGTCCGTAACGCAGGGATCGGACGCCACAAAATGCTCTTGGGTCGATGTGGCGGCGATATCTGGATGGAGAGAGATGCGGGGCGATCGGCCGCAGATACAAGCAACTGCGCAGGGACCGGTTGAGAGCTTGGATATCGCGCAAGACCAAACAGCTTACCTCTTCTTCACGAGCGGTTCCACGGGAAAGCCAAAGGGTGTCCAGGTCAGCCATCTCGCAGTGACCTGCTCCATCGCATCCCATTCGACCGCAATTCCCCTCCCGGGCGATTCGGTTGGCGACTTCCGCTGGTTTCAATTCGCAGCCCCGACATTCGACCCCTCCCTGATGGAAATCTTCGTGACGCTGAGCAATGGGGCGACCCTATGCTCGGCCGATCGAAGTCTAACCTTGACCGACATTGAATCCGCCGTGAACGAGGCCCGAGCCACGGTGATGATGGCCACGCCAAGCTTGGCGGCGCTGTTGCGACCATCCCGTCTGACGACCCTACAATCCCTCTGGACCATGGGCGAGAAATTAAACCGCACCGTGATTGACAATTTCGCGTTGAGGCCGTCCGTGGCATCGACAGAACCGTCGCGCATGCTGGTCAACGCCTATGGTCCGACCGAAGGCGCAATCAACTGCACATCCCTTGCGCCGGTTGGCTATGCCGTGCGGGGTTCAATCATTGGCAATGCCCTGCCCACGTGTGCCATGTTCGTCCTGGATCCCGATCATCATGCTCCGAAGCCCGTACCTTCAGGTCTTGTTGGTGAGCTGGCCATTGGCGGGCCACAGGTGAGCAAAGGATATCTGAACCGCCCCAAGGAAACCGCCAAGTCGTTTGTATCCAGCAGCGAATTCGGCCCTCTTTACCGTACCGGCGATATGGCTCGTATTGTGTGGGACGAGAACGGTGCGCAGGTCATCGAGTTCCTGGGTCGCATCACCACCGACCAGGTGAAGATCAGTGGCCGACGGTTGGAGTTGGGCGAGATCGAGTCGGTGCTGGCCACTGTGCATGACGTCACCGAGACCGTCGCCATCGTGTCCAACAACAACAACACCCACGGCAGTGAACAGATCATCGCTTGTCTCGTTGCGACCGCTAGTGATCGCCCTGCGCGTGAGAAAATCGTCCTCGACGCGCAGCAGTCGACCTTGCGCCATCTCTCCTCCTACATGTGTCCCTCGGTCTACGCGTTCTTCGACTCTCTCCCTCGATCGAGTTCCGGCAAGGTTGATCGCAAAGCTATCGCAGCGAGGCTGCAACAAGACGAAGGAGGCTCTGGTGCTGAAATCCTCCTTCCGCCGAGGACAGGGATGACCAACGGTGTGCATGATGATTGGGGTGAATCCAAGGACGAAAACCTGTCGGCGCTGCAGGACCTTGTCGTCCGGCTAATTGCCGAATCCACCGACGAAGATATCTCTACCATCAAGGCTGGGTCAGATCTCTATTCGCTTGGTCTAGACAGTCTGGGGGCCATGAGGTTCCTGCAGAAGCTGAGGGATGAATCCATTCATGACCTGAGTGTTGCAGATGTGCTTCTCTCCGGCACCCCGAAGGGTCTTGTCTCTATCATTTCTGGCCGCCGTCAAGCAAATGGCTCTGCTCATGTGAACGGACACTCCCGAGAATCATTGGACGACCGTCTCGCAACTTTCTTTGCCCAGAACCACCCCGTGTGCGCCGAGAGACTTGGTTTGGACCCAAGCCAGGTGCAAAAGGTCCTGCCGACTACCGCAACTCAGTCCGGTATGATGACAAGCTTCTTACGGAGCTCTTCCGATACCTCATCAAGTAACCGCACATATATCTACCACTCTGTTATTCCTCTTCAGCCACATGTGAATGTGGAACGCATACGTGCCTCGTGGGAAGCTGTCGTCTCCGCATATGATTCTTTCCGGACAGTCTTCTGTCTAGTGGATGATGATATGGCGCCTTTCGCCCAATGTATCCTCGCCCCTGAAGTGGTGTCACAGCCGAAGTGGAATACCTTTTCTGTCAACGACACTTCGGCCGAGAGTCTGAAGAAGCCGCTCGAGGACGCCGAAGCCGAGATCAGACTCAAAACTCCGCCATGGAAGCTTTCTCTGATCAACACACCAGACCATCCCCTCGTTATCCTGAGTATGTTTCATGGAATCTTCGACGGTGGCTCCCTACAGCTGCTTCTCGAAGACGTCGCTTCGGTTTACGATGGCAACGGCATAGCGGAGCGAACTTCCCTTGAACACATTGTCCAACACCATTTCGGCGCCGATCATCAAGCGACTTCCAATTTCTGGGCGAAGCACTTGGAACAATATTCACCCGTTACCTTTCCCTCTGTCACCCCTCAACGACCACCGTCGGTGAAGACAGCCGATTGTGTAGAGATAACATCGCGGATTACCCATGCCGATTTGAAGAGGAGATCCAAAAAGATCGGCTCCACCCCTCTGTCCGTTCTCCAGTCTGCCTGGGGCTCGATCCTGCTAGCCTACACAGGAAACCAAGACCATGATGTCGCGATGGGCAGTGTCGTATCCGGACGACTCGACCGAGACTCTGAGATTTGCATCGGTCCGACATACACCACCATCCCGCTACGAATTTCTCTTAATGACATCCCCCACGACCCCGAGGGTGTTTGCACTAACAAATCTGTGGCCCGCCACCTGACTTCCTTCGGTGCCCGGACGTTATCGCACTTGCAGCCCCCACTAGGATCTATTGTGACCGCAGAAGGTCGGCTCCCATACGACACGCTTCTCGCATATCAGGACTTCAACGCTGGCTCTCATGCAAGTGGCACGGGGGGCAATGGTCCTTGGGGCTCGGTCGACCATCCACCAATGGCAAATGATTTCGCTGTGATGGTCGAAGTCTGGCCTTGTGCCGATTCGTCTCTAACCTTCCGCGCTACTTTCAGCGACACGCACCTCAACTCTGAAGCTGCTCGAATCATGCTGTTGGAAATGGATAATATCGTCGAGTTCATCCTTGATGAACCCGAAGGGAACTTTTTGGATGCTCTGTCGCACACAGAATCCAGCCTCAAGTCTTCCTTCAACCCGGTATCCCGTTGTGTCGATGAAGTCTCTGACGGAGTGCTCATACACTCTTGGTTCGAAAGTTATGCAGCGTCGAAACCTCACAGTCCAGCCCTGGTTTTCAAATATGACTTGGATGATCCGCACAGCACTGCAAACATCTCTTGGTCCTACAGCGAAGTCAACACCATGGCCGATAGGCTTGCCGATCGTCTGCTTAAAGTCTGTGGCCCCTTGGCAAATGTGCCTGTCCCGATTTGCATCGACAAAAGCCCGGCCGTATACATAGCCATCCTAGCAATCCTCAAAGCCGGTGGTGCCTGGTGCCCCATCGACACCCTATCTCCCGCGCAACGTCGTCACGACCTCATCGCAAGGACTGGTGCAAATGTTCTTCTCGTGTCCAGTGTCGATGGAACCCAACCCGAGGGCTCCGTACCCTCTGGCGTGGAACTGATCGATGTCTCCCAGTATGCCAACAATACGTCAGTCCAAGTTAACGGTGTCCACCATCATACTTCTCGAGTTACGAATAGCCCTGATGACATGGCATATTTGATCTGGACAAGTGGTACCACCGGTGCACCCAAAGGAGTCCCCATCACACATTCTGCAGCCGTATCTGCCATGAAATCCCTCCACAAAGACATCCCTACCGATATAGGCGGCGATGCTATACGTTGTTTGCAGTTCTCTCAGTACACTTTCGATGTCTCCATCCAGGATATCTTCTACACGTGGGGCGTAGGAGGTGTGCTCATTTCAGCTACCAGAGAGATCATGCTTAGTTCATTCTCGAAACTTGCGAACACAACGAAGGCGACTCACGCTCATCTCACCCCGGCCTTCGCTGCAGGTGTCCCAAGGAAGAGCTGCGAAACGCTGCGGGTCATCACTATGATCGGTGAGAAGCTGACGCCAGCTGTTGCTGACGACTGGGGAACTGATATGCGGGCGTTCAACACGTACGGACCCGCCGAGGCAACAATTGTTTCAACAATCCGGGAGTTTGGAAATCAACATAAGAACATCAAGAGTGCGAACATCGGCTGGCCGATGGATACGGTTTCTGTCTACGTGATGAAAAACCAGCGGACTGTGATGAAAAACGCTGTTGGTGAATTAGCGCTTGGTGGACCGCAACTCTCTCCTGGATACCTGAACCAGGATGATGTTACTAAGGCAAAGTATGTCTACAGTGAAGAAGCTGCTCAAACACTGTATTATACTGGTGATCTGGTTCGCATGCTCAGCGATGGGTCCCTTGAGTATATCAATCGCGTGGATGATTTGATTAAGCTTGCTGGTATTCGAGTTGAGCTCAGCGAGATCAGCTACTCTTTGGGAGGCTGCCACCCTCTAGTCGAGAACATCGAGACACTTGCTCTTACTCGTCCCGACAGACCTAACCAGGTTATAGTCGCGTTCCTTTCTGCCCCAGACGCTACATCCTCAAAACAAGATGACCAGCTACTGTTGCTCGATGATACTGCCCTGCAAATTGCTCGAGCTGCCAATGAAAAGGCATTGTCTATTCTACCAGATAACATGATTCCTTCCGTTTACCTGGTGGTTAGAAACATCCCAAGAACGGCGTCTGCTAAGACCGATCGTCGCGCGTTGCAGGCCGCCTATGCTGCCGTTGACATTGACGGATGGGAAAAGCGACTAAACCCCGAAAACTCTTCTTCTGCTCGATCCCCCGAGGACCAAGAATATGCTGCTACTTCTGCTCAAGTTATCGATATGATCTCTTCGCTTGCGGGTATCTCCCCGTCCGTCATCACGAGGTTCAGTAGGCTGCATAGCTTGGGCGTAGACTCCATTCGTGCCGTCCGGCTTGCTTCAAAGATGAGAGAAGCAGGTTACCAATTTTCCGTCATCGACCTCTTGAACTGCGTCACCATCCAAGACCTCGTCAAGCTGATTTCTAAGAAATCCAACAAGTCTAGCTCTGATGTGTTCGATATGAACGGCTTCAACGACAAATGGCACCCAGTCGTGTCCAGTAAAGTCCACGACGAGTTCTTCACCGCCAGGGCGACGACAATCCAAGAGAGTCTCCTCAGCGAGACTATGGGCACTTATGACATGTACTGGAGCAATCACTTCTTCGCTCTTGGGCAGTCTGTGGACATTACACGACTTGAACAAGCTTGGCTAGCTGTCGCTCAGAAAACAGAAGCACTGAGAACTGGATTTATTCCCCTAGCCGAGGTGGGCAGAGACGGTAACAATGGCTCTCTTGATTTCTCCCTCTTGCAGCTTATCTATAAAGTTCCATCTATTGACTGGGAATACGTGAATTGCTCTGCCGAGGATTATGTCGAACTTCGTGATTCTCGGATCAAGGAGGTCATGGTAAGACACCAGAACCAGTATTTCAGGAATTGTCCTTGGGCAGTCACGGTATTTGATAAGGATGGGGAGAGGATTATGGTCCTCACGATCCACCACTCCCTCCACGATGGACCCTCGCTTCGTCTCATGATGGATGATGTGCGATCTGCCTATGCATACAAGCCACCATCAAGACTTCAGCTGACCAACGCCCTTTCAATCGTCCTGCCTAATGAACAGAAGGCCAAAGATACTCACAAATTTTGGAAATCAGAATTGGAAAGCTTTGCGGAGCTTGATGTTCCAGTGTGGCCAGATCTCACCGGGGTTAGAGTGCAGCCCGGCGCCGTCCAAGAACGCGAACTACTCGCTGCAGAATTCCCACTGACCGAGTCTGCGTCGAAACTCCAGGCTGCTGCTGCCGAACTTGGAGTTTCGTCCGTCGCTTCAATCATTCGAGCCGCTTGGGGATATGTGTCTGTGAGCTACCTTGGGATTCCGGCAACGGTGTTTGCTGAAACTCTCTCCGACCGTGTGTTGCATGCAGATCTCGAAGATGGAGTCGGGCCGTTGATCTCTGTTGTTCCCATTCCTTTCAGTCCCAAGGGTAGCGCACGGGAGCTTCTTCAGGAACAGCATCGACTTTCGGTTCAGTCATGGAAATATCGCCACATCCCTGCCCGTGATGTCCGCAAAATGCTCAAGAGACCCCGCGGAGAGGCTCTATACCCGGCTGTGTTCAATTTCCACGTGGCTAGTGAGGCATCTGAAAATTCAACCCAGGCGCAGATTTGGAGTGAGATTGAGGATCAGATTGGTCTGCATGTTGAACATCCAATGGCTTTCAATGTCTTCCAACGACCCGATGGATCCCTCTTGCTCGAGGCGTCCGCAGACAGCCGCGTCATGAACCAAACCCAATTATCACTCTTTGTCCGTCAGGTGGACGGCCTCGTCAGTTCCATGCTAGCCTTGCCGGATAAGCCCTTGATGGAAGTTGTTGATCATCTCTCGCGGGACCTTCTCTCAGTGTCCAGCAGGCCGGTTAGCGAAATGGTTGCCAATTCCGTTTACTCTGCGCCGACGTATTGGCTGGAGCGAAATGCCAGAGAACACCCAGAGTGGACTGCCGTGGAGGTTGCAAGTAGTATCAGCCCGGATGGCATTGTCAAGGAGGCGATGAGCTTCGGCAAACTGAATGCTGAAGCAAACCGTGTGGCAGCTTACCTTGCATCCCTGGGCCACAAGAACAGAATGATCGCGGTCTGCACTGGACGTACCCTACCTTCGTATTCGATTATTATCGGTATTTTCAAATCAGGAAACGCTTATCTGCCGATTGTGGAGGATCTTCCTGTTGATCGGAAGCTGTTCTTGATCGAGGATGCAAACTGTCCGATTGTTTTCACTGAGACAATCCTCTCGGAGTCCTTTGCTCGTGTTCCCGAAACCTGCAATGTCATCCCCATAGATGACCCACAGTTCCAGAAGTCAGTTGAGTCAATGCCTACGGAGGACGTAGACTATCAGTCGTCTCCGGATGACATTGCCTATCTCCTTTTCACGTCTGGGTCTACTGGCAAGCCCAAGGGTGTGATGGTGACTCGAGGAAATCTTTCGTCTTTCATTGAGTCTTTCGGGGAATTTTGCACCTCCATAGCCCCTAAAACTTTAGAGCTTGGGGGCACGGGCAGACATCTGGCCCAAGCTAGTAGAGCATTCGACCCTCATCTCGTCGAAATGTTCTTCCCTTGGCGCCGGGGAATGGCAACGGTAACAGCACCTCGGGAAATGATCCTCGATGATCTCCACTCGACCATGTCTAAATGGGATATCACCCATGCAAGTTTCGTGCCCTCCATCGTCGATCAGGCAAACCTCACGCCGCAGGAGTGCCCCAACCTGGTGTACATGAGTGTTGGCGGCGAGAAGATTACTCAGAAGGCGTTAGATACGTGGTCCACGTCGCATATTGCACTCGCTAATGCTTACGGCCCAACCGAAGTAACCATTGGGTGTACATTTGCTCATGTCGGAAAGTACACCAATATGCGCAATATCGGACCCCCTCTGGCTGCATGTGTCGGTCATGTCTTCATTCCTGGTACGCAGCACTACACTTTGAGGGGTCAAACAGGTGAGCTATGCTTCAGCGGCGATCTTGTTGCCAAGGGGTACCTCAATCGGCCGGATGCCACTGGCTTCTGTAAGGGTCTTCAAGGCGAGAAGATGTACCGGACTGGTGACATTGGACGTCTGATGCCGGACGACTCAGTGGAGTATCTCGGCCGTGGAGATGATCAAACCAAGATTCGCGGTCAGAGACTTGAACTCGGAGAAGTCTCCGAGGTCCTTCGGTCGTCTTCGCCGATTCCCGTCGACGTTATCACCAGTGTTGCTCAACACCCTGGGCTCGCGAGGGTGCAGCTGATCTCGTTTATTGCACGTTCCGGTGCTCGCCAGCGTGATCAGAAAGAACTTTCTCTTGTTCAGTCAGACTTGGCGACGCTTGGCAAAGAACTTCAAGATATTTGCCAGAAGAAGCTTCCGGGCTATATGGTTCCCGACCTTATCCTCCCCGTCACGCATATTCCTCTTGCACAAATGTCTGCCAAGATCAACCTCAAGGAACTTCATGCGCTGTTCATGTCGCTTCCTCTCAACCTCATCCTGCAGGGCAATAAGTGGACTGCCGAAAATGGAGCTGTTCCCAGTCGGCCTTTGAGTGCTGATGAGCAAGCAGTTGTAACAGAGATCTGCAGCGTCATTTCTGTCGATTCCTCCATCCTTGGACCCATGACGAACATCTTCGAAATAGGTTTGGACAGTCTGAGTGCCATTGGACTCTCTATTCGGCTGAGGAGGATTGGATATGCAGCTACTGTCGCTCTTGTTATGAGCAACCCAGTCATTGAACAGTTGGCCCGCCTGCCTAGAATATCGTCCACTGTGGCCAATGGAGACGCCAGTGCCTCGAAGCTGCACAAGAGACTTGCCGATCTGGATGCTCAATACCGCGAGAGTCATGCAGCTGATGTCGACTTGGCTACTGTTTCCTCGGTGCTGCCTTGCCTGCCTCTTCAAGAAGGTTTGGTTGCCCGTTCTATCAACAGCGAAGGTGATCAGTTATATGTCAACCATGTCGTTCTACAGCTCGAAGACCATATTGATGCGGACAAGCTGAAATCCGCGTGGCAATCAGTGGTGCAAGACAATGAAATCATGCGGAGTGCTTTCGCTCCGCTGGATAATGAGATGGTGCAAGTGGTCTTTTCAAGTGCATCTGTCACAATTCAGTGGTCTGAAGGGGAGTACGATGGCATGGATGAATGTCTTTCTCTCCGGAAATTACAAGAAAATGCCATCTCTCGCGAAATAATCTCGAAAATCAGCAGCGTTCCTCCGGTCCGATTCCACCTCGCAACATCTTCGAGCACCAAACGGCCTCTTTCTCTGTTCATTGCCATTCATCATGCACTTTACGACGGAGAATCATTTACTATGTTGATGCAGGATCTTGCCTCTCATTATGAGAACAAGCCGATCCCTTCCCGCGGCTCTCCGTCGGCCTTCATTGAACACGTCTACGGTCTCGACTCCAACAAGGCTAAAGAATACTGGGTCCAGTACCTCGATGGCTGTCGCCCTACCTTGTTCCGCACAGAGTTCGGCTCACTAGAGCAGCCTAAATCGGTCCAACGAAAGGCACGTAATAAGCTATCGGATTTGGAGCAGTGCGCAGCAAATCTCCAAACCACGGTCCCGTCTCTCTTGCAGGCAGTTTTTGCCCTTCTTTTGGCAGACACTGCCGGCGTGTCTGACGTCACATATGGTCTTGTCCTCTCCGGTCGGGCTATCTCTGTCCCAGGTGCTGATTCGGTCCTCCTTCCTTGCATAACTACGGTCCCTGGGCGTCTGAATACCAGTGGTCTTAGTACTGTGTCTGAGGTTGTTCAAGCTGTGCAGAAATCGACAGTCAAGTCACTTGATTTCCAACATACCTCTTTGAGACACATACAGCGCTGGGTGAAGTCTGAATCTCCCCTTTTCGACTGTCTGTTCTCGTATATCCGCGCTACATCATCTCCTGATCACCACCTCTGGCGCGAATTTGATAGTCACATGCCTGCGGAGTACCCTGTGGCAGTTGAGGTGGAGGCAAACCATGCCTTGGATACGGTCAATCTTAACGGACTGTTCTCTTCAGCGTTTACATCGTCTTATAAGGGTGAGGAGCTCCTTGAGAAGATGGACGCTGTGCTTTCAAGTGTTGTTGCCGGGGAAAGTCTCTCGTTGGACAACTTCAACCTTTCCATATCGCAGATTTCTGGTTCTCACGCTGCCGCCATTAAATGGGATGAGAGTAATTGGTCGACTACTGAAACAAATCTCCGGGACATAACTGTTTCATTCTGTGGTTTGACTGTGTCCGATATTTCCAAGGGGGCTTCTTTCCTGAGCCTTGGAATCGACTCAGTAACGGCCATCCAGTTCGCACGCAAGCTGCGGGAAGCGGGGATGCAGGTTTCTTCGTCTGATGTGATGCGCTTCTCTTGCATTGGATCCCTGGCTCAGCATATCGAACGCCGCTTGTCAGAGGCCCCACATACCAACGGAGTCCAGGAGTCCAAGACCAGCAACATCTCTGTCACGGAGTATCAAAAGCATATTCGCACGCTGAAGGATGACGATTATATATCAACTGTTTTCGAGTGTACTCCTCTCCAAGCTGGCATGATTACGCAAACAATCAGTTCTGATGGAGAGGTCTACGTTCATCCACATGCTATTAGACTCACAGAATCTGCAGACGTCGGTCGCCTGAAAGATGCTCTTGTCCAAGTCATCCAAGCGAACGATATCTTGCGTACTTCATTCCACCTTATTGGAGAATTGGGTCCATCCTGGGTTGGTGCCGTTCATGAATGTCCTCCATTTGAATGGACTGAGATGGAACTGCCGCCGGGTGTCAATGTCCCCGCACAAATCGCCTCCCTCTATTCTTTCTCCGACGAATCTTCTTTCGAGGTCCCACCTATTCGTTCCGTCCTCGTTCACCAGCCTGAGGGCAAGGTTCTTGTCATCCTCATGCACCATGCCCTCTATGACGGTGCTTCCCTACCTTTCTTCTTCGAAGACTTGACCACAATCTACAATGGCAACAGCGTCCCTGACAGACCGCAGTTTTCGAGAACCGTCGAGCTCGTATTGGGTGGACAAGAAGAATCCTGCAACTTCTGGACCAGCAAATTGACCAACTATGAGGTCGTTGAGATACCCAGACTACCTGCCCCGGAATCGTCTAACGGGATGTTGCTTCGCAAATGCCGGCTTGATATCGATTTGCCTGCGGCTATTCAATCTTGCAAGGAGATGGAAGTAACCGTTCAGAATATTTCGCTTCTGGCATATGCTAAGGTCCTAGCCCGCCTTGTCGGAAAGCGCGATGTGGTGTTTGGGCAGGTGCTCGCAGGCCGTTCCCTGTCAACTCCAGAGGCTGAGCGTACCATCGGACCTCTTTTCAACACTGTCGCTCAAAGAGTCACATTTGAACCCAAGTTCTTGAGCAATAAGACAATGGCTCAGCGTTTACAACAGTTGACTACTGACGCACAGGGTCACCAGCACGCACCGCTCAGGGTTGTCCAGAACGCTCTGAGGCAAGCAAACGAATTGAAGTCCGCATCTCTCTTTGACGCGCTCTTTGTCTTCATGAAGAGTGCAGACTTTGAGGGCAGTATATTGGCGGAGCAAGATATCTGGCGGTTGTACGAAGCGGATGATTCCGCGGCACAGACGGAGCACAAACTAAATGTTGAAGTCGACCATGCAAGCGATGGTATACAGGTCACGGCGTCATGCAATGGACAGTATATGACACGGAATATGCTGGATGATTTCGTTGATGAGTTTGGGGTTGTCTTGCGAGACATTATTGAGCATCCCACGAGATGCGCGACGGTCATGCCCGAACGCCTAGGAGAATTGCCACTTCGGCTTGCTATGGAGGGACCAGAGACAGATGTTGATGAGGAGTCTGACACCCCCCCGCATGAGGCCGTTATTCGGTCTGTTCTTTCGGATATCAGTGGCCTACCGACTGAGACGATAAAGCCAGCAACGAGCATCTTCAGTATTGGACTGGATTCGCTGTCGGCAATCAGAATCGCCTCTATCTGTCGGAGGAAAGGGCTCAAAACAAGTGTTGCTGACATCTTGCAGGGTGGCACCTTGCGTGGTATTAGCCAACGTGTCCGCCCCACAGTAGAGCAAGCACCTAAGCCACAGGGTTCGCTAATTGCCGAATACGATAGAGTGGAGAAGGCGGTATTAGAACAGTTGCAGCTGAGCAAGCAGTCCATCGAGACAATCTTGCCGTGTCTCGGTGGTCAGTTGTATCACCTTGTCAGCTGGTTGAAGTCTGGGAGAAAGTTGTTTGAACCTGCATGGCCATACTTCAGCTCAGAACGCATCGACAGTGAGAAGCTTGGGCAGGCTTGGTACCAGCTCCGCCAAAGACACCCCATTCTGCGCACCTGTTTCGCGGCCCTTTCCCCTTCGGAGGCCGTCCAAGTTGTGATGAAGGAAGCTGCGCGTGACGGGGAAACCTTCAAGGTCATTGAGTCTTCTAGTTCAGTCACTGAGTTGGCTAAGGCGCAGGCAAAAGAAGAGGCAGCACAGCCATCCTCTCTATTTGTCCCTCCTGTGAGACTTCGGCTCCTGAAGGCGAGTGACAGAGATGGTATCCTTGTTCTTGTCAACCATGCTGCGTATGATGCCTGGACAATGCCGATGTTTGTTTCCGAACTCACAAGTCTGTACCGCGGGCAAACGTTGGATATAAACCCCAATTTCCCAGCATTTGTCGATTTTTCGATCCGTTCTTTGCGTGGTCTCGATGAGGAGACTTTTTGGAAATCTGCGGTTGGTTCAGGAATGTCTACTCTCCTTAAGGGTGGCAAACTCGATGCGAGCCAAAAATCCGATCAATTGTTTGTCGGCGCGTGGGAGAAGGTCAAGAACCTCAGTCAAATGGAGACCACGTGCCGCTCAGTTGGACTCAGTCTTCAGACTGTCGTCCTTCTGGCCATTGCTCGCTGCCTTTCTCGGAGTACTGGGGTAAAGAACCCAGTGATGGGTCTGTACCAGACAGGTCGTTCTGCATCATTTGCCGATATCGAAAAGCTCTCAGGACCCTGCCTCAATGTTAATCCTTTCGTTGTCCATGATGCAACTTCTGGTGACACCGAGCTGCATCCAAGCCTCCTTGACAAGGCACAGGCTGTGCAGTCGGCTCTTGCCGATCGTATCCTTTTCGAACAGAGCTCACTCCGCGATGTTCTCAGCTGGACTGGAACAGGGACCGGAGCTCCACTTTTCAATACCTGGGTCAATCTTCTCTGGATGCAGAATGCTATACCGTCAGCTGCTGAGGCTACGCCGGACTTCGCTACCGTGGACGATGCAGAACTATTCCTCCCACTTCGCATTGGCGTACCGACAGACTTCATACCAGCAACATCCCTGGATAGCCAGGGCACCTCCGTCTCGGCTCTTGATACATCTTTCCTGCCTGATGAGAACGTTTACATCGATGTCGGTCCTGATCCTAAGACTGATACCATTGGATTTGGTGTCCGTGTTGAGGGTGGTGTGCTTACCGAGGAGGAAGTCCACCAACTTGTTTCAGAGATCGGGCGCGAAATTGAGAGTGTTGTCTCTTCGTTTTTATAGAAGGTGGTCTAGGAACTATATATCATGTCCGATTTTGCCGTTCTTGTACATGATTCACCGTTATGTATATATTGACTTATTTTCTCATTGATATAACTAGAATGTATAGATTTCCATTTTCTTTTGTCCTGATTACTTACCATACCTAGCAACAAATGTTTTGAATGATCGACGATATGACGGCCATTTCTGATTCTAGCCAAGCCATATGCTTTATTTCCAATGCCTGGGAATGTGCTCTAACTGATTAGTGAGTGCGTTCTTTCGTTAAATGGTTAAGGCAACACAAGAGTGGTGAATGTCTTGGGCCTCATCGGTCTCCTCGCCCTATAAGAAATATATTAAGCATGACCACAATTGGCGCCCAGTCTTATATGGTTGGGCACCTGACTATTCTTTCATGTAACAGCCCTATTCCGTTGTCCCCGCATTCCCCTCGGGGTTCAAACGAGCAACCTCTGGGTGCATACCATGGATGGTCTATACGAACGCGATGATCATTGGAAACATAGCAAAGAATTGCATGCTGCCGCTAGCATCCACTACCTGCTCGAAGGAACATGTCACCTTGAAATATCACGAACCGGTCGTTCTCTTTCCAACGCCGACGGAATTTCGCAGTTTCTACAACAGCAGCGAAAGGCATATAGCCATTACTAGAATCATGGGCAAATTCTCCCCGGTCGGTCTTGCCCGCCGTAAATGCACATTCTGGTGGAGAAAAGGAGAATCTGGTACTACTCGGGCCTGTAAGTTGGAGTGCTAAATCGTGCTGGGCGTACTGAGATGGATTCTCTAGGCTTAGTATTTTGCGAAACTCCCTATCATGAGCCCTACGAAATGATTCCACGGGACTAAGTGCGGTTGAGACAACACCGTATGCCGGAGGCCATGTAGATTTTATGCCTCACAAGGAACAAGTAAAGAGTCGGGTTGGACTGCCAACATCTCAGGTCTTGACGACCCCATGTCGGTTCAGATGTTGACAGCGAAGGTTGTTGCTAGCCACTACACGCAGCTCGCGAATTACTTACGAGAGACAATTGAAATAGTTCAGTGGAGTCTCTCTCGCCAAAAAAGCCTTTCCATCTTCTCATTGCCGATTGTTGAGGAGCAGTGGAGCGATATCCAAGCCTGGGACCGACGTCTCAGTGAGTACAAGGATGACCTGCATGCTATAATTCTGCAATTGGGAATCCCTTTTGAGCCACCAGATATGCGAACCTTGCAAACATGAAAGGACTGCGCTGTTGACTATCAGTTCCTTCTACGCCGATACACTGAACTACATGATCGAACAATCGGATTAAACGCTGCCATTACAGGGCTGGCGAGCATCTCCAGCAGTCACCAGGCATTTAGGGAGCAACAACTGGCACCGCTGAAAGCATCAAAGCAATTACTACACGAAGCTAGACGTGCTAAGATTCTAACTCTCGTTGGGTTAGTGTTTATTCCGCTGGACTACACGGCCTCTCTCTTCAGCATGGCGGAGCCGTATGCTCCAGGAAACGAGCATTTTTGGATCTATTTCGCGATTGCAATTCCTTTGTCGTGTCTTATGGTAATACTGTACTACCTATTCGACCTGGGATATACCAACGATGGAGATGGGTGGTCAATTCGTACGGTGTTCAAGAATGAAAACAGGAATAGTCACCATAGTTGAGACTCCCAAAACACAATCTAAGACCTGGGTGATCTTTTTCAACATAGAGTACTGTTTCTTCGATGCCCTATGTCAACTCATTTAGCGTCTCCGCCCGCCAGGGAATCAGTTCATCTCTTAATTTGAACTCATCCAATTAGTGCGTTCGTGCTTAGACTGTTTCACTTTAGTTCACACTCTAAGAGCACAATTTTAGGCACAGTGAAGTGACTTTGCCAATTAGAATATCACGGAGGCGTTTCGAGTTGAGGGATTATCAGTGGAAAGGAAATTGACATTCCAGAGGCTATGAGTTAGTCATAGCAACTGGGCCGGGTGGCCTAATGGTCAAGGCATCTGATTTCGGCTCAGAAGATTGCGTGTTCGAGTCGCGCCTCGGTCGTTGCTTACCTTTTTTTTTCCTTTAACTCTTAATATGCCAAGTGTAATTTTATTACTGCCTATGAAACCGTCGTTGCCGATTAGACTAAACGATAACAAGCAAGTGATGAATAGAGAGAACTGCGAGAATTTACAAAGATCTACCTAGTTGTCGGGGCGTTCTACTGGGTACGGCTTACTGCATGTCTTCTCTTATATCATTAGAGGCTTTGCGAAATGTTCAGCTGCTCAAATTCCTGTTCTTGCAATCTAAAATAATATGACACAATACGAGGTTAATTCGCTCGCATACTTATACATATTGGTGGGTGACGTGTGTGGCGTAACAGGTTCATTGATACCTATCAATGAGATTTCCACAATCTATGCATAGGACCTTGATGCAGCGTGTTCCAAGACCTAGCCTGGTACCACAGCTCTGCAGCACCGAAACCCTAAGGACGGAGATAGTCCTTGCAAACTTCTGCCTCCAAACCTACACAAGCTCGCTCAGATTGCCTGGACCTCGTTGGTTTTCCCTGAATGGTGGGGTCTGCACCTTGTAGTTTCTGGAAATTACAGGTTTAATGCGTGGGGGGTTGATTTGGCCTTAATAAGCCGCTAGTGTCATAGTCAATTTGTTGTATATGAACATCCATAACCGACCCTCCAAGTAAGTTCCGGAGTATGAGTGACCCCGGAACCTGTTGCTTTACAGTTGCCTCAGTTCCTTCCCTGGCCGCGTAATAGAAACTGTTATTATTATATTAATACATCTCATAGCCTCCACGAGACATATATATAACTCTTTTCCCGGATTTCTCAGGCTTCCAACATTCAAACTTGTGCCCATTCTTCACGCATCTGACCCTACCTGATCAAAGCTCCACACGATGTCTAGTGACGGTATTCAACACACATCAAAACCAGCCCCCTTCAAACTCCCAGATACAGGGAGCTTGGGCCTAGGCCAGGAGCCTCCTACTGCATCGGGCCGCCAAGTTTATAACACTGATGATGCTTCCACTCTCGAACGGTTCAAGATTCGAGAACTAAGTGAGGGATGGCCTTTGCACCGTGATGCGTGTGAATGGACCGATCTACGGGCTATTTTTGACCCTAAGGCGTTCCTCAACATTAGCTGGTTTCAGCTTTATCGCGACGATGCCATTAAAAAGTGGGCAAATGGGTGGAAACATGAAGAGTACATTTTGCACAGGGTCCTGGGTCACGCCGTTGAGATCAAGGGTGACCGTGCTATCAACAAGATGAAGGTCACCATCTCATCGAGGTTTTCGGACGAAGATGGAACGGAATGGGATGCTGATTGGTAAATATATCCGCTATGTCATCTTTTTTGAGAAAGCCGCTAATTTTGGCAGCGACTGTCGCTTTGTGTTTTTCTTAGGAAAGCAACCTCAAGGCTGGCAAATATTTTGCAACCATCCTATATACGAGAAGGACAAAGTTGTGCCAGTGGATCCGTCTCGCATTCCTAAGATTGATCATGACGCTGTGGCAAAAGAGCCAAAGGGATACCGACATCTCGCATATGGCATGCGGCGCCTGGGATATCCTGTTAAGACGAATCTACCTCAGCTTTATGGCCGCGAACGGGATCTTGTGTATCAGGAAATGGTTGACTGGTTGGATGGTAAAAAAATTGACTTCTCACGAGATGACTTTTAGAACTCGGGCACTATGTAACGTGCTCAGATAATTATATTGTTCATCTGGATGACAGTAAACCTTCCTGAAATTCACCCTTGTGCAACGCTACATATATCTTACTAATGTAAGAGCTAATACCTTCTTTCTACTGGTCCTGTCCTGGTTTATATATCGGGTTGTCGATAATATCTCTGTTTATTAGTACACTTGGACACTATGTAAAGTACTCAAATAAATATATTATTTATCTAGATGACAGTAAAACTTCTTGGAATTCTCCCTTACGCAATGCTGTGTATACCTTGCTAATGTGAGAGCCAATGCCTTCCTTCTGCTGGTCCTGTCCTGGTTTATATGTCGGGTGGTCGATGATACCTCTGTGCATTGGTACACCAAGTTTCTCTCGGACGAACACGTAGAAGTTTCGTGACGACTGACAGAGATAAGATGTAGTTGTTTGGTTTTTGAAAAATCTTTCCCGAGTTTCCGTGTAGCTATGGGCCAGAGTATCAATCACTCGATTTTTCCACTCTTGAGTTGTATTCACATTGGCCCATTGACAATTGCCAGCGCTCAAACAATCCAGGAGTGTACTAAAGGAATGGTTGGCGGAAAACAAGCATCGGTCTGTCAAGTCGCTCTTGCTAGCTTTGGCCCAGTGGTTCATCAGCTCATTCCAGGTTTTATGCTGGATAGCACCCAGGCCTTCCCCAATAGCTGGTAGGTATAGATCAGCTGTGATACTATTGACCCTTGGCTCTGCCTCTTTGAGGAACTCGCGATGAAGTGCTCGTAGATCCAACGCTTGGCAAAGCACGTATAAGTAGGTTGCAGCCATAAGTGACAAGACTTCCACAGTCTCTGCAGCATATCGACAAGCTATTAGAGCCAGCGAGTTTAAGCTCTGATTATGCATCTCCGCAGACTGAACATGGTTGCTAACGGGATGGTTCAGATAGGCAATTTCGGACATGTAAGATGCCATGTTGATGTCCACTCCTTTGAACGCAAAGGAGAGGCTGGGGTCATCAGCACTAAGGTTTGGGGGTAAACCCTTATTAACGTCCGGATTGATTATTTCTGAGCATTGAGAAAAAAATAATTTTCCTAACATCTGCATTGCCGACATAGTCTTTTCCATTGCAGAGGTAACCGTCGAGGCTTGGAAGTTCCCTCCGTGATGGATGTGTTCTGTGACGGGGTCAACGAGGGGATTGTCGGTTGTTGAGTTGAGTTCACACGTAATCTGCTTTATGCACAGATCCATGTTCTCAATCTGGGGCCCAATCCACTGTGCTGATGTTCTTAGAGCATATCGGTCTTGTGCCAACCCATTATGATGAGCGGATCCCCTTGTGGATACTGGGAAAATAGCCAATTTGGAATCCGCCAGCATTCTGAATATATTTCCTGCGGCTTCGCGTTGTCCATTGTGTGGTCGGGCTTCTGAGATAAACGGGTGGTAGTTGTATATCGAACCAAGTAATGCCTCTGTGCCCATGGCAGTGAGCACCTGAGACAATACAACTAGTTGGTTGGCTTCGAATAGAACGAGGCCTGCAGCACCACTACTGAACGCAGTGCCATTTATGAGCCCAAGTCCTTCTTTGGGGCCAAAATCAAGTGGTACCAACCCCACCTCTTTCAAGGCTTTATCAGCTGGCACGATGTCGCTGTTGACGTCTTTGTGTATAAAGATATCCGGGTTTCCTTCCAACGCCCCAGCAACATATGCAAGAGGGGTTAGGTCTCCTGACGCAGATATGCTTCCTCGAAGCGGTACTACCGGTGTCATTTTATTGGCAAGCAGAGTAAGAATATACTCAATGATCGTCACTCGAACCGCTGAATGACCTCTCAACAATGAATTACATCGGGTGAGCATGGCAGCCCGAACAATCGGAATGGGCATGCAATGGCTTTTTAAGCGCTTCATATCAGTCGTTGTACCATTAATTCCACAATCACCAGGAAGTAGCACTGCGGCGTTATGATGTTGGACTAAAGCCTTTTGGAGTTTCTCATGGTTACTGGTCCGAGTGTCAGCACTTCCTCCGAAGCCAGTATTTACACCATATATGACTTCATTGTTCGAGAGCTTCTGGTTGAGCATGTTCACGCTGCGCGCCATTTGGTTTAGAACATCTTCATTATCGGTGATAGTTGCCGGTGCATCATGACTAGAAGCTGGGGTTAGTCAGGCAAGCCTTGGGAAAAAAGAAAAAGTCATAACATACTGAGCCACAGCGAAAAGAGAGCTTAATGAAAGTGTCTGTCCGTTGAGGATAACAGGCTTATCCGTTTCTCTGAGATACCGCAAATGAAGGCATGATGAGAGAACAAATGATGTAAAAGAGTCACGTTGCTTCTCAGGGCAAATTGGGCCTGTACATCGAGAGACTTGGGGTCCAACGCCCACCATCTCTATAGAAGGATTACCCATACTTTTCCGCCGGTTCTTGTAGGTTTATGTGGTGCTATAGTTGCTGTGACTTCGACGCAGGAGTGAAGTCGGGAAATATATAGAAGCTATAGATCCCAAGTTAGTATTCTGCGCCATATAATCACTTAGCATAAGCTTTCTTGTCTTACCAAAATATTTGGGTGTTCCGTAACGTACTTTGATGCAAGATTCAAGCACAAGGTCGTGGTTGGGTCACCCAACTAAATAACCAGCATGAAAAGAAGCTCGAGGGCCTATGATATAATCACATTGAGGAAAAGTTAAATGTCTGGAAACCTGTATTTTGATAGAGGTTGTGTAGAGACGTTTTGAACAATGTCGCCATAAGGTTGGCCGCATAATGACCGTTAAGTTCCGGGGTCGCCCTTCCCCGGGAGTTAGTTGTACTTGAAGTGAGTTCAATCCAGTGACTCTTTGGATCTTCTTTTTATTTGTTGCTTTCCGGTTATCAACAAACTCCTAATCCAGCTATCCCCAGATGAGGTCATGGTCTTAACCATGTCCTGCTCTAGCATATCACAATAGGATACAGGGAACGCATATTCCTACGTCAACTCGACACATTATACTTCGATCCACCTTTAAAACTGAATATGAGTTTTAGAATTACTCCCTATTCTTAGAGACATGCTGTCACACGCCCAAACTGGTAACCTACATGCAGCATTCTTAGTTCGTACAAGAGAAGACTTTATTTAAACGACCATAACCTATTTATTTCGATTACTTCAAATATGATCTCTCATTTTTCTTGACACACTTGCAGATTATTCTATCATATTAACTCACGATATGTCAATCCCGAAGGAATGCACTGTGTTGGTGGTGGGCGGTGGCCCAGCTGGTTCATACGCTGCGTCTGTTCTTGCCCGGGAAGGTATCGACACTGTAGTATTGGAATCCGATGTTTTTCCAAGGTATGAAATGTGTGCATGCAAGTGTACATGCCAAAGAGTCAATTGTAATAACCCAACTTATAGATATCACATTGGGGAGAGTCTGTTACCATCCACGAAATATTTTCTCGATTATATTGGGCTATATTCGAAATTCAATAGCCATGGCTTCGTGAAGAAGGTATTGTCAACATCCTTACTGCCATTTTTATCCAGTGAATTAATGACACTGGTGCACAGAAAGGTGCAGGATTCAAATTCCTGTCAACCTTGCCTGCCGATGAGTGTATGTGCTACTTCCTTGAACATACCTACCACTACTCACCTGGAATAGACACGGACTTCATCGCTGCAGGGGGAGCCGGTAACTATTCGTGGAACGTTGTCCGTTCGGAAGCGGATAATATCATATTTGAGCATGCTAGGAACAGCGGTGCACAAGTTTATGATCGTGTTAAAGTGAGCAAGGTTGAATTCGTATCTCAAGTTCCCCAGGGTGGCTCAATGCACCATGACGAATCCCATATTGGGCGCCCAGTGTCTGCTACCTGGACACACAAAGATGGAGGCACCGGAGATATTCGATTTGAGTACCTTGTCGATGCCTCTGGACGAGCAGGCTTGCTTACGACCCGATACATGAAAAACCGTCATTACAACCAAGGTTTAAAGAGTACAGCAACCTGGGGCTACTGGGAGGGTGCTGGTACATACGGTGAGGGAACACACCGTGAAGGAGACCCGTATTTTGAGGCAATCAAGGGTAAGTGTGAGCTTTGATTTTCCGGAACCGTACAGCTGAACAAGCTATAGATGGAAGCGGTTGGGTCTGGTTCATTCCTTTGCACAACAATACGACATCAGTCGGGGTTGTCATGAAGCAAGACCTCCTTTCGTCCAAGAAGAAATCAAAATCTAATATCGAATTCTATCAGCAAGCCCTGGAAGATACCCCTGGAATTCATGAGCTCCTTCGAAATGGACATCTCATGCCTGAGCTCAAGTCAGCATCCGACTGGTCATACCATGCATCTGCATACGCTGGGCCATACTTCCGCATCTGCGGCGATGCTGGTTGCTTCATCGATCCACTTTTCTCATCCGGCGTGCATCTTGCGATGGCTAGCGGCCTCTCAGCTGCCGTGACAATTTGTGCTGCTCGAAGAGGAGACTG
Source organism: Aspergillus ambiguus (assembly GCF_047715705.1). Classification (NCBI taxonomy): domain Eukaryota; kingdom Fungi; phylum Ascomycota; class Eurotiomycetes; order Eurotiales; family Aspergillaceae; genus Aspergillus; species Aspergillus ambiguus. The sequence continues at coordinate 271,966 of NW_027395537.1, read as the reverse complement.
TAGTGAGAATGATGCAGGTGATTGGCACACCAGAAAGGTCGCCGAAGGGTATACTCGATTCTTACTAGTAGTTACCAGTGCTCTGAGACAGATCCATGGGACCGACAAACATGTGCTCAATGAACTAGGCGAGGATAACTTTAGTCGAGCATTCGACCATTTCAGACCTAGTGAGTCGTCCGGTAGCCCATTATCAGCGTCGGTCGCTCAGCTGACCCAAAGTTGCGCAGTCATCCAAGGTTCTGTTGATGTTGAGGGCAAGCTTAGCAGGACAGAAGCTGATAAATCTGTGGAGTTCTGCCTTGGTGTCCTGCAAAAAGCGGACCAGTTTGGTACTCCCGCTTTGGAGGCTGCAAAGCGAATGGGAATAGCTTCACATGGATTCGCCTCGAGTGTGGGACTGGAAGAAGAAGGCGGCGATACGCTCAAGAAAATCGTCCAAATGAGCCGTGGTGCTGACAGTGTTGACCAATTCAGCACAGACGTGATCAATGGAATGGCCCCAAATATCAACCGTGGAATGCTCGGCCTTGTTAAAGCCGACACGATTGATCTTCGCTTCGGATGTGCGGTTTAGTTTTGGAGAATTGGACTGGTTGGTTTAATAAGAAGTTTGCATTTGTTATGAAATTGTGATCAATGATATTTTAGTTAACTGTATAGTCAGGTATGACGTACTGTAAACGAATCAGGCTATCTATCTCATTTTACTCGTGCAGAGGGCCTTTCTACATTAATAATGTTTATGCACTCTCCGCTGAGAGAAAAATGAGCTGGAGCCGTCAAGGAGTAGCTCTTTTATATAGAGGACAATTTCAAGCTTCCCATGTCGATATACCATACTTGTCAGTCCACATGAACTACGCAGTGTGGATTTCACATATTGACAGCACAATTATCCATACGTGTGATCCAATAAATTTTATGGCCCAGGACTGCGCATGTTGTCAGAGGGGAGAGTAGGTGGGTCAACCACTGGTGATTACAGGTAAGTCTGAAAATTAAGTATATGTGCTTTCTTGCTGATGGATGTGATATCAGATAGGAGAGTACTATGCATCCAGAATAGGAAGGGATCATATATACAAACAATGGTACTCTCACACATTGGTACGAGGTAGAAAAGTTATTCTTTCCGGTTTACATTTTGACTCCCAGGTAAGCCATTTTTGCCATCTTTGAGAGCCTCCTCCACAAGCCAGACACTGACATCTTGCATATCCTTCCCTACGCGCCAGCTACCCAGGACGACGCCCTGGTCGGCCAAAAGGTCGTGGGCACGTTCCCAACGACGTAGCCAAATTTCCTCTCTTTTATTGGGCAACCCCGAGGAATACTGGGAGTCGTTGTCGAGGAGGTTCGACCCCGCTCTGTTCAAGGAAGGATTCGACGAAGTAGTACGGAGGATATTTGAAGGTGAAGCAGACCAGGGGATCCGTTCTGATGCGTACTGCAATGCAGCTGCCGCCGCTGATGCAGGGTATGACTGCTGCTTTTGGGGGGGTTGAGGTGTTTGGCTTGCGGACGACGAAGGTGTGGATTGTGCGGCCATCGAATTGGAGGTGTTGGTTCGGCGAGGTGGAGGTGGGGGAGGCGCTTGTTTCAAACGCTCTTGATAACCAGTTGATGCGATTTCGGGGGTGGTCTTTGTCCTCGTCGGTAATGCGGCAGCAGATGAACGTGATGCTTTTGTATTTTCAGTCGATGAATCAGAATCCAGCAAGGTGGTTGATTTAGCGGGTGAGAGGCGACGAGGAGGCACCGGCGGGACGGGTTTACGCTTTATCGGATCAGAAGGCAAAGAAGATGTGCTTTCTACCTCTGTCGTATCGGAAGCACTGGTCGTTGCACGAAGTGAGGATGGTTTGGACGGCTTTGCAGGAGGGATGCGGGCGTTGACGGGTTTTATAGGCGGTGTTGATGTCTCTTTCCGGTCTTCTTCATCCCGGAGATCAATCAAGTCTTCCGCATGCGAGCCTTTCATGTCCGATGATGGGTCAGTGACTGGCCGCACTTGACGAGGGGGCAAGGCGGGCCGGTTGGAGACCGCATCAGAATGATCGACGAGTTGTGGGCTGCTGCGGGTTCTAGGGGCCGATTCTAAATGATCGACTGACTTCGCAAAGAATTTTTTTCGATCCGTGGTGGTGATATCGCGTATAAAGACGCCCAAGATCCTTCCAGGGTTGGTCAAGACGACGTCGGTGTAAACCTCGAGATCAGCCTCGCCGCTATCTCCCACGAGGATGAACTTGCGTTCAGGGAAATCCCGCAGGATTTGCTCTAATGACCCCCGTTTTCGCTCTGAGGTAGGCTCAAAAATCCCCTGGAGCATGCCGCTGTAGCTCTTCAAGTGAACGGAACCAGGGGGAAGGCCGACCAGCTTGAAATAGCGCTCCAGCAACGGGTACAACTGCCACGGGGCATTGGAGACATAGTGGATATCGACGCCCAGTTCTGCCAGTTTATTATACCATTCGGCGACTCCGTCAATGGTAAGCTCGGACAGCTCACGGACGAACGTGTTCCGGAATATCTCCTTAGCCCCGTTAGCGATGGCAGAATGCTTCACCGTATCATCAATATCACTAATCAAGCTGACGCCAGAGGGCTCAATGACCTCGACCTCCTTGACTGCTGAGAGATCCTCCGATGCAAGCGCTCGAATATGCGTCGGCACAAAAGGCAGCGCAGCACGCAGGGAGAAATGCCCTGCCTCGTCAGTGACAATGCTCCTAGACTGGCTCTTGCCATCGTTGAAGAAGAAGACCGAGACCGGCACGCCAGCCACAGGATTAGTCAAGAACGGGCGTAGTCTCTCCATCAGATGAGCGTTTGCAACAGAAAGCTCATCCTTGCTCATTTCCGGCATCTCCGTTGTGTTTTTCAGCGGTGGTCGTCCAGGAGTCGATAGCTCATCAGCATCCTCCGCTGCGCCGGCCTTCCACGCCGGATCCATACGCCCCTGTTTGATAATCGACTGGGCCTCTTGGTCAACAATCTCGTCTTCTCTTCTCCCCGACATTCTCTCGCCGTGAGACTCTTCCGCATCATTCGACGAATTGACCGGAGCCGGAACACCGCTCAACTTCCGTGCAAGAGCAATCATCAACCGGTGTTTTCGCGTCATCGGCCCGCGATGAGGCGAATATATCCAACCACGGACATCGACCGCAACGACCATCCGCTCGTCATATAATTCATCCCACTCAGCCGTGCCAGGCTCGACATCATCCGTGGCCCCACGATACTCATCGATGGTCGACGTCGAGCCCCGCCGCGGCCTCGCACGCGAGCCGTCATGGACAATGCGACGCGCATAACTCGGAAACACCACCATCTCCTCGTTGCCAGAACGAGCGATTTCGACGTCAGGAAACGCCCCCGGTGTATTGTTCAGGTAATCTTCATGATAGTCGCGGACGCCGTCACGCTGCGCGGCCCATTGCGCGGCGTAACTCTGCCGCAGCTCATTCGCCGCTCGCAGGTACTCGAAGACCTTCTTACGTCGTCCCCCCGACCCAGGACCGCCTCCTGAGCCCCATGTGGATGGCGTCGACATGGGGGTTGCTCCCGCTTTCGCGGTCGATGCGGCCTTCCTGCCACCACCGGCCTGCGGGACCGTGATGTTACGGTGTAGCGCTGTCCCCCTTGGTACTGTGTTGTTGCTGCTATCGGTATTTCCTCTCAGTCTCCGCCGTCGGTCAAGCAGAAGCTCGACCAGTCCCCTGCGACCGGCCTTCCGTCGCTGCGCGAGCCGGGCTTGACGCTGGACTATCGCACGATAAATTCGGGATTGGGCTCGATGGCGAAACGCGGGGATGGTCTCGTAGCGGAGATCGGACAGGCGGGACTGTGCCCGACGGCTTGTCAATGGTCCGAATAGCAGGCGGAGTAAACGGAAAAGCTTTCCTTGCGGTCTTGTGTCTCGAGGTGGGAATCGGAGGAGTGATGGCGGGGTGCGCGATAGAGGGTGAAGCCGGGCGGCTGGCGGGGAAGCGCGCCAGCGACTGCGAGGGAAGAGTTTTGGAGCCAGGATTCACAGCCTTGCGAGGCACACGCGCAAGGTCGGATGTGTTGATGTAGGATGTCAGGGGCTGGGAAGATTTATGCCATTAGATCATGGGATGTCGATCCGTCGGAGAATAATACGCGATGAAGTCATGAGCTGGCAATCAGGATGTGGTGGCAGTGAGTGGCAACCCCATCAGACCACCGAGGAGGAATGATTTATGTGCGGTCGTCGTTGTCTCCAGGAAGAGTCTCTTGAATCTGAGACGCGGGAAGAAAATAACAGATGGATGGAGGTGGTGAGTGACGGATGCAGCAGATTCCCTGCGGGTCCGCGTGGGGAAAAACGTGCCGCGATGGCCCAATCCGTCCATCCATCCATCCATACTACGGGAAATTGTTTATTTGTCCATCGAGTATATCCAGTATTATATTCTGGCTATATAGGTCTATCGTTTCTGAGATCACTAGAGATACACAGGGAATAATAAGAAGATATATAGGTATCCAATCGGGAGATATTAGCCCGCAAATTGATACAGAAAGAGTATGCACCCTATCGCATACTTCTTCATGGCAGGCATAGGGAAATGCATGATTTCACACATGCATAAGCAGTCCAAACATCACACGCATGAATGCTGCGTCTCAACCCGACTCGCTGTCCTCCGCATAATTGACCGTTTTCACCCGGCGAGAACGCCGGACATCAGTGCTCTGAGATCGCTGGAGATCTGGAGTTTCGAGCACATCCTGCGCATCATCTTCCGATGCAGAGGGAGTGGAGATCGTTGGGGAAGCTTTTCGCTTCCTGCTAGATTGCTTTTTCACGCTGGCGGTACGTCTGACACGTGGGGTGGATTTGGTAGAAGGCGCCGCCTCTCCATTTGGCGACAGAATCTCTTCGTTGTCGCCGAGATCATCTTTCTTAGAGCCACGTGGTGTCCGCGGGCTTTTGGTTGCTTTCACACGGATGGTCTTCTTGGGTCGGAGCCACTCCTCCATTCCTGGAGGCCAGTAGACCCGACCCTCCGGTCCACCCATGCTGACCTCCTCTTCCGGAATCGTACGAGGAGGAGGGACCAAGCCATCCAGATCAACATATCCCCCATTCTTCTTCGTCTTCCGCGGCGGTTTGAACGGCTTGTTCTCGTCGCTACGGACGTAGGGGACAATGTCGTTAAAGAGCTCGTGACCGGGCAGCCTGAAGTTTCTCATAAGCTCAAACACGGCCTGTTCTTTATCCTTGGCTTCGATCATCAAATCCATCGTGGGGTCACAGGGAGGCAAGGTCGATACACGATCGCTATGCTTCCGACGTTGGCGGTTAGTGATGGCAGACGCCACCGGTTCGGAATAGTGCATCTTCTGCGTGATTCCCTTCCTGGTCCAGGTTGCTTTGATTCGGTCGAAGAGAGCCACGATATCGAGTGTTCCTTCTCGAACTTGGCTGGAGTCGAAGATGATGTTATGATGGTGGAAGTCCAGAACAAGTGGGATGTTCAATTCCTCACAGATAGGTAACAGGTCATGAACGGACCAACTCACATCGTCGTTCTCCAACACGAGCCGGTTTTGGATATCCGGCGAAAGCCGTTTGTAGTTATCTCTGAACCGGTCTAGTGTAGCTTCTTTATCGCCGAACACACCACCCATGTGCAAGATCATGACGGCGTCCCGGTCCTGCTGTGGTGGCAAGCGCAGAAGTTGCAGCATCTCCGAGTGATACTCGAGATCCCGGACGGAACTCTCCACCACTTCATTCTTGGGAGAGCCCAGCTGAGTAAACTGGCCTGGGTGCACACTCACCCGGTGGCCAAGCTCAGCAATGACCCGTCCCGCGTCCGCAAGAACTTCGGAGGCAAAGGGTGCCAGCTTATACCCGTACTCCTTGTGGCTTGCAAAAGGAAACATCTCGCTACTCAACCGCATGAAGCGGATACCATAGCGCTCATTCCAGCGAAGTATCTTAACAAGGTCCCGCGCATTTGCAAGCCCAAGGGACTCCACATATGTCTGGCCCCGCGCGACATCGGGAGGCTGATTTCGATCGGGCCGATTCTTCGTGGGGTGGGGAGGCTGAGAAGGATCCTGGAGGGGATGGCGATTCTCTAGAATGGAAGCGATCCGGCAGGTGCGCGAACAGAACACGGACGGGTTGGCGTATCGCAGGTAGGTGTTTAAGCAAGCCTAGGGAAGCCATGTGAGAAACGATGTCTCTTACTTTCCAGTTGGAAACGAAGGTAACTCACATAGCCGAGTCTACCTTTCCAAGGCAGAGGGAGGTAGCTACTATTCACAGGTGGCGGTCGCGAGAGAGCCTCCTGAAGCTCCTCCGCTTCGACCGGCACATCCTCGTCTGACTCAGGATCCAAAGGAGGAGCATCTATCGGCTTACTATGATGCGTTGCACTGGCCACATCACCGTCACATTGGGATTCTTCCGCTGTGGGCATGACAATCGGCGAGATGTCACAATTCCCACCTGGCGAATGGGACGACACTTGTCGAAAGGGGGAGAAAAAGGAGTGTAGTGACGTCGGAACAGACTCCGTACAAGAATGTGCAACGCAATTCACGGGGCCAATGTGCGGGCAGCGGACAGGGTATGGAGGTAATCGATGGAGGTGGGGATGCAATGCAGCAGAAGAGAAGAAGCTTGCTTTTGCCACGGTGACCGGCTGAGTTATCCACCGCAGCGAGGGGTGGCGAGGCCTGCGGGCGTGGGAGCCAGATTCCTCGCAGCCACGGGAACACGCGGCATTTCTGAAGGGAACACTAGCACGAGCAAGCTTCCTCTGCAGGTAAAGCGGGGGATGCCAAAACATCCAGGAATAAAGTCAAATAAGAGCAGGGGACGAGAACGAGAGGACGGTGGACGACAGTCTGGGTTGCGGCAATGGTAGTACTATCGCGCAGGATACGGCATTTTCACGTTCATTAAGAGGAATTGGACCGCAAGGATGATCGCGGGGAGAATCTGAAGTAATCAACGCGATCAAGAAGTGGATAAGATAGGGAAGATGACGAGGATGGGGAGAGGAAGTCGGTGATGTTGGAGGTTTGACGATGACGATGCGGAGAATCGAGAAAGGCGGACGGTTCGCGTTGGCGCTAAACCGCTTTCTCGCTTAGCTCCATCCACGGTTCTATACAAAAGTTCTCTACATCGTTCGGCCTCCATTGATTCCCAGGACTCCTCTGGTTCTGCATCTTTCGTTGATGATACACGCATCCAGTCAATTGCAGTGTTTGACCTAAGTCGAGTCATGTTCGGCCAACCCTCTGGAAAGTAGCTTGGTAACCTTCAAAGCCCACATTTGTTGCTGATGTCCACCATACCTCCAGCATCAAAGGATCCCTACATAGCCCTCCACTTACGCATGATCTTCCGTACACCAAGTTCTTGAGAATGTCCATTGTTTACACTGAGATATGCTGTGCGGTTACCCACCAGCAGCATTCCAAGTCACTCCCGCCCATTCGCCCATGCCACAAATTGCCACGGCATCCATCATTCCAGGACTCAGGGCCAGGCACATCAAACAAGATTCCTGGATTCACATTCCAAAGTTGAAAAATCAACGGGACCCGGGCCAACTGCCGAAGGCGCATGTGTTTACCCAATTCTTCTTCACTGATCCACAATGCTTGTGATCAGAGACGAAGCTTCATGCCATCCCTTCTTCCGCGCTGGGGCCTTCATTCGCTTCTATAAGGGCTAAATTCCCGCTCTTCGTCAGGTTCTGAACGTCCTGGTTTTCATTCTTTGCTGGGGAGTCTATTGTTTTCTTTGGGTTGGTCTGGTCGTATCGGTCAGCGCTGGTGAACACAAAGGCGTTGTCTGAATACAATCTGATAAATCAGTACACGTCCCATACCACCCAGCTCTCTCCTATCCGTTCCCTAAACTGTGCATATTCCCTGACTACACCCAAAATACCACCATGAAGGGCTTGCTCTTCGCCTATGGCTTCCTGGCCACGATGGCCTCCGCCCACATCCAGATGATCGAGCCAGTCCCCATCCGCAGTCCCGAAAGCAAGGATAAGAGCGGCAAGATCGACTATTCATACACCAATCCACTGTCCGATGATGGCAAAGACTATCCTTGTAAGGGATATGCCGATGACCCGTTCAATTCTGTCGCCAACTACAGCCCGGGCCAGAAGTACAACTTGAAGCTGAAGGGCAGCGCGACGCATGACGGTGGTTCCTGTCAGATCAGTCTTTCCTACGATAAAGGCAAGAACTTCAAGGTCATTCACTCCATGCTGGGCGGGTGTCCCCTCACCAAGGAATATGAATTTCAGATTCCGGAGGGCGCTCCATCAGGTCAAGCGCTGCTCGCCTGGACTTGGTTCAACAAGGTCGGCAACCGCGAGATGTACATGAACTGCGCCCAGGTCACCATCGGGGGCGGTGGTGGTGGAAAGAAGCGTGGGATGAATGAAGAGAAGTCCATCGCTCGCCGTGACGGATTCAATAGCCTTCCACCTATGTTCATTGCGAATGTCCAAGGCCCTGGAAAGTGCAAGACGATCGAAGGCCAGGATGTCAACTTCCCGCTACCTGGCCCATCTGTGGAGGGCAAGGCTACTGGCAAAGGATACAAATGCGAAGGCTCCGCACCCTTCCTTGGTGATGGTGGTGGTGGTGGCGGCGGCGGCAGCGACAGCGGTGATTCGAGCAAGGCACCCAACTGGCCGTCTGACAGCAGCAACGATAACTCGAACTCCGACGAACCAAACTCCAGCCCCGAGCCTGACGGACCCGACCAGGAAGCGAAGCCGTCCGAGGAGACTGAGCACAAGGAGCTCCTTAACAAGGTCGCCAAGCCCTTCGGCGATACTAATACTGATAAGGACAGTAATCTGCGTACTGCATCTGCTGGCACACGAAACAGCCCCAGCTGGGTCGCCGAATCGAAAGGCTGCAAGGGAAATGGCCTTGTCTGCGCCCCCGACGGGAAGACCTTCGCTCTCTGCAATGAAGGCGAGCCAATCTACATGGGCGATGTCGCGGGTGGCACAGAGTGCGTGCATGGAGCCATCCAGCACGCCACAAAGCAGTCGGCTACTTAGATCTCTTTCTGTTCTGCATGGTTCAAATGATCCCGCCAGGTGCGAATGCTGTATCGAACCTTTAGCAGATTAACTTCACCTCTGTTCCGTTTCGACTGACTTTTGTTGCTCTGGACTTATGTCCCTCGGTGTAATATCAGCCATTTGGCGAAAATTGTCATGTGTCATAGTTTTCTGTGCGGATAGCGATTTCATGTTGGTTCATTTGAATGAAGCGATTATCTTTGATCAGTCCAAGAAAGCATATCGTCAATAGTAGAACCCCTTTCGATATCAGTGCAAGAACACGATCTAGAACACGATCTCTAGATTCAACCTAGTGCAGACCAACATTTTACACGTCACCACGGCTGAAACACGGAATACTCACATGTGCCTGACTGTCCCGGTGGGGATCGCCGTTTCCAGGGCTGACCCAAACCATGGCGGTGCAGTGGAGCTCGGGAGATGAGAATTGGATCTGAGGCACCGTCCCGCCCAATCAACCCGGACCCTGAAGTTTAATCAAACCAACATATCGGATGTACCTACGGCGGATGACGCGGACCTTCACAAATGCTGTTATTAAATATATAAAATGAGAAGACACATTCCACACTATACACGGTGACAGTCTTGTAAAACACCAAACGAATTCAACAGACCTGTTGGTATCTCAAATCATTTCATTAACTCATACAGCTCTGTAGCCCTCCAATCCAAAATGTTGGAAATCCAAATGCCAAAAGAACCGAGTTTCTGCTTCCTTTCAAGTCCAAACACTCTCATACCATTTGGCTGATGCGCAGACAAGTAGCAAAACAATCAATAGTTACCCGTGTAGGCAGAGGCTCCGTACGGGTTCGGTGCAGGGGTCGTGGTGGTGGTTGTGTTCTTATTGCGAGAGAAGAAACTCCCGAAGCCACCGGGCTTCTCGGATGTGGTGCCAAGCTCAACATCTTGGGGTGTTGGGTGGCCAGGAAGGATGTCATCGGAGCTAGAGGTTTCAGGATTGTTCTTGTTACGGCGCCAGAAGGCACGACGACGGGTACCGTATGTGTAGCCGTTGGCGGGCGAGGGGCCGAAGCGTTTCTCACGCTTGTGGTGCCGAGCATAGAGGATCTGAAACAAGATCGAAATCAAGAAGAAACAACTGTGCGGGTTGGGATCGGAATGTTAGCAAGGAGCGTTGAGCTGTCTCATCTGGCATCATTCCTTCCCCCAGCAAGGAATCATCGAGGGAGGGGCGTTGACTTACATTCCAATGATTGCGACCGCGAATGTGACCTTCTGCAGCTGACAGGCGAACCCGAATGTCACTTTGGAGGCAGAGTCCTTCTCGCTGTCGCCCGACCCCAGGGGGGTGTCGACATGGCCGGAACAGGTGGAGGCACCATCCCGAGTCATGACGGTGATGGCGATCATCGCGCCGACGAAACACACGTCAAGAATGATGGCGAGTACGGCAAAGAAGGCCACCCCACCCACGCAGCAAGTAAAGAGGGTGCCGAGGAGGGCGTAAAGACAGGCCGCTCCGGACAGACCCTCAGTGGCTTTCATCCACTGTGGGATGGACTGATCATTCTGGCTGAGCACGGCGAGAAAGTAGGAAAAAATCCCCAAGATGACGGCGGCATCCAGGAACTGGAGGACCCGGATGCCCAAGTTGAAGAAGCGGAGAACGACTCCGCCAAAGCCCATGATGGCCTGTGTCGAGACAGTAGACTTGGGGGGGGTTGGTATCAAGCAATGGAGCGGAAGATGGATTTGCCTCGAGAGATAAAAGAGCCAGTAGCGAGGAGGCAAGGGGGATAGTTCACGATGGCTGGTGCTATCCAGGACGGTCGAGGCCCTCGGGGGAATATAAGGCTGAGGGGAGGAAAAGAGTTTTGCACATGACGAAGGCAGCAAAATTGCATTGTTCTCCGTTCCAGGGGACCAGGTGTCGCAGCAAGCAGATCGGTGGGCCTCACGAGGGCTGTGAAAGGGACATCGCCAGGAAATGCAGCGGTCGATCCACGGACATTGAGGAGGGCAGTGTTTCGCCTGATTGGGAGAGCCAGGGCGGGTGATGTCATTGTCTGTCCACCTGCTCTCATTGGCCGATCCCCGACGATGCCTGACTAAACCTTGACGCTTTCAGTCACCACCACCATGGACCTCCTTCGTATATACTACTATTTTTAATGATGAGCCAGATCTTCAGTCAGAGGCCTGCTATGTGTTGATTATGGTTCTAGAACTATGCGGTGCCCAAAACTAAACTGGACATTGGCAATTCTACATGTGACTGCTCTACTCTCCCACCGCTGGCAGATGTGCGCTCTTGGCTCATTCACGATGAAATAGATGGAGAGAGGGCTGGCACCTACATAGATATTAGAATGGAGAATGGGAGCAGTAGTGAGCCCTGCCGTTTTTACAGACCTAGGGTGCTTACAGCTCCTATGTGACATGTATGTATGCATGGGCTAATCCAATACAAGATACCGGAATGAGACACAAATCGGATGCCCCGTTTAGCTATTAGGGAGTAACAAAACATCCTTGGTCAGTACCGCTCAGATAGATCTAGATATTAAACAACTAGATCACTTTTTCGTAGGTGAGAGGGTGCTTCTGTTAGGGGTCTCTGATGCGACTATTGGCATATTCCTAAGGATGCGCACATCGTATATAGAGATTAGAAAATCTTGAGGGTACGTATAAAGACTCTTTTTCCAATGTCTCAGGATCAATAAGCAAGTCGCAATAAGTTGCTTGCGAAGAGATATATATAACGATCCTTCTTTTTATTGTCATTTTGGGTATAGATGTCCAAAAGGATGGTCCGACCAGCTTCAGCCCTCTTACACCTTCATCCATTATTTTCACGGAAATGATAAAAAGTTTCCAGCACTGAGATGTCACCAAGAAGGATTGAAAAAGTAGGCTGACAGTTAATACAGTTGATACGTAGGTACCATGCCATACCTACGTTCTGATATAGCTGCGCATATATTATTCTAACCTATCCATACGCAAAATGAAATTCAGGCGACTACAGATCGCCCTCCTATCTCGGAGTCAGTAGAAGTTTAGTCAATAAAAGTAAGCCAGATTTCAGCAACCAATTCACTGAGCACGGGAATCGCAAATGCTGAGCGGGGTGCGACAGACAGATCGGAGAGGAGGACAGTGACAGTGGTTTAAATGGTGACGAAGTGAATGGGAAGAGACCCATTAATTGTCTAGCTATGGGAGACAGGAAGTAGCCCAGCCCAGCTTTCCAGGTGAGAGGACTGACGCTGTTACGCCAAGCGTATAGATGTTGTATACAGAATAGTAGAATTCCATCGCCGCCTTAACTCAATCGGAAGAGTATTCGGCTTTTAGGGCCAATCAAATCTGAAGGATCTGGTCTCAACGAGACCGAAAAGCTGTGGGTTCGAGCCCCACAGGTGGCGCTTTTCTTTCTTTCTTTCTTTCTTTCTTTTTTTTTTTTTGGGCGCATACTTCGATGAATTAATTGGGAAGAAAGGAGCCCGGTTATGAACAAGGCGAGTCCGAAAAGGACCCTCGCTTCTACCTTGTCTTTTCTCCAACGATCATTGACTGATTGGAGCTGCTAGCAACGTGGACGGGATCAGTGAAACATCTAATAATGGCACACCACTACTCAACACATGATACACACATAGAAAACTGTTTATATATGGGCCATGCCCAAAAGTTAAAAATAACCCCTTATGGAGGAAGAGTAGATGTATTGTCATGCAACCCTTTGCCAGCGAAGAGATCATAAGGAAAAGGTTAGTTCCGACGGTGTCCAGCGTAGTCAATGATCCCAGCCAGCTCACCAACCTGTTCACTGGCCTCAACCAAACAACCCAGCCATAGTTGCCGGAGAGACTTTGGAGCAAGACATTTTAAACTGTCTGTTTATCGGAGGGCTATTCCCTCACTGGTGGAAGCGAAGCGAGATACAAGCACAAAAGCCCACCTATCCGGATCAGTATGGGAACAATAGGATAGAAGTCTAGTCATTGACTAAGGTATCTTTGTAGGCCAAAATCAAGGACTATAGAGGTCTTGAATACGTTTGGTAAACGACCCAAAAGATCCTGCAGTCCGGACATGGTTGGTTAGATTCCCACCCCCAACTACTGAAAGTACACTTTTCGCCTCGATTTGGCGTCGTTACCTAGGTACTTTTCAGGTATATATTGGAAATTCGCTCGTCTTGGATTCTAAAACCCCCTAAATTAGGTCCTTCATAAGGATGTGATGTCTAACTGTTCGTAGGGACGTTCGTAGGGACCGCTTTTTACACAATAGTCCTAACTGAGCAATCCCGATGATAGGCGTCTTTACAGACAGACATCGGACAGAAAAACAATACAACAGCAAGCCAATGAAATTCTCTCATGCGAAGTAGGTGCGCAGATATATATATATCACATTTCAGGCGAACAGAAAAAGAATCGTGGAGAAGTCTCCACGGGGATACCCCAGCCTTAAGGTGGTTTCCCCACCAATGTTTTGATGAGAGCCACTTTCGGTTAGAAAATGCTCAGCGAATAAGAAGATGGGGAGTAATATAAGCCAACGTACTGCCACTAAACTATGGAGGCCACTGTTAAGTGCACGGACACTGGTAGCTTATAATATCACAAGCAGAGTCATAAAATGGGCTTATTCGTGTAGGTATGAATGAAATGAAAAAGTTCATTATATATAAGTATCATATATATAACAACCCTTGAGATAGACATGTTTAACTCTATTCAGGTCCAAGATTACTACGTAAGTGAGGATGCTTTGTGCATATTCCGATATTCTATGGACAGACACGCGACCATGTTACGCCTGCACGTCGACCAAGATCTTGCAATGTTCGTCCCGATCCTCCACCAAAGTCTTGAATCCCTTCTCAACCACGTCGTCAAGCTTGATTTTGTCCGTGATCATCTTTTCCGGGTTCAGCTGGCCTATATTTCACGGCAAATTAGCACTTGCTCCATCACACATGGGGGACTGGGAGCCATGAAGACCAACCATAGCTAATAGCTTCGATCACCCTCCTAAACGCGCTTTCGTCGTATAATGCTGCCCCGGTGTACTTGACTTCATGGTACATCAATTCGTTCACCCCAACCTTCGGCCGCTTCTCCCACACGGCGATGTTCACAATAGTCCCATGTATCCGAGTCGCCTGGATGGCGCCCTGAAGCGCGTTTTCCACCCCGGCAGAGTCAAATGTAACATCGACGCCCTTTTCGTCCGTGATTTTCTTGACCTCGGTAACCACATCCTCCTCGAGAGGGTTTATCGCATGTGTTGCGCCCTGTTCCAAGGCGAACTGTCGGCGCTTTTCCATCGGCTCGGCGACAATTATGGTCTTTGCACCCTGCAGTTTGAGGATCTGGACAACTCCAATTCCAACAGGGCCTCCGCCCACTAACAGGGTGTGATCACCGGATTTAAATGGAGACAGATTTACTGCGTGCCAGGCTACCGCCATTGGTTCGACAAGGGCTGCCGTATCAAGGGGGACATTGTCTGGGATGGGATAGAAGTGCTCTCCTGGAGCAACGATGTACTTTGCCAGGCCGCCACCGTACCCTGCATATTGTTTCGTTACTTATTGCTCCCTGGACTATCAAACGAGCGCTGGTAGTGACGTACCTGAGAGTCCTATGAAGCCTATATTTTCGCAGCACCATTCATACCCCTGATTGCATGAACAGCAGCTACGGTCGAAAATCGTCGGTCGAACGACGACCCGCTGACCTGGACGGACATGTGTGATCCCTTCAGCCACCTCTTCGACGATGCCACTGAATTCGTGGCCCATTGTCACCGGATATTTTGTCCCCGTAACAGGATGCGGTTTATCGGGGATCAGCACCGGTCCCCCGGTGAATTCATGGATGTCTGGTTTGGTCAGCCCGAACGATTTATATAGGTGCTCATCTAGTGTGCGTACCGCTACCACAGATCCCTACGAACGCCGGCCGTACCTGAAGTCATGACGACTGTATCAGCGTCTGTGTTATGTGTCGCTTTCCGGTGAACCAACCAACCTTAACCTGACCCTTGCCACAAACCGGCTCTTCTATCTCGTCAATGCGGATATCGCCGCGACCGTGGAAGCGGACTGACTTCATCGGGGGAGTTGTTTTCAGTCTAGTTCGAACAGTGTCGACGTCCAGGGCAGTGTTCAGCATGATTAAACAGTGTATTCTGTTTGCTCTGGCTATCAATGAAATTGTACTTAATCATCTAGACCGGTATCTGGATTGCTGATGATGTGCATACAGGACGATATCTATATGGAGGTGGGCTTATGTT
The DNA here is from genome assembly GCF_047715705.1 of Aspergillus ambiguus. Classification (NCBI taxonomy): domain Eukaryota; kingdom Fungi; phylum Ascomycota; class Eurotiomycetes; order Eurotiales; family Aspergillaceae; genus Aspergillus; species Aspergillus ambiguus. The sequence goes on along the minus strand of NW_027395537.1, from coordinate 256,559 downwards.
CACTTATTTGTAGATGATAAACTGCGTCGCGGCTTAAGACGTTGCAATGACGTTAACCACGAAGTCATGCTCCGGGGCACAAATTAGAGGTCTGAGTGTCACGGAATGGGAACTTTATTGGTCGGAAAAAGCTAACAGTCGTCTGAAAATCACTATAGCATCTATGATGAAAGATCCTGAGGATACAGATCCGTTGCCGTCCGTTCGGGACCAAATTAACTGATGGGTTGGCGGAAACTTTCGCCGGGGATTAAAAGGCCAAGCCCGTCTTAGGACACAACGGGAATTTCCCCAAATAAAACCAATCCACTGTGAGTTTTGTTTCGTGCTGAGCAGGGGTACAGCATGCTTCGTTATTGAGGTGGGGTACGAAGTAATCGTGGCGTCATGAAGCCGACGGGCAACTAACTTCTTGGCTGGTTCCTCCGTACCAGCTGACGCTACAACGCCTGTTCAGAGGTAGCTGTTAGTTGAAGACTTGAATCAACATTGATTGCAGAGATTCATGTATTCTTACATAAGCTTCTATCAAGTGACGCGAATGCTATCCGCCAATGGGGCGGAGTTATACGTCACATATCGTGGTTGCGCAGGCACTAGGACTGATCGCAGAAGTAGAGAACAGATTAGCGTAGTCTCCTTTCAGGATTCTTCCTCGCGTTGCCGATCAACAAATGCACGTAGAATCGATTCAAGCCCTTCATTGCGGCGGGCAAGCAACATGACATCGGAGACATTGATTGTGGAGCGCCCAGCATGTCTAGAAGAACCATAGATCAGCACCCAAATGATAGGTAGCATCGCATTTCGGTAGAGAAGCGAAAATAGAATCCAAGAAATATTCTTGTTAGCTTCTCGTAGACTGAGGATCATTACTCACTTAGCAAAGGATTCGAGATCTTGACTGACAGTTTCTATAACGAGCCTTCGTCAGATCTAGGCGATGAAGTCGGTGTGACGGAGCATTGTGGCTGTTCAGTTGATTGTTGAACGCGAATACATACCGATTTGTGCCCAGACCATTTCTGTCAAGGCGCCGATAAACTGGGGTGTCGCATTGATGCCGAGTTTTATCGTTTCCTCGTCGACGATCTTCCCAATAGAGAGCCAGAGAGCGGATTTGAGGCGCTGGATAGATGTTTAGTACTTGCATGAAACCGCCGTGTACCGTGGGAGACTCACCTCCTCGAGGCCAACCTCTTCATCAGGCTCCATCTAGAAGACCAAGCCAAAGTGCCGGATCGTAATATGTGACAGCCAGGCGTCGTAAGATTGAGAAATAACGGCCTCGGGCTATCGTGAATCGAGAATCGACCATATGGGAGTGCAAAAGAACATCGCGTCCAACGCGTCTCTCCAATAATGCCGTGCACCCCCCCCGCTGATTGGCTGCCGCCAATACCCCGGAGAAACAGTAGATCCGAGGTGGCATCGCGCTAGGCCGTAAAGGAACATTTCCACATACGGAATTCTTCTCATAGATTGTGAGGTGCATAGAAACCCCCACGGCGTCCTCTGCGTGATCTTGGCCAGATTCTCCTGTCTTCCTTTCGCTTCTTCTCCTACATCCGATCTTCTTCACAATTTCCTCCCCTTCCGCGTCACCCCGGCCGCTCCAGCTAGCTTACAACCTACCGCCTACTCTGGAGCTTTCCCAGCTCCGCTCTCTTCCGCCCCTCGTCCTGAAGCTAATCTCCTGAACACCGGCTGGAATAAACCCAACTCCCCGGGAAGAGAACACGATTATCACCATGTCGACGCCAGATGAAGCCCGCTCCCTTGTCGCGGATGCTCTCGCCGACTTTTTCGGCCAGCTTTACTCGTTCTTCGAGACGATCGTCACCCGCTTCTTCGGCAACCTGTACCTCTCATTCGCACAGGTGAGCGTCAACCGATGGACGAAGGTCATCCTCTCGGTGGTGGGATACATAATTGCACGGCCCTACATCGAAGCGTGGTTCAAGAAGATGGCCGATCGCGACTTCAAAAAGCAGCAGGAGAAGGAAAAGGCGCGCCGCGCCGCCATGGGCGACAAGAAAGCCAAGGTGTCGGCCAATGCGCTCCGGGGCGGCGGTGATACCGGCTCAGGAAAGGTGCTTGGAGAGGTGGAGAACACCGACGATGAAGTCGAGGAGGAAGAGGAGGACTTTGCGACCGCTAGTGGTGTGCCTGAGTGGAGCAAGAACGCCCGCAAGAGACAGAAGAAGTTTAAGAAGAACCTCGAAGCCGAGGAGCAGTCGCAGCGGCTGTCGGAGGAGCAGATCATGGAGCTACTGGATTGGAGTGACGACGATGGCGAGAAGCCTGCTTTCCCGTCGCAGTGATGCAGGCGGAGTTCCTTTCCCTCCTCCGGCTCGTTGCGGAAGGACTTATTTTGAGTATTAGATATTATAATTTTGGATTTGAAAGGTGCATTGGTGGCTAGCTCTTTGCTTCATGTCCTTCATGTGTGCGTTGCAACAAGGGATCGGTGGGAATTCAAAAGCTCTCAGGAACTGTATCGGGGGTAGTCCTTGTATAATATCAGTGAAATAAAATCATGACGGACCCCTTTAACCTACACTCTTCTCAAAAGCATTGTACTTGCGAGGTCATCAATTCAATCATAATCATGGGAATATCAAGTCTAACTACAAATAGAGCCAAGCTCTAGTGCAACCGCCTCAGCGCCTCTATCATAACTTTGACGTCGTGAACATTCATCATCCCCACGGAGTTGACAATGTCTTCTTGGACACTCGGCTCGCAGGTCAGGAACCGCTCAATCAACTCTCCATCCACAAACCGGTACGGCTCCTTGGCCTCTCGCACCATGCTACGGAACCCCCGGAACTCGTTAAACGGCATATCGCCGAGGGATTCAACTTTGCCGGCCATCGTTGCCTGGAGACGCATCAAGAAGTCCTGGTGCTCGGGATTGATAACGGCATAGAGGTAGATTGACCCATCGACCTGTTCGGATGCACGTCAGTGTCGATGCCGGTGCACATGCCCTTTCATAGCGAGAGTAGTACATACCGTTCCTAAGAATGCACGCGGGGTCACAGTCACACTGGCCAGCTGCTGGATATTGACCGGTCGGATACGGTTGACCATTTCACCCAGCGATATCTCACCGGTCACTTCCAGTCGGCGTTTGTCGTCTTCCTCGACTCCACTGAGATTGCGGCGCAGGATGATCAGGTTTCCTTCCGCGTCGCTCTCGAGGTAAGTATGTGGCGCTATGCACGCTACGCCGGTGGCCCAAACGGTCTGGAAGTGACGAGCGATCTCCTTCAACGAATCGGCAAGACCGTCTTCGCCTTCGGTGTATTCCACAAGACACATGCTCTTCATGAGATCAGACACCGCAATGACATTGTCTGTTACGGTGATATCCACAGGTGCGGTTGACGTCCTGTAACTGGCGAGCTTTTCCAGTTTCATGGCACCGAAGTTGTTGCCGGTCACTTTATAGACCACGACCTGGAGAATCTGTCAGACTATCCATTCCGCAATCCTTCCTCTGTTCCATGCTTACCGTTTTCACAAGCGCGGCCACAATCTTATCTCCCAGCATGGCCAAGGCACGACACGCCCCTTTGACGGGCAATTCCGCAATCTTGGTGAGCTTGCGGCCATTATCAACCTCGAACATCAGAATGCGGCCACGAATTGAGCCCTCGTCCCCATCCTCGTCCAGATACGCCGTACCAACGACGAAGCGATCCTTGAGTATATCACGCCCGTTCTCATCCTTGCCTACGGAGAATTCCGTGCGAATAACACTCTCCACAAGCTCCTCATTTCTGAATTCGAAGGCATCAAGACGACGGAACAATATCTCATCAGCGAGAACAAACTGGCTCTTTACTATCTCCGCGCCATCTTCGAGTTTGCGCTCAATCGTTCCGATGCCGAACGCCTTTTCGGAGGGCGAATATGCGACTCTCCGCACAGTCGCACCCATGGGGAGTGTTTGGATTTGCGTGGTCCTCTCTTTATCAACCAAGGCAATCTTCAGCTCATGGGGCGTGGCGACAGCTATGCACTCGGGATACGCTTCGGAGTTGAAATGACACACGCGAGACGCTCCTTCAGAGTTGACTGCAGAGTAGATGATGCGGCCCTCCGAACCATAGATCAGACTTGGGTTCTCACATGTCGCAAACACGTTGTATAAACCGTCGCCTCGGGGCAGTTTCTTGAAAGTCGGTTGCTCCGAACCCAGAATCAACTTGTTCATTCCGGTTAGTGAGTAGTCATTGGTGTTGAAAGAATAGGTGATGACACTTCCGTCCGCCATGGAGATGAAAAGCGTAGGTGGGCTATCCACGAGAACATCCGCCACAAGGACCGAACGGGGGAAGGCCTCTCCTGCTGGGCCCAACGACGTTGCATGAAGCTCCGTCAGATCCTGAAGTCTCAGCACGGCTACCCTGGCAGACTGGGGAAATCCCACAATGCAAACACCAGTCGGCGACGAGGGAACCGTGACACCGGAAATCTGTGAGTCTGCACCGAAGTCCTTCTGCGTTATCTCCTGGACGTCGCTTCTGATATCCAGCACCGTCATAAGCTCTCCGCCCGCTACAAGAACGACGGTATCATCGTTCGCAGACGCGGAAGTGATAATAAGCTGACCAGATGGCGTCCACTCATAGGTAACCATTCCGCTTTCTACCTCCGCGATTAGGACCCTCCGTTCTGTGACCTGGAGTATGCGACCTCCAGGAAGATTAGCCGCAAGGAGCGTGTTCTCCGAGAGACTCAGTCCGAGGAATTGGTCCAACTCCTCCACTTCACCATCGGGACTGAAATGGAATACTCTAGTTTCATCAACGAACGTAACAAGGAGGGTATCCAAAAACTCGCCCTTGGCTTTAAACTGGAGACCCCACAGGTCGCTGATGTGTTCCATCTCCCCAAGAACCCCCAACTCTTCCATTCCGACCCCGCTGCGAACGCTTCTGAGGGTCCCGTCGTCAAATGCTCCAGAGCCGGTGACAATCCGCGCTTGACCAGAAGAAAACTCGTGGGTTTGGCTTTCGCTCGTGCGGTTTCCAAGGTCCATGATCGTGAAATCCAAAATGGGCGCAACATTCGGCAAAGTCTGGAGTATCTCAAACGACTTGTCCCCGACGCGGAGGACCTGCGAGTCGCCCTGATGTGATCCAACGAAGATGACCCCACCACCGAGATATACCAAAGTGGAAGCTCTGGACGTGTTTCCCAGATGGTCCAGCTGCCAGCCCTGCACCTGGTTGTCGGAATCCAAGACCAGCATCAGGAAGAACAACCGGCCGTAGTCATCGGCCAGCAGCCATCTTTGACTGTCCACCTGCTCCCAGGCCACGAAGACGGTTGCTTCGTCCAGAAGCCGGGAAACGATCTCATTGTTATCATCATCCACATATTTAATCGACGTCTCGCCCAGAATAAGAAGACCGCCTGTCGATGTCAGTCAAAAGAGCCACAAAGCATCGCAAGAGAGCAACGAACCCAATGGAGCAGGAACAGGAATGAGATGAGACGCCCCAAGGTCCATCTCCTGTGCACAGTCCGCCAGATCCGCCAGGGTGGCATCGGCGCCCGAATTCTGCGTCCCCGCCGTGTACTGAAGCTCTCGAACCTTCAGACGGACTTTCTTCTGGTTGTCCTCATACAACAAGGCGAGCCGCGGCAGGCCCGACTGCACGTGCAGGAACGCCGACGAGCGCACGAAGAGCTCGTCAATCCGCGCGGTCGTCAGCTCGCCCAGTTCTCCCACCTGCGGGGCATCAGGGCCAGACGGCATCGCGGGCGCCCGTCCTCGCTTCTTACTAGGCAATTGAACGATCGGTATCACGGCGATTAGCCCCTCGTAAACCTCCAACGTCATGAAGCGACCGCTCGGGTCGATCAGGCACCGGTATCCCGTCTGCGACTCGCGAGACGACGGGTCCGACACATCGACGTAGTTCCTTTCCGTGCGGATCTGCTCGGTTGAGCTGTCCCACGACAGTGTGAAGTAGGTGTAGCGATCGGTCCCGACGAAGAGGTGGTCGGTGGGCGAGTTGGCCGGGGCAGGCAGCCGCGCCAGCATCGTCACCCGGGCGTAGAGGGTGCATGACGTCGCGAGGCTCAGTCCATCCGGGGTGAGCGTGTAGAGCTCCAGCCGATTCGCTTTCCTGTTGGGAGTTGAGGCAGTCCCGTTAGCCAGAATGCCCGCCGGGTATTGCGGTCGCGGGATCCCCATGTCAACTCACGCAACGACCAGACACTCCTCCTCCGGCCTCATGAACTGCAGCTTGAGCGCATGGCGAATGCTGCTCGCCCGGTGTATCGGGACGATGTACGACATCTTTGGCGTCCGATGGGCTCCTGCGGGTTGGGGCAAGGTCAGTTGGAGTGCTTGCGGATGGGCTTTTTGCGGCGGTGGAGACGGCTGCGGGGGGGATCTGTGATAGCGTACCGGCGACAATACGGCAGAGCAACTTGGGTTGTTATGTACTCAAACTGCTCAGTATTGAGCAGCGGGATGCATTTCCTTTCCCAGGGCGGGCGGTGGTGGACGGAGGAGGAAGACGAAGGGAGGTTGAGGACTCGATGACGATGGTTGCGGTTCCTGTCAGTTCCACCCGCAGTTAACTCCGTCTTATGGCCGAGACCTCGACAACCGGCTATGGAGTAGGTAGACCGATTACACGGACTACAATGTTCAAGATTCGGGTTTATGTCGAGTCTAGGATAATATTTTCGGGCTGTGTTCTATCGAATCCCTTAGCTCGCTGCGGGCAAACCCAGCAGAGCCAAACAAGCCAGGGTTAAATGTTGTTGCTAAGCATACATCAATCACGCCAAAAAAGAGATAAACAAAACCGGCGGAGTATATATGCAAGGATCATCTAGGCATGAACGAAGAAGGGAAATAAATCATGACACTAAAATGACATAAGTGCGAAAAAAAAAAGAATCAACGTTCGTGGAGCTCATGACCACACGTCCTCCTGGTAGCTGCCGCTACTGCGCATATGCTTGACCATCTCCTCAGCCCGTTCGGCAGGGAGACCGCGCTGCTTCGCGATGATCTGGCCAAGCACAAGGTTGACTTCACGAGCCATGTTCGCGGCGTCACCACAGACGTAGAAGTTGGCCTTCTGCTTGAGAAGGCTGCTCACCAGATCGGAGTGCTCACGCAGTCTGTGCTGAACATACACCTTCTGGGAGGTTTCACGGGAGAAAGCAGTGATAATTTGGAGCTTGTCGCCAAGCTGTTCCTGGTAGGTCTGTCGAGAGACGGAAAGTCAGAAGGGAACCTATACGATTGACGAAGTGGTGTGACATACCTTGAATTCGTCCTGGTACACAAAGTCCTCCTCACGCTTGCGGCATCCAAAGAACAAGAGAGTGGGACCGACGTTCTCACCCTTGGCGGCCAAGGCGGCACGCTCCTGAATGAATCCGCGGAAGGGTGCAACACCAGTACCAGGGCCAACCATGATGATGGGCCTGGAGGGGTCGGACGGGAGCTTGAAGTTGGAGTGGCGGACGTGAACGGGGACATGAATACCATCGTACTTGTTGCGGGGTCCAGTAATGGAGTAAGTCAAGCCATGAGGGTCAGGAGAAGGTTCGCCGTTTTGCTTTTGCTTCAGAGCCAGGAGGTAGTTGGTGGTCACACCCTTGACAAGGTGGGAAGCACCGGGCAGGCGAGTGGATTCCACAACGGCAGTAATGCTGATCTTATCCTTCTGGACCATGGAGGAGGAGGAGATGGAGTAGTAACGGGGCTGGAGCTTGTTGAGACCTTCAATAAGCAGAGAGAACGGAACGGCCGAGAAGGGCTTAGACGTGACGCTCTGGAGAGCCTGAGCGATGGTGAAGCACTGGTTGGTGATCTTCTCGTGGAAGTAGTCCTTGTCGCTACCCAGGCGCACGATTTCGGCCTTGGTCTCCTCATCGGGGGCGAACGCGGCCAGAGTAGCCACGAACTGACGGGAGACGGGCGCAGCGATTTCCATGTAGTAGCGAACGGCGGCATCGTAAGTCGTAGGGGTCGGGATGGGCACCTTGGCAGTCACATCGATACCCTTGACGTTGATGACAGAATGACGCTTGCTTTCAAGACCAAAGACCTGGAGGAAGCGGTCCACCTCGGCACCGGCGTTGGTGGGCCAAACAGCAATGTGGTCACCAGTCTGGTAAGAAAGGTTGCTTCCAGCGATGCTGATTTCCATGTGCAGGCAGTTGCGGTCCTTGACGTTGAACAGTTCACGAGACTCGACGATGGGGGCGATGAAGGGGTTGTGAGCGGAGTAGGGGCCGCTGGGGGCACCGTCCCGGTGGCCCTTGGTGGGCTCACCGAGGTAGACCGTCTCGTCTTCGGGGGAGAGAGATTCATCTTCGGTGACGGAAAACACGGGCTCATAGACGGCCTCACGCTCCTGCAGGTTCATGGCTTCGGAGAGGGCCGCCCACATGGGTTCCTTCCAGGCCAGGAAATCTTCCTCCATGGTACCAGCACCGTCGTCACCTTCACCAGCATCTCCAATGCGCTGGGCCCCCAGTTTGGTGAGGGCGGAATCCAGGTTGCGAACCATTGCCTGATAGTGCTCGTAGGTGTTGTTACCGAGACCGAAAGTGACATACTTGAGGGAGGACAGAGGCTTGTCATCGGCGGAGGCACCGCTCTCGAAGGCGACATCCTCGCTAGAGATGAACTGGTAGAACTCGACGGCGTTGTCAGTGGGTTCACCTTCACCGTAGGTAGCCATGACGAAGAAGACAATCTTGTCCTCGGGGAACTTGTCCAGGTTCTCGTAATCGTAGTCCTCCAGATCGGCCACCATGGTCTTGAGGCCGAAGCGCTGGGAACCTTCCTTGGCCAGACGCGACGCATAATCCTCGGCGGTACCAGTCTGCGAACCATAGAAGATCACGCAGTTCTTGCCAGTTTCGTCCATTTTCTCGATGATGTCCCTGGATTTGCCGGCCTTGGCGCCACCATTCATGGCGGGACCGGAGGCGGCATAAGGGTCCTTAGGAACAGCCCAGTAGGTGCCCTTGGTGAAGTAGGCAGCGCTACCCACCAAGAGCACGACGAGGACCACCAAGTCGAGCGTATCGAGTTGTGCCATGATTGAGGTGGTAAGACGAGGAAGATGCGGAGTCGAGAAGGGGAGAGAAAAAGAGGGGGGCGGAAAGGCGGCCGCTAGATGGTAGAGGCCCCTAATTCACTAGCGTAGAAAAGCCCCCAATGACAGATTGCAAGGATTGGGAGAGGAATGGAAGGGAGAAAGAGGAGCAGAGAAGAGAAGAAGAAAATGAAAGAAGAAGAAGAAATCCAAGAAGGTATACGAAGAGGGAGAACGAGAGAGATTGACTAAGCGCGGCGCATTCTTGGGCCGGAAATCGGAGACTCTCGCAAGAAGTGACACGTTGGGAAGTTCGATCGGGTCGGGTGGGAGCCGAAGGGGGCGGCGGGAGGCGGAGGCGGTCAGGGCGGTGAGACAGCACGTGAAGATTGATGATCACTAGTCCTGTATCGATCACTTGACGTGCATGTACGGAGTCTCTCTGTCTGTACGGAGCACTGCGTACATAGACCTGGGGATTGGGTTATATATCCTCGAGTCTCATGTGGGGGAGTCCCAACTGTCCGATCCTTGGCCGAGATGAAGTTTGGATCGGAAGGAGACTTCGGCCTGGTGGTAGCCTGGAGAATGGAGGTGGCGGCGGAGGAGGATGGCAAGTGGCCACCATTTCCTTGGGCTTCAGATGGGGGATCTCCCGAATATCCTGCCGAACAGCGTCACTAGCCGAGTTCCGCCTTGGGGTCTGGAGTACCTTACGCAGTATCCGTACGCATAGGCAATAACTGTTCATTAGATAGTTTATGGAGGATGACTACTATCTAGGTAGCTATCTGGGTCTTATAGGTACCTTACTCGGCGAGGCACTATGTACGTAGAGGTAGATACCTCGCACTGCGTATAATATATTCTAGGAATTCCCCTACATCAACTCAACTGCATACTCCGTACACAGTCCACGAGTCCTTCCGCTATCCGACATCTCTACTCCTACTGCGATACTCCATCCTAATCACCACCGTGATCTAATTTCCGCTCCCACAATTCCGACTCCCTCGTGCTCACTAACGGATTCATTCCGCACCATGCATGGAACCATTCCATCCCCGACCAGTAAACAATATAAATACGCAGGACACATTCCTTTCTACCAGCTACTCAGAATATATCCCTTCTAAGGCTCTATACTGCGTACGGTAGACATCATACTGTCCCTCGTGGGCGACCACAGCATGCACGAGACCATCTGCCGTGTTTTCTCGGACTGCGGCACATGGCCACCAACCAAGTGCCATGCACCCACCGAACGTTGTCTTCCCCACTCGTCTGAACGTTCCAACCCCAGAGAAACCGACTCTGGGAGGCCGAGCGAACCGTTTGTCCCTTTGGGTTGGCTTCCCAGACATCCGACCGAGCCTCGTATCCCAGCCTCCCTCGTACGTAGGCATGCATGTCTTGTTTCTCATGAAACCCCATCTATTTGAGCAGTGGGGTAGGGTGGTCAAAATGGCATGACTACGAGTAATTTCAGTTCGGACCGAACAGATGCAGACGGCGTCTTACACGACCCCTGCAGAGTCGGTGGACTGGGAACTGCATACTACGCAGTACTAGTACGTAAGTAGTTGTCCTGCGGGTTGACTCCCGTTCGTAGGCTAGAGGCTTGAACAAAGTGTGTAGGACCATGCATGCACGATCATGATAGGCCTGTCAGGGACCAATCTCTAGCTAGATTGCAGACGTAAGGTCAGACGGTTGGTGAAGAGACCGTGGGCTGAGAGAGTGGAACACCGAACGATGGGTTGATAGACGGCTCAATTACGAGACTCCCCGTCGAGAGAATAGAGAAACCCCTGGATAGAGAGGATCGATGTGCTGATGGTCTAGTTTTTGTGGTGGTGGCCACTACTAGTACTATGACTAGTAAATCAGTCGTCGTTCGCGATAGGCAGAGGGTCTGGTTGGTTCCCGTGCAACTCACGGTCGCGAACGCAACAAAACTCCCACTACCCCCATCAACCACCATCACCGCCTCCTCCAGACCATCTCCCCTCCCCTCCTCCCTCCCCCAATCTCCAGAACGAATGAGCCACAATGTCCCGCTCAGTTCTGTGCTCTGATGCTTTCGCTCCCGTGGTCGTGAGCCTCTGTCAGCATTGAATGTCGTGTGGATGAAACCACTCAAACAGTAGGTGATCCCAACCGCGCTCTTTGTCTGACCATCTCCCATGTATCGATCCTCGACGATATCGATCTTCTATACAGCTCGATCTAACCTCATGTGCCTCTAGTGGCTTCCCATCCATCGATCAAAGCTGGTCCCATCCAGCCAACGACAATGCCCCTCATCCCTGACGAGTCCAACTCCGCGTCGCACCATGTCTTCTCCCCCCCACCCGAACGCCTAGTCACCAGGAGCACTCCTTCGTCCACGGTGCATAGTCGGGAAACGTCCGCTGTCAGAGGAAGGCCGGCTGATCCGTCCGCGCTAACTTCGTCGACCTTACAGCCTCAGGACCCTCGTCGCGGTCATTCTCACTCCAAAAGCCCCGAGACCTCGACTGCTCGTCCTGGGGCCGGATACGATGCCCCCCTCGAAAGACGGCCTTCGAATTCCTACGGTCACCACCGGCAGACGTCCATTGTTCATGGGATCCAGCATTCTCGAAACCCCAGCTTTGCCGCGTCTACTGCTTCCACAAGTCCTCTCAGCCCGGAACTGATCGCCTCCCTTGGTCGAAGTGGTGGAATTGACCAGGAAAGCATGGCGTCTACGGCGCGACTGGATCAGACGGATCTGATCGCGCCGTATCAAAGTCCGGGAAACAGCAGCTCCAGCCATACCCTGCAGGGGACCTTATCCACCATCGAGGATCAGGACACCGAAGAGCTGGGAGCTGGTGGCCCCGCAAATCTAGTCCATCGTCGCATGAACTCAGGTGGGAAATCATGGCGCGAACGCTCGCATAGCCGGTCCCAGTCGAAGCACCATTACGCCGAGTCAAAAACCGTGGGCGAATATGCGCTGCACCATCTCTTCAACTCAGTAAGCCTAGCCCAGCCCACCCGGCGCCTCGAATCGTGGCTGACAATAAAACCAGTTTGTTGGTCAGGCGGATAGCAAGATAAACCAGGCAATCATGAGGTTGGGCGAGTCGGACGTGCCTGTGGAAGAAGTCTGTGGTCCTGGTGCTGATCCAAACTTCGACCAATTGATCTCCGCACTAGGCCACATCGCTCGGCAGAAGCCGAAACCCTTGATTGACACCATCATGCTCTGGCGGAAGGACAAGGGAGACGCTGCTATTGCGGCGAAGCAGGCGGTCAATCAAGTATGACCCTTCCACCCGGTGCCTTTCTCACCCCGCTAACCACGCATTATTGCATCAGTCCCGATCGCCTTCGTCGGAGAACGGTCCGCTCATACGTCGAAACACGGAGCCTCCGCAGATGATGCTAGACTCGCAGCCGGACCATACGCCTCCATCTTCTAACCCTCATTTGGCGAGACACGACGACATCGTTTTAGCGGAACGACGGGCGACAGTGTCGGTGTATCTTGTCTGCAGGGTTCTGATTGAGATTTTCAACCAGAGTAGTCTGGCCTCCATCACTGTTGACATGGCGGAGCGGCTGGAGGACATCGTGTTTGGCCAACTCAAGTCAGTCGACCCCGACCAGATCTCCGCCTCTCCGCTTCGGATGGCCAACTGGAGGATCTATTCCCAGCTCCTTGGGATAATGAGCGAGACAAACTTCACGAGCGTTACCAACCGCTTTCTAGCGGAGCTGGGCCAGTACCAGAAGGATGAAACCATGCGGGGCCCGTCCAAGGAGGGAGACTCGAAAACCGAACTGTTGATATTAGGAATGAGACACTTGCGAGTCCGGACATATCCAGAAACGTGGCCCAAAGCGTGCGATTTCATGCGGTCCCTTGCACGGTTGTTCGTTGGTGCCCACGGACAACGCGTGAAGCAAGCATACTGTTATACTTTTGAAAAGCTGCTGCTCCCTGTCGCCGCTAATCCGAGTTGTGACCTGTCGCTGCCCAAATGGAAGGAGTTTTTGGACTTGGTCCAATCTCGGCTTACCCAGATGCTAACGAAACCCCGCCACTGGGCTGCTGCTTTCCCTCTCCACGTTCTTCTTCTGTGTGTCTCATCAAAAGAGAACTTCTCCTCTCAGTGGCTATCGGTTGTTTACACTCTTCCACCGAGATTGAAAGACCGTCCTACACGGGGTTCTGCTTTGCAGGCCATGTGCCGGCTGGTCTGGACATACTTCTTTCGCCATACAGACTCCCCAACGGTTACCCTTCGAAAAGTGGAAGAGGTGGCAAAGATAGCGCTCCCCGCTGGCAAGAGGACCTACTTGAGCACAGAACCGGCAGTGGCAGAACCGCTGATCCAACTGGTACGGATGATTGGTTTCAAACATCCAGATGTGTGTTTCCGTAACATAATTTTTCCAATGATAAGCTCGGATGTTTTCCTATCTAATAGGGATTTGAAGATCGAGCAAATGGAGCCCGAAAAGATGGTCATTGGAATCCGCTCGTTCCTTTCGATCGTGACCGACCTGGAGAACTGCGACCAACTGTGCCCCCCTTTCCCTACCGGCTCGATACCCAACCCTTTCACAGATATCTCTTCCACGCATCTCCCGAGGCCCCAATTCCTTGTCGATCCCCGTCTGCCCAATGTTTCTGGACTCCGGGACGAGCTTTCGTCGCAGCCTGTCAATACCTCAAGGCTGAGCGATAATGTCCGGAGCTATTATATCCGCTTCTGTGAAATACTGGGGAAGATCACTTTGCTATGTGATAATACATTCGGAGGCCAAGCGGCGTTAGACGAGAAGTTCGGCGGCACCACACCGAAAACCCCAATCTCCGAAGCCTTCAGCTTTGGAAGACGTGATGATCACTTGAACACTGTAGACCAACGTCAAGGCTTCTACGATTTGCTCCATGTCGCCGTTCAGGCTCTCCCTCGCTGTCTCTCGGACCATATCCCATTCAACTCACTGATCAATTTGTTGTGCACCGGTACTGCCCATGTTCAGTCTAATATCGCTGCCTCATCTGCGGAGTCATTGAAAGCCATCGCCCGTCAGTCCCATGCACAACAGGTCACGATTGGATTCGCGAGGTTTATATTCAACTTCGATGTCCGGTACTCTACAATGTCCGACGAAGGCATGCTTGGGCCAGGTCACATTGAGTCTACCTTGAGACTATACGTCGAGCTGCTGCAGATCTGGATAGAGGAAATAAAACACAAGACAAAGGGAGCTGCCGCCAAAGGTGCATCTCTGGACTCAGGAGACAAGTCCGGCTCTGGAAGCAGGGCGTTGCAACTGGATCTTTCCACTGTCCTCGCCCACGTCGAAGAAATTGAGTCTCATGGGCTGTTCTTCCTCTGCTCACAGTCAAGGAGGGTCCGGGCATTTGCCATCACTGTCCTCCGACTGATTACGGAATTTGATAGTGCTCTTGGGAAAGAAAACACCAGAATCATCAGGATCCTAGAAGCAGATTCTCAGCAGATTCTAGATGTCAACGATGAGCAGTTAACGGTTGCCGAGAGGAGCCGGATCCAAAAAGGCAAAAGACGGAGCGTGTCACAGAACACGCTTATCGAATTGTGTAGCAGCGAAGTGTCATACGACTCGACCTTATGGGCCAAAGTATTTCCAAACATCATTCGGATAAGCTTCGAGATGTGCCCATTCGCCGTGACTTTGGGACGAGATATTGTCTGTACACGGCTGGTCTTGATGCACAAGACGATTTCCGCCCTTGCCGAGACACCTCAGCACCCCCATTATGCCCCGATGGACCCTGTCCAAGCTCGTTTAGTTGGAAGAAACAATATGACAGCTGAAATCTTGATCGAGCAGTGGAAGCTCTATTTAGTTATGGCTTGTACCACTCTCAACAGTGTCGGCGCACAATCCCAAAGCCAGCTAGCGAACGCCCAGCATGCACGGAAATCATCCAAAGGGCAACAGCAGACCCAGGATAAGATAAGCTCTGCTAGAAGTCTCTTCGCGTTCGTTATCCCACTGCTATCCGCAGAGCGTGCTTCCATCCGAGATGCTATTGTCATCGCGTTGGGATCCATTAACAAGAATCTCTATCGCACCTTGCTTGAATCCCTGCAGTACGCCGTGACAACCTGCAATGAGGAGGCCAAACTTCGGATCGGTGCTCATTATCGCTCTCCGAGCAGTCCCCGACGAAACCGCAAGACAGACCGTCTCCGAACGGAGGTGACGCATGTGTACAAACTCACATCAAAGTTCCTGCAAGAGCCAGAAGTTTACAATGATGACTGGATCGTCAATAACCTGGTTACTTATGCAAAGGACCTGCGCATATTCTTAAGTGATGCCGAAGTCCAAAATGACTGGGACTTTCAACGGCTACGGTTCCACTTTTGTGGACTCATGGAAGAGCTTTTCGAAGGTGTAAACCGCACCAAAGACCCCTCCCGATGGATACCCTTCGAATCCAGGAAGTCCGCGTTTTCCCTTATGGAAGACTGGTGTGGATACTCTCCAAACCAGGCCCAGATATCTCAGCGGGAGGAGAACATGCGGAAGTTTGCTATCTCACAGCAGCATGAGACCGGCGAGCTGCGTAATACCGCCGCGGCCATGGAGATAGAAAAGAAGAACTTGCGTGCCGCAGCCTTAAGTGCCATGGCTTCTTTGTGTGTAAGTGTACCCTGTCCTGATGAGAGGTTGACGTGCTGGCTAATGGAACCCTAGGCTGGCCCAATTAGTATCACCACCGAAAGCGGCTCTGTACTCCAGTTTGATGTTGGCCGAATGCTCTCTTGGATCGACATAATTTTCAATACCATAAGCGACAAGTGGAATGCAACAGGCCGGCGAGCGCTCAAGAACTTGATCATCCACAACAAGGAACACACATATCTCTTGGAGCGCTCGATAGAGATGTGTTACATCACCGAACGGCCGAAGGCCCTGGAAAGTTACTTTGAAGTGGTCACCGAGGTTCTCATTGAACACACTGATTATCAACTGGGTTTCTGGAGAATCCTCGGTGCAGTACTCGTTACTCTTGGTAGCCAGAAGCGGGAGATCCGGATGAAATCCGCCAAGCTTCTGCGAATACTGGAAGAGCGTCAGCAGAAGAATTCCCGTCTACAAGATTTTGATATCAGTATTTCTGACAAGACCACTGCCGTGTACAAACTTGCCCAGTTCGAGACGTCGAAACGATTGGCTAAGCAGCACTCGGACTTGGCCTTCACGCTGTTCTCCGAGTTTTCTCTTCATTTTCGGAATCTGCGACCTGATAGCCAGCGCAACATGGTGGCCGCTATTCTCCCTTGGGTGCAGACAATGGAGCTACAGGTTGATCCTAATGGTGGCCCGACGGCTCGGTCACATATGCTTCTAGCCAACCTTTTCGAGATCACAATTCGCTGCAGCAACATCCTTCCCAATGAAGTTCAGGCCCTTTGGCAGGCGTTGGCCACGGGACCTCACGGGGGTAATGTCCAATTGGTCCTTGATTTCATCATTAGTCTGTGTTTGGAGCGTAAAGAACAGAATTTTGTGGAATATGCAAAGCAAGTTGTTGTCTTCTTGTCCGGAACACCCGCTGGCTCGAAGGTCATCGAATTCTTTTTGATGCAGGTCGCTCCGAAGAACATGGTACAGGAGAGAAAGGACATCACGCCTCCCCCTCCAGACATCAAAACCCTACCGTATGTTGCTGACCTCGCCACTGTTCTTCCGGTTGGAAACAAGCAAGCTGGACTTTCTCTCGGACAAGTTGCACTCATCTTCCTCGTTGACTTGATGGTTGCACCCGTAACGCTTCCCCTTGAAGATGTTGTCAAGTTGCTACACGTTGTCCTGATCCTCTGGGACCATTATACCCTCACCGTCCAGGAACAGGCCAGAGAAATGTTGGTGCATCTCATCCATGAATTGATTGCCGCGAAGATTGAAGATGATGCTCCGGATGGGACCAGACAGGCAATTGAAGACTTCGTGGAATCTATCAGAAAGAGTGATCTGAAAGTGGTCTGGGAATATGAGGACAATCCTGACCGAGAAGATGGTGACAGTGGGAGTCGTGTGCCTTCGTCCATGGCTAGCGTTACTCGCCAAGTTGTTCACTTTTTCGGTCTTGCATATGAGGGAATGAGCGATCTGTGGGCTAAAGAGGCGCTTAACTGGGCCACGTCGTGCCCTGTACGGCATCTGGCCTGCCGGTCCTTCCAGGTTTTCCGTTGTATCTCAACGTCTCTCGACTCAAGGATGCTCGCAGACATGCTGGCTCGTCTCTCCAACACTATCGCGGACGAGGAAGCGGACTACAGGACATTTTCTATGGAAATCTTGACCACACTGAAGATTATAATCAGCTCGCTGACTCCGGCTGACCTGTTGCGATATCCCCAGTTGTTTTGGACCACGTGCGCATGTCTGAATACTATCCATGAAACCGAGTTTATCGAGAGTATAGGGATGCTGGAGAAGTTCCTGGATCGAGTTGATATGAGTGATCCAGCTGTTGTCGCGGAGCTCATCAAGGGCCAACCACCGAAATGGGAAGGCGGTTTTGATGGCCTTCAGGACCTGGTCTATAAAGGATTGAAATCGAGTGAATCCCTCAATCGGACGTTGGACGTCTTGCATCGTCTCAGTGGCCTTCCCAACAATGAACTTATCGGGGACGGCAACAGGCTACTTTTTACGATCTTGGCAAACATGCCGCATTTCCTCCATCATTTCGACGTGTCTGTGGACGACCCAAAGACACTCGCTCGTGCAACATTGTTGGCCCGTGTTGCCGAAGGTGAAGGCTGCCCCCGCCTAGCAGCTTCACTACTTGGATTTGCCAATGGACAATACAAGGCTGAGAATGACTTCCTCAACCATATAGTCACCGAACTCAAGTCATACTTCTTTCCTCGGCTCGATGTACAGAGCCTGATCTTCATGATGGGCTTGCTGACCAACACAACTGTGTGGTTTAGGGTGAAAGTCATGAAGATCCTCTGTGTGCTTATACCAGAGGTTGACATGCGCAGGGGAGAAGTGACGTGCCATGGACCTGATTTAATATCTCCTCTGTTGCGGCTTTTGCAGACGGATCTCTGCCCACAGGCTTTACAGGTCATGGATCATATCATGACGGTATCTGGAAACCCAATGGAGCGGCACCATCTGCGTATGAGTATGGCCTCTGCTTCGTCGTCCCGGGCGATTCGCAAACAGTACGAGCGTATCCAAAGCCTCTACGGTATCCCCGAGCAGACGGGTTGGTCTATTCCGGTACCTGCTGCCCAATCGAGTATCACCCGTCATAACGTTCATGCTGTGTTCTACACTTGCGCCGAAGTCGACCGCATGGAAGCACAGGAAACGGCTACTTCAGAAGTGGAGTTCCATGCGGATGAATATAATGACTCCATCTTCCAACTTCGGGCTGACACGATGAAGTCGGTCGACACGCAGACGGACGGTAATATCGGGGACATTGTGCAGAAGTTGGACAGCTTGGACGACTTCTTCGAAGAGACCGAAATAGCTCACCCTGCCTTCGATACCATGCCTGATGCGACCTTGCGAGGTTTCACGGGCGCCTATGTCGACACCAGCGCCAATCTCTATGACCAGCAAACGGCTCCTATCCTGCGGAAGTCACTCGCACGCACCGCTTCTTCCTCTTCTTTCCACAACGGCCTTGCAGAATCTCGTCCTTCTAATATGCGGTTCGAAGGTTCGGGTGTACATTCCCCAGGTACCTTGACGCCACAGGCGTCCAGCCAGACCCTCCGCCCTGTCTCGCATACCCGTTCTGTCACTTCACCTGCCAATAATCTGTTTTCGCCTCCTTCAGCCAATGTGCAATTCTCTACGCCGCCCATCGGCTTTAGTGAATCGGCATTTCTATCCGATGACGACGCCGAGGAGAGTTTTTCTGATCTTGACGAACGCATGGGGCTTAACAGGTCAGTGGCTCCACATCCCATCAGCCAGACTCGCAGCGCCACCGACGGCTCTTCCTCCCTCGAGTCCATGATCCGCAGCGGCATGCGTCGGCTCACCGGGGGCGCAGCCAACAACCGGGAGAAAGACCGACAACGAGACTTGGTGAGAGCACAACAGAGGGCAATCGCGCAGACCGCGAGCTCGCCCCGGGTACCAAAGCTGCCACCAGAATACCTCTCGGGCTCGACCAGCAGCCCGACATCACCAGGGCAATAAGGAGGTGGTTGTATATCTTCGATTCCAAGCGTAGTATTGATTGGGTGGCGTTTTATACCGTTTGATTCGGAAATCCTACATACCCTTACGCATGGGAGCAGGGCTTCATCGTTACACTATATTGTCCTCCGATTTCTTATAATTTAAATTCATGCATACTACCCTAGACCTCCGCTGATGGACCTAGCTGAATTTCTGACCGGCAGCTCCTATTGTATAATACTACGTAGTACTCTCCCCAGGTATCCCTTGCAGAATATGACACGTGATCGGTGTGGCCTCCTCCGCAGCTATTCCCGATGTGGATTTCCCCGCATGGAGACGATCCCCGCTCTTTCTCACACCACCTGGAGGCATTCGAATCCACCATGGGTATCTTCGGAAAACGACGGATCTCGACCTCCTCGGTTCACTCGGTGCAGAGAACGGAGGCCCGTAGCCCGATGTAGCTCCCTGCGGCTCACCCCTCCCTGTCATCTCTTCCCTAAATTCTACTCAGTCTACATACGCGCTCCCGATTCTTCGTCTGCTGTCGCTCTCGGCTTCAAAATGAGCTTCTCTGCGCTATCCCTCCCTCTACGGAGGGTACCTGTCTCTAAAACAATGATCTCCGCCGGACGACTGTCGCGGCATATTCCCCGCACATTTTCGACTTCGGTACGACGCGACGCTACGTGGGGATTTATCGGCTTGGGACAAATGGGTACGTTTATATTCATATGTACGGATCTGTTATGGTAGTACTATGACGATGGGCCGACAGTGTTGGGATTGGAGAAGGGATAGAAATGAGCAACTGAATCTAGACACAGAAGACTGATCTAACACTGCTTGTTAGGATACAACATGGCCAAGAACCTCCGCGCCAAGATTCCCACATCTGATACACTCGTCATCCGCGACGTGAACGAAGCTGCGTCGAAGCGGTTTGTTGAGGAGACTCAAGCATCTGCGCGAGAAAGTGGGCTCGAGCCCGACGCGATGAAAGTTCTGGTCGCCGAAAATGCTAGAGAGGTGGCTGAGCAGTCGGTACGTGTGACGTCGCGATGTAAACGCAAGCCGTTGTCACAAATTCTGACAGCCGCGCCAGACAGTGATTGTCACCAGCCTCCCGGAGCCGGAACACGTAAAAGGCGTCTTCCATTGTATTCTGCGGCCAGGGGAACTTCCCACCCTGGAACAAGAGCGATTGTTCATTGATACTTCCACTATTGACCCTGCGTCGAGCAAGGAATTGGCCAATGCCATCCACACGACTCGGCAGGGGCGCTTTGTGGACGCGCCTATGTCGGGTGGCGTCGTTGGTGCCCGTGCGGGAACGCTATCATTCATGTTCGGTGCATCGTCCCAGACCGGCGAGCTCATCGAGCGGGTCCGATCCGTGTTGATGCTTATGGGAAAGAAAGCCTGGCACATGGGACCACCCGGCACGGGGGTGTCTGGAAAACTTGCCAACAACTATATTCTAGCGATCAACAACATCGCTACGGCGGAAGCCATGAACCTCGGAATGCGATGGGGCCTGGATCCGAAAACCCTGGCGGAGATGGTGAACACGTCGACGGGCCGTTGTTGGCCCATGGAGGTCAATAACCCGGTCCCGGGCGTGGTGGAGACGGCGCCTGCCTCCCGGGGTTACGAAGGTGGATTTGGGGTGAGCTTGATGAACAAGGACTTGCGCCTTGCGCTCACGGCGGCGAAGGAGTCGGGGACTCCGCTTGCGCTGGGCGACCAGGCGCGTGGGGTGTACAACGCGGTGGAAGAGGAGCATCGTGGAAAGGACTTTTCGGTGGTATACAAATGGCTCCAGGATCGGTCCCAGCAGTGAGGGTTTGCTTTTGATTTGAGTTCTGGAGATTGTCATCCTTGATCTCTCCTGTCTTGCCGTTCTGCTTGTCTTGCTGTTCTGTTCTCGACTCTGCTTCTCGGCGTACCAGCATCATAGATTCGGTTTCGGCGAAAGTGAGACTGTCGATGGATACCCTCTTCGCATTTGTGGATGTCCGGGGATGCATGGTCAAGAAGCGGTGCGTTTTTATCTCTGACCAAATGTTGCATAGTTAGTCCTACTTGACTTGTAGGGCCCCTTACGGATACAGTGCAATAAAAACCTGTTACAAGAAAACAAAGGCCAGGGACAAACAGATGATGAAGGTTCAAACAGCCAGCGTGGGACTTAGACTGGATTCGTGAAGTCTGCTTTGTTTCCCGAAAAGGAAATATCTAAGAGTCCGGAGCTGTGTAGATCGATGATCATCCGCACTTCACAGTGTCTTCACAATGCCTAGGTATCACTGTCAATCTATGTCGGTGACTGCATTCAAAACTGCCTTCCTCGTGGGCCCTACAGAGCTGTGTGAAGCCTCCGGTGCCCCAGGCAGCGACGCTGACGATGTAATCACACTGGAGCTCCTTCTCTTCTCGGCGTTGAATCCCTTCACCCACATCTTCCTTCCCTCTTCTCTTGTGTCTCTCGTTTGTCAACTTTCTCCTCCTCGTCGTCCCTCGCTTGGCTTTCTCTTCTCTTCTCATCTCCCTTTCTCCCCGTCCCATCATCCTCCATCCCATCTACTCCCCGCCCATCATCGTTTCCTCTATACTCCCCAGGTATCGACCTTGTCCTTCGAGCCCTCGCTCATATTCTCTTATTTCTCATCCAAAACTCCCTTGGGATTACACTTCTTCGATCGTTTCCCATCTTTCTTCGTTATCGGCTCACGCATCTGTCGTTGAGGTGAGTGATTCCATCTCCGGACGCCATCGGTGTCGACCGATCCAATGCTCACCATATACCCCTTCAGAACTACTACCATGCATCCACAGGCGGTTTCTGAGCCCCTTCAGCCCCATGCGGGTCAGCCGGGTCAGATTCGTCATGATGCACGCGCCAACATGGCCCCCATTTTCAATGCTCTCAATCTTCAGCATCAGCGTGCTGGACGCAAGTTTGGCAACATGGATATCCAGGGAGCTCAGCGTGCTCACTACCAGAATCCCATGATAATCCCCCCCTTCTTTTTGCCCCTGTCTCCCTTCTCCCCGACTCCAGCTCCCGCTCCTGAGCAGGTAGGCCAGATGCCATTCTTGCCGACTAGCATTTACCAGAACCCGGCGCTGTGTGCCCCTCTGTCGGGCTATCCCATGCCATACCTTCTAAACAACAGCGAAGAGCAAAAGCACGCTGGCCACCAGGGTCATGAGTCTGGTAATCAGACTGAGTATTTTAACCCCACTCTTCCTACCTATTTGAATACTCTCGCCCAGATGGGCCCAACTCTGCCCTTCCAGATGATGAAGACATCCACCGGATACATGCTTCAGGACATTGAGAGCATCACTCAGCAAGAACCAGCAATTCCACGCGCTATTCCGGCTATGTGGACCAACCCATCTGAGCTGACTCTCGCGAAGTGCCTTGAAAACCGCGAGGGTATCACCAACGTCTACATCAGAGGTTTCCTCCCTGAGACTACCGACGAGATGTTGTATTCCTACGCATCGCGCTTTGGGAAGATCGACCGGTGCAAAGCTATTGTGGATCTCGACACTGGCCTCTGCAAGGGGTGAGTCTCCAGCAGACGGCGGACATGCGTCGTGTACTGATCTGGTATGCAGTTTTGGCTTTGTGCAGTACTTCAACTTTGAATCGTGCGAGAATTGTATCCGGGCCTTTTTCTACCTAGGCTATCAAGCTAGTTTTGCTCAGGTAACTAACCACACCCCCTCGTTGCAGATCAGTTTCTGACGTGCCATAGAAATCACGCAACTCTCGTCTCAAGGACCTGGAAGACAAGACGTCCACTAACATCTACTGCACTAATCTTCCAATTGAATGGACTGAGGCAGTACATTTCCCTGTGTGTCCGAGATATGAAATCCACTAACCATGCTTGCCATAGGACCTTCGTCGCCATTTCGAGCCCTATCGTGTTGTTTCCGAGAAGATTAGCCGTGACGAGAAGACCGGTGTAAGCAAGGAAGTTGGCTTTGCTCGGTGAGTCTCCGCAGCGATCGTGTAACACGATATGTTCTAACCTGTCTTTGACAGATTTGAGACCCGTGAGATAGCAGAGAAGGTGCTGGCTGAGTTCCACAATGCTGTTGGCAAAGATGGAGTGAAGCTGCTTCTCCGTTTTGCCGATACAAAGGCCCAGAAGCTGCTTAAGCAGCAGAGCAATGAGCGCCGCGCCTATCGTGCTGGCGAGTACAACTACTCGGTCGAAATCATCCAGGGCTCCCCTTCACCCTCTTTGTCTCGCCTCCAGCAGACCGCTTCTCATTTGAGTCCTAACTCCCAGAACAGTTATGCATCTCCTGTTGGAGTTGGGTCCACCTGGACTCCTGCGACTTCCATCTCGCCCCCGTACATTCCCTTGTGGCTATGTGTACTGTAGGATTACTGACGAGCTCGTTTAGATATCCTTTGGTAAAGAACCAATTTGGCAGTGTACGCCTCAATTCTTGGCCTTCCAAGAACAGTCCCGCAGGGCAGGAAAACACGCCCTTGTTCCGTGGACGGTTCTCTTCCCACCGCAATGGCTGGCCTGAGAACATCGCCAGCGCCAATTCCAAGCCTGCTTTCCCTGGAATACCTTCTGCAGAGCGTCGCTCCAGTCCTCGGAAGGAAAATCTCAAGGCAGAGTCCCTCTCTCCAGTGTCTTCCCGCAAGGAGATCTATATGCATTCTCCACGCTCTGCTATTTGAGCAGACATCGTCCGCCGTCCTTGATTCGGTGGTCGTTTCAAGTATCCGTATGCTTCCAACTCTTCCACGATCATACATACGTACATGCTCCCATGCCTACATCCATTAGGAAAAGTAGACCGAAGAACCGGGCACTTCGCCTTTTACTTTCAGTTGAAGCTTCTTTTTGTCGAGGGGATTGAGCTTTTGAAGTCCTTTGTGAGCGTATCTTTTGTCCATTTCTTGATGACAGCAGACTTCTATGGTCAACCGAAGGTTTAACATGTATGGTTCAGATTTGTCAGAGCTTGAGCACAGGATGCCAAACGCCCAAAAAAAGTTGAAAACGGAAAATCGGCCAAAAAAGGGGAAGCGAAACGAGAGAAGTTCCACAAAGGTTGCAAATTTCTGTATCTGTCTAACAGCACATGGTCGTCCTCTGACAGGTAATGCACCAGTCTAATAATTAACAAGGTGTTTCGTTAAACAGGCGGTCATGACTCAAGTAGGGGTAACTGGTGTCGAGGTAAATGCAAAACCAAATCTATAGTATCAACAGGGGGCACACGACCATAGCCGGCAAGGTGTGGAGAGGAAGCAGGTGTATCCATGGAGGGGGAAGATGAAAGGCCGAGATATAAGGAGCGGAGTACATGGGGACTGGGGTGTATTTAGTTACGTCCGAGGCGTTCTTCGAGATCCTCTGTCAGCTCGTATGCCGGACGGTACCGTTGAGCTTGATCTTGGGCGTCTTTCTCGCCCGAAAGACTTTCGGCGTGGGAGTCAATGCGCAGTTTCGGGTTGGGATATGTGTCGGTCTGGCCGCCCAGACTGGTGTATCCCTGATCGTAGAGGGGACAGTAGCGCAGACGCAGATGGCGGATAAAGGCCCAGATCTCGGCGTAATGCCAGTCGATGACGGGATGGATGCGGACGAAGTCGGGCCAGCCGCGATCGGTGCGGTCGAAATGGGTCAGTTTGGCGCCGTGGGGGTCGGTGCGGCGGGTGCCGACGAAGATGGCCTTGACGGTGGGATTCAAGGCGAGATAGTTCTCGAAGCTGGAGCGGAGGGTCGACCGTGGCGGGTCGGTGGTGTACTTGATGATGTCGAGGTGATAGGCGCGGGCCGACCAGCGGACGAAATCCTCCACGGCGGGGAAGGGGTCCGGCGGGAGGGCGTAGATAGCCGGGAGGGAGGGTCGGCCTCCCTCACTGGGGGGTGGGAGCGGGTGCAGACTGGCGAGGAAGAGCACGAGGAGTACGAGACAGTCTTTTCCGCCGTTGTAGGACAGGGACAGCTCGGTGAGCTGGTAACGTGTGAGCGCGGAGGCGACGACGTCGAGCGAGATGCGGGTTTGACGTTGCACGGCGGCGAGAAGGGAGTCGGCGGGGTGGGATTCGTGGAGGAAGGAGTGAATTTGCGTGTGACATTGGGCGACGACGTCGGAGAGGGTGGTGGAGGGAGACGCGGAGCAACAGGAGGAAGAAGAGGAGGACTCGGGGGTGGTATATACTGATGTTGTGGACGGGGTGGAGGGCTGCGTGGTGAAGATCGAAGGGCATGCGGTCATGAACTTTGCGGAGCCATTGTGCTGATGAGGACGATAGACCGAGTCGGTCATGCTTTCGGTCATGGTTTTGGGGGACACGAGAGAGAATGGGGTGAGGGGGAGGGCAGAGGAGAGGGTGAGGTTGGAATATAGATAGCGAGATCGATTGATGGTCGGTAGAATGTTCTGGTCGTCCGAGGAGGTTTTGACGTCGCCCCGCGCCCCGCATCCCCGCTGACCGCTTTCTTATCTAAATCTGGTTTACTGACTACAGAGTACTCGTACAGTCGAGTACTTCTATACTCCTACAGAAGGTATATGATTAAGGAGATTCAAACATGTAGAATTATACTATAGAGCGACACTCAGCCCAGCACCTTCATCTTCTTTTTCTTCTTCTCGCCGCTCTTCTTCTGTCCCTTCTGCCAATCGCGCCAGCTGCCAATCCGCTCCTCTCGACTGTCTTCCCACGCCTTGTCTTGGTCCCGTTTGCGTTTCCGAGCTTCAATCTCCTCCTCTTCTTTGCGTCGCTCCCGTCCTTCCTCCTGTAGTCGCGCCTTGGCCTGTCTCCGTCGCCGCGCTTCTTCCTCCAGGAGTACCTGGACGGTCTTCTGCCGCCATTCCTTCTTGAATGCTTCCGTCTTCAGCTCGGGCGAATCGAGTGTATATTTGTGTTCGCGGATCAGGAGTCGTCGTGCGTCGGCAATACATTCGTCCAGATACGTCCGCGCTTTCTCATCGAGCAGAGATGCGTGTGCTTTCTTCAATCGATCAAAGGCGTCTGGCGCCGCCGGGTTTTTCGTCTTGTCCGGATGGATCAGAAGGGATTTTTTGCGATATTGGATTTTGATGTCTTTCTCCGTGACACCGGGCTGAAGATCTAGGACGGAGTATCTATTCACGAGTCCGTAGTTAGTCACTACAAAGCCTGTAGCCAGTCCAGCGCATGTCTTACGCGTCTAGTGAAAATGCCTTGCGAATGCGGTCAATCTCTGCGTCCTGCAAGATCGGTCAGTCTCTTCCTTCCCAGCCACACTCGAGGACGGGCGAAGCGAACCTTGTCAAAGTCCGACGCCTCTCTTTCGAGCGCGTCGAGGGCGTCTTGCTCATCTCCAGACATATTTCTTGTGATTGACCACGATATTCACCGCCGAGGAAGCCACAACAGTCGTGTGCGGAATGGAGGAACGGATCGCATGCCTGAGCAGAAACCCACGAGGTAGAGCGAGAGAGAGAGAGAACGATAAGCCCGTTATCACCCGCTGACTCAGCCCCTCCCCGACCGGCAGAAAAAAAGTTGGCTCCGACCGCCCGCGATCTCTTGGACCGAAAAAATAACGAGAAATCAATACTCAGCACTTCTTCCCCTCCCATCGTTCAACACGGAGACCCAGCAACTCCTGTGAAGTGAGCGCATGATGGCTCCTCCCAATGGTGCGCGCAGTGGGAAACATGCGAAAGCCTCCCAGCGAACCAACTTGAAGCGCAAGCGTGCGCAGGAAGACCTTTCTTCCCTCATCCAACGAGTCGAAGATCTCGATCTCAAGGAGTCCTTTAAGGCCTTCACCGACCTGCCTCTCTCCGAACCGACGCTGTCTGGCCTGTCCGCTTCGCATTACAAGACCCTCACTGATATTCAGTCTCGCGCCGTGAGCCATGCCTTGAAGGGCCGCGACATCCTCGGAGCCGCGAAGACCGGCAGCGGCAAGACGCTGGCCTTCCTCATTCCCATCCTGGAGAACCTGTACCGTAAACAATGGTCCGAACACGACGGATTGGGCGCTCTGGTTCTGTCGCCGACCCGCGAACTCGCCATCCAGATCTTCGAGGTCCTGCGGAAGGTCGGTCGCTACCATCATTTCTCGGCTGGGCTGGTTATCGGCGGAAAGAGTCTGCGGGAGGAACAGGAAAGACTGGGGAGGATGAACATCCTGGTTTGTACGCCCGGTCGAATGCTGCAGCATCTGGACCAGACGGCCTTGTTCGACACCTACAACCTGCAGATGCTCGTGCTGGACGAAGCGGATCGCATCATGGATATGGGGTTCCAGACGACAGTGGACGCGATCATCGGCCATATTCCTAAGGAGCGCCAGACCATGCTCTTCAGCGCCACCCAAACAAAGAAAGTATCGGACTTGGCTCGGTTGAGTTTGCAGGATCCCGAGTACGTCTCCGTCCATGAGGCGGCGGCGTCCGCCACCCCGTCCACCCTTCAACAGCACTACGTTGTCACACCACTACCGCAAAAGCTCGACGTTCTGTGGAGCTTCATTCGCAGCAATCTCAAATCGAAAACGCTTGTCTTTCTGTCCTCCGGCAAGCAGGTGCGCTTTGTCTACGAGGCCTTCCGCCATCTCCAACCCGGTATCCCATTGATGCATCTTCACGGACGCCAGAAGCAGGGGGGCCGTCTCGATATTACGACCAAGTACTCGCAGGCAAAGCATGCCGTGCTCTTCGCGACCGACGTTGCTGCCCGCGGTCTTGATTTCCCGGCCGTTGACTGGGTCATTCAGCTGGACTGTCCCGAAGATGCCGATACTTATATTCACCGAGTTGGGCGGACGGCCCGGTATGAGCGTGACGGTCGAGCGGTATTGTTCCTCGACCCCAGTGAGGAACCGGGGATGCTCAAGCGGCTCGAACAGAAGAAGGTCCCGATCGAGAAGATAAACGTCAAGGCCAACAAGCAGCAGAGCATCAAGAACCAGCTACAAAACATGTGTTTCAAGGATCCCGAACTCAAGTACGTGGGCCAAAAGGCCTTCATTTCCTACGTGAAGTCCGTCTACGTGCAGAAGGACAAGGAGATCTTCAAACTGAAGGACCTGAACCTTGAGGAATTCGCATCGAGCCTGGGTCTTCCCGGTGCGCCCCGCATCAAGTTCATCAAGGGTGATGACACCAAGGAACGCAAGAATGCGTCCCGTGCTGTGGCGCACTTATCCAGCGACGATGACGACGATGATGACGGCGCCGAGGCTGGAGAGAAGAAGACCAAGAAGGAGGCGCCGCAAGTGCGCACGAAATACGACCGCATGTTCGAACGCCGGAACCAGGACGTCCTGGCTGACCACTACTCGAAACTCATCAATGACGACGGAACATTGGCTGACCCCAAGGCCACTGACGAGGCCGACGAGGATGATGACTTCCTGTCTGTTAAGCGTCGCTTTGATGCGGGTGATAAGCAGCTGGAGGTGGGCGGCAGCTCGGACGAGTCTGGATCCGAATCTGAGGCAGAGACGACGGACAAGAAGGACGTCAAGGTGGTTAACATTGACGGTAAAGATCCCCTGGTTATCGACTCGAAACGCCGCGAGAAGCTACTCAAGTCCAAGAAGAAGTTGCTCAAGTTCAAAGGCAAGGGTTCCAAGCTCATCTACGACGACGAGGGTAACCCGCATGAGCTTTACGAGATGGAAGACGAGGAGCAGTTCCGCGCCAAGGGCGACGCCCGGGAGCAGCAAGCGCGGTTCCTGGCGGCGGAGGCGGAACGGACGCGCATGGCCGATGTGGAGGACAAGGCGCTGGTCAAGCAGAAGCGCCGCGAGAAGAAAGAGAAGCGCAAAGCCCGCGAACGCGAACTCCTGGCAGAGGAGGAAGAGGAGGAGAGGGTGGCTCAGCTTCCTCCGCGCGGAGACGACGAGGGCGATGGAGACCGATTCTCCCCATCAGAAGACGAAGCACCTCGTCCCAGCAAGAAGCAGCGGGTGCGGATGGCCGAACCCGACGAAAGCGAGGAAGAGCGGCGTCCAAAGAAGCCCAAGGCGGGTGCCGAAGGGCCCAAGCAGATCCAGACTTTGGAGGATCTGGAATCGTTGGCTACAGGGCTGCTTGGTTGATGGATGGGAACTGTGTGCATCGATATATCCTCTTGTTCAGTGTCTTTGTCTTTAGCGGAGTACAAAAGCATGTAATTACGGATAAACGAAGGCGAAGCTTTAGTCTACATGGGATAGTGGAGAGGCCCTAAAGCAGACCGTGGATCAACCCCCCGCCGTCGGCAACAGACCCGACACTAAAACCCATTAGCCCGCTTCACCTTCAGGATTCGCCATTGTACGTAATTTTTTTTGATCACGTCATGCGCCTACTGCCTCGATGCAACTCTAGAAAGCCTACTTTAGCTCAGGCCGCGGCAGATCCTGTCAGAGGAGGAGTATCTTTACATCCTTCGCCCTCTGCAGTTCGATGCTCCTTGCGCGGAGTTGTGTAGCATCGCACAACATTCTCCTGATTGCAGAACAGGGCGCTTGTCTATAATGACCGTCTACGACCAGGAGAAACACCACGCGACAGCGGGCGCAGGGTCCGTAGGGGACCTAGAGAACCCAGATTACAGCAATGGGCACATCAACGCCGACCAGCTGGCGCGCAAGCTATCTCCCCGCCAGGTGCAGATGATTGCAATCGGCGGCACGATTGGGACAGGCCTGTTCCTCGGCACGGGGAAAGCCCTAGCAACAGGAGGTCCGGCGTCCATGCTCATCTCATACGCGATCTGCGGTGGGATTGTCTTCGTGACCATGCTGTGTCTCGGCGAGATGGCGGCATTTATACCTGTGGCGGGGTCCTTCTGCACGTTTGCTGGGTGGGTGACACCACTGCGTCTGGGGATGTTTGAATGCTTGGAATCGGTCGCGCTGACAAGCTTTTAGACGGTTCGTCGATGATGCCCTGGGGTTCGCCCTGACGTGGAACTACTGGTTCAATGATGCTGTTTCTACCGCGTCCGATATCATCGCGCTTCAGCTCTTGTTGGAGTTTTGGACGGATAATTTTCCCGGGTGGGCCATCAGCTTGATCTTCCTTGTCGTTGTTCTCGGATTTAACGTGCTCTCCGTGAAGGTCTATGGCGAGGTAAGATTCCTCGAGCATACTTGGGTGGGACGGGCTAACGGATGCATTCCACAGGTCGAATACTGGCTCAGTTTGCTCAAAGTGGTTACTATCATTGTATGTTGCGTCAACGCTCTCTGGGACGCTTGAGCTAACAGTCCAGATCTTCATCATCCTCGGAATCGCTGTCAACTGCGGTGGGAACACCGAGAACAAGTACATCGGCGACAAGTACTTCTACGTCGGAGACGCGCCGTTTGTCGGTGGCATTGGAGGATTCGCCTCCGTCTTCGTGACAGCCTCATTTGCATAGTTCGTGCCCATGTCTAGACGCATGCGATACTTAGTTAACCCATCCCAGCGGGGGCACCGAATCCATTGCCGTAACGGCCGGCGAGACCAAAGACCCAGCCAAGAACCTCCCCAAAGTCGTCCGCAATGTCTTCTGGCGCATCATCCTATTCTACATCGTGTCGATCGTAATCA
This sequence comes from Aspergillus ambiguus, assembly GCF_047715705.1. Taxonomy (NCBI): domain Eukaryota; kingdom Fungi; phylum Ascomycota; class Eurotiomycetes; order Eurotiales; family Aspergillaceae; genus Aspergillus; species Aspergillus ambiguus. The sequence goes on along the minus strand of NW_027395537.1, from coordinate 225,681 downwards.
TCGGGCTTAACGTGCCGTATAACTACCCAGGTCTCTCCGAAGAGAACACTGCTACGAGTCCGTTCACTATTGTCTTCGTCCAGGCCGGTAGCGCCGTCGCCGGCAGTTTCATCAATGCCGTACTGATGACCAGTGTCATTTCCGCCGCAAACCACGCCCTCTTCGCCGGGTCTCGTCTCCTCTACACGCTCGCCGTAGACGGTTATGCCCCGCGCTTTTTCGGCCACCTCAATCGCTTCCAAGTCCCCTGGGTCGCCGTGCTCACTACGTCCGTCATCAGCGGGTTGTGCTTCGGCGCGAGCTACATCGGAGCCGGTCAATTATGGTCGTGGTTGCAGAAGTATGTCCGCGTCTCGCCCATGAACAAATCAGCCATGCTAACCCCCGGCACAGTATTGTCGGTGTCTCCAACCAGCTGTCCTGGACATGCATCGGCCTCGCATCCCTGCGGTTCCGCGCCGCCATCCGCCGCCAGAACCTGGAACATCTCCTCCCGTTCAAGAACTGGACCTACCCCATCGGGCCGATCATCGCTGTGTGCCTGAACATCGTGCTCATTCTCGTACAGGGATGGTCGTGTTTCAGCCCGAGCTTCCAGCCCGTTGATTTCGTTTCGTATTATATCGAGATCCCCATCATGGTGGTTATGTTCTTGGGATGGAAACTAATCAAACGGACACGCTTCGTCCGGTTAGACGAGATGGACTTGGAAACGGATCGGTATACGTTCCTCTCGCGCGGCAGCGACGATGCGGGCGTCGACACCGGAGAGGCCGATCCGCAGACGCGGCGGAGAAACAAGTTCTCTGGATATTTAGGAGAGAAGGGCGGTCGTTGGACAAAGCGATTGAAGAGATTCGGGATGTGGTTGTTTTTCTAGAGTTGTATTGATTATATATTTCGGATATAGAAGGTTATGCGGTGAATGAAACTTGTATATACATTCATTCTATGTACACAGTGGATTGGAAGGGTTCTATGCGGCTGGAACTTGGCCTAGCCGCGTAAGACATGCTTAGACGTACCGAGTATGACGACAAGCGAGCCAGCGTGGCTTCGTGGCAATGCTGTCTGCCTAGGTCATAGAAGATCTACGACTCCGCCTGTCGTGATCGTCGGCTGATATATTGGGGTGTTTTATAGGCCAGACTACATTCAATTCTATATTTAGCCCAAAGAGGCAGCGTTGTGCTGTCCTAATGTGCATCAGACGAATTATAGATTATATATACTTGCTCTATTTCTCCAATTCTGTTTCATTATAGGTCCCCAGAGCTCAAGTGGGTAACAAGGAAGGAAATCAACGCAGCCCCTCATGCAGGATGATGATAATGCAAATCTTATGGCAATGCCTGACCCTAAACAAAATGACGCCATCTATAGTATTGGGGAACACACTCAAGGCCTGAGGTTATATATCCTCGATGTAAACACGTAATGCATCGTCCGAACGACCAAGCTCCATGCAATTGATGAAATGACAAACAAAGGAAATTCGCATGGACTCCGACGTTGTACAGCAAACAGCAATGGTGGTGATAATGGGGAAATGCGTAGGAGTATTTTTGGACAAAGGAAATTGTGGACATAAGAAATATATGTCGAATGTGATCACAAAACAATGCCACAAAGGAAATATACATTAAAATCATTAACTGTTGTAGACCCGGCTACAGAATGGGACTCGATGAGGCGCCTGGCACCCCGATCAAGAGAATATAGGGATGCTTTGCTGGTGAACCCCGTCTCAATCGTTCACCATATCATCCAAAGCCATCTTTTGCCGTTTGGCTGGCCTGGAGTCACCTGTATCGACTTCTGATGAAGGCTCGTCCCGTCCGTGCAAGGACGACATCGAAAGATGCCTCGGCGTAGCCTCCGACACGGGCGGAAGAGGTCGAGATGCCGGCTCTCCGTAACTGAACTCTCCCATTGACTGGCGCATATGGCTGCTGGGGGATATCGGGGGCATCAGGCCCTGTGATGGGGCCTGATGTCGCTGGTCTTGCTGCAGAAACTGCTCCCGAGTCCGAGGTGACCACAGTGTCGGGTATGGATCACTTAGACGGTGCCCGTGGGGACTGGACCCAGGGGTTGTCATGGGGGGCGGGTAGATTGGCGGAAGCCTCACAGGTGATTCCATGAAGCTCTCCCGGGCATCCCTGGTTGGGGCTTCGCCAATCGACAGGCGGTTGGGCATTCGAGTACTCTCTTGGTACGAGGAGACGGGGATACCAAAGGACTGCTGGTATTGTGGTGGTGAGGTGCTAGGTTGCAACGCTTGGCCTGGATACGAGGAAATTGGTCGCCCCATTCCCGGGGGCATACGACCCGCCCCTAGCGTCGGATTGAACGCAGTCGTCATCGGAATGAAGGTTGGAGGTGACGCCGCTGTCAAGGACTGGATGGATCCTGAGGACGAGAACCGCCTGTGGCCCATGCTTCTCGGCATTGAGAGTGCAGGGTCTACAACCGCCGAATAGGCAGGAGGCCAACGGTGTGGTTGCGTCGGTGCAGCCCTCAGCCCTAACGCCCCGGCCGTGCCCCCCGGCATCTGAAGATCTGTCATGGGCCGTAGTTCCCGGGACGATGTTGCCCTATGCATACTGCGTCTTAGCTGGGTTCCCTGCTGTTCCCCTGGCACTCCTCGGGTGTCCACTTGTGATGCAAAGGCCCGCATGGATGCCTCTTCTGCCTTTAATGGTGGTCTGCCTCGCTTTTTGTGTGTAACATCGACACAAGTTGCCTGACTTCAGTTTAGCCAAGAGAATCCCTAGAAGAACATATCGATGGCTTACTTCTTTCCCGGACAGGACACACCTCCTACACGGCCGTGCTGGATCACAACCCAAGTGCTTCTTCTTGCAGTTCACGCAGGCCGATGCCACATGCGCCTTCGTTCGTCGAGTCCCCCTTTGAGGTAACGTTCTGGTACTTGCCACTGGAGGGGAGGTCCCAAAAGGAGGTTGCGAGAAAGTGGATGTGGAAATTTGCGGGGCTCCTGGGCCAACGAGCGTTGGGGGATACCGAGGTGGAAATGTGTCACTGCCGGTGACCAGCGGCCGTGATAATTCATCCCCTGGAGTGGAAGCCACATGATGCGATAACGGAGCCTGAGAGGAAGTCGTCACTGGAGACTGGGTAGCTAGGACGGGCCCGGGCACGCCAGCAGATGCTGCAGTAGATGTTACAGCTAGCGAAGCGTCTGCCGTTGTTACAGGTTGAGGGAGCTCTGGGTGACCGGGCCGTCGGGCGGTTCCAGATGTCTCCAGCTGGTCCTCAGCTGAGACCGAGCCGGACATAGAGCGAGGGGGTGGGAGATCCCGAGGAGTGCACCGTCGAGCATTTGTTGATCTGGTCAGATTCAGTGGAAGTCGATCTGGACCGGAGTAGATTCGGGGATGTCCAAAATCTGTCGCGATGAAGGATGAAGGGGGGAGCACTAATGATTGCATCTGGTGTGGTAGGCCCCCAGTGTCGATGGGAACTTGATCAACAGTAACAAGATGCGGACCGGATTGGACGGTGAACAAGGCAGCATGTCCAGCACAGATGAAGCGTTTGAGACGTATACTCGGTTGGGTGACGTTCAGCCGGCAGTCATCATTGAAACTCCACGCTTTGCAGTCGGAGGACTACAGGAGCTTATAATTAAGTCAGTTCGGAGCCACCATCGGAGGAGTCAAAAAAAGTAAACCAATATGTTTGGATCAGCAAGGCGAAACTAGATCGTGGCGGGCAGTTTTCCATAGCTTCGATGGTCGCTCTCTTGGGATCATTTATTGCAGCATGGCGGGCGATCAATGGAGCCAAGGAGTAAACCGGAGAAATACTTCAGGGTAGAAAAATACAAATAGAAAGGAAAACTAAAAATCAATTATAAAAAAAGGTATGGTCACCTTACCTTGCCTGCCACTAGGGCACTGGGTAGTAATATTCTTTTTTGGGGTCTGCCTATCTTCTGAATATAGGCTTTCTGATGTGGCCAAAAGGTAATATGAGAAATAACGGTGAACTATATCGGAAGGTGAGGCGTAATAATCCGGCAGGATCACCCAGTCCCTTTCCCAAAGGAGGATAAAGAGCACAAAAGAATGAGAAGAAAAGTAGAAGCAGAGCCAAGTGTAAACAGAATATGGTTCAGTCAAGACTTAGGGCTGCGTTCCTGGAAGCCTACGCTGGGACGTTCAGGCGGAGAGACTTGTGGCAAAGGGAGAATGCATTGAACCGTGGGCCTTTTCACCAAGAAGGGGGTGGGAGGACGATTAGCATTAACCTATTTGCCTTGCAGGCTATGACAGGGCTTATACCTTCCGGCAGATCCAGGCAGGACCCTGCTTGCTTGGGTTAAAAAAGGATGAGAACCGCGGGTGGGTAACAGTGGCCAGTGCAGGATGGACTAGCAGCCGATAGACTTGATCTCCAGCATGGTAGATCTCTTATGGGGCCTCCTGTCTTTCGAGTCGTTGGGTAAGGTACAGGCAATTATGTATGCTGGAATTGGTGGACTGAATAGCCCCAATCCTCCGGGGCAAATCGTCACAATGTATGGCATTCGGCCAGTCAGCTTCTCCTCACAGGCATTACTCAAGGACCATGGACAAGGACCATGGAGACTTTAGTGGATGATTGCTTTTTCATTTTCATTTGGATTGGGGATTTATTTTATTCGGTGGATGTGGGTGGGTAGCTTATTATTATTTTTATTTTTATTAATATTTTTTTTTTCCTATTGATTTTCATTCTCTCCCCTCCCTTTTACCTCTATAACATTTTCGATATTTCCTTCATTCTTCCCGTCTGCCCTACTGGAAGAGAGACAGTGGCTTGCATGAGAAGGGACTATTAGCAATCAGGGCCGCTGTCAGTGACACCCCCGAAAGGGCTAAATCACCTCTTGGAGAGGGGGGATGATCAAACGCCATCTTCCCAGATGAGAAAAGACCTGCATGTGGAGAGGGTAATTTTCTTCTTCTGGAATTATTTTAAAATTCCAATTATTATTATTTTTATTTCCCCCTCTGAATCGATGCCAATCAGGAGGTCAGGAAGCAAGGCAAAAAGATTGAGCAACGGATCGACGTCGGTGCCCGCCCGCTGCATCCATTGCCAATAGTCTGTTCGGCAAGGATGGGGAAGTGCGCATTCCGCCCCGTTTCGACATGCGCTATCGAATGAGAAGGGAAGTTGGGGGTCTCAGAGCCAGGATTTTAAGCTTGTCCGTCCAGTCATTGGGTTTGGCGGGAGGCAGACCTGTTCGTTTCGTGTATCGTTGGGTTCATGTACCCTATGGAGTTGCTCTTTTCCTGTCCAAAGTCCACTGGGCGCATCCTTGGTGGTGCCTTCTATGCTATGGCTTATGTTAGCATGCCCTCTCGTATTGGAGATCATACATGGATTAGTGATGGGTGCTCTCGTCTACACCACTGGGTCTTTGATTTACTTTTTATTTCGTTTTATTCATTTTATTCATTTTTTTGGCAACCGAGTTAAACAATTGAAAGGGAAAACTCCCACGTTTGCAGGAACCAATGGTTGCATTTCGTCAAGTTTCTTTTTCCGGAGTTCATGGTATAGCCACAGCGATATGCATGACGAGTCTCCCGAAAATAGCGCTCGTTAAGGCAACACCATTTATGAGAGGCTGAGCCCGTGGCCAGGGCCAGATGGTGACTGGGTAACTAGTCGTCATTCGTATACATTCTCTTTCAAAATAATAAATGGACGGATGGTATCATGGATTGACGAGCGCGGTCCGTCAAGCCCTCATGAATCAGTCTCGAGACACGCCCGAAGCTCCATGGGACAAATTATCCCGCAATATAATTGTCGTAAGAACAGATGGCTAATATGGAGTCTCTCTGAAGCTCCTCCCCCGACGCCAGCTCACCTGTCCGAGCAGTTGGAATGAGAGACAATAAGCTAGATAATTCTCCGCAGCCGGTTTAGGTTCAACCTGTTCTGGGACCCACGGCAGCAGACAGTCTTTGGGATCGACGGATCCTTCGATACATTCCGTGTACTACTATGTCATGTGTTCTTATGCACCATATGGCACCCTGATTAGTGACTGCCGATTTCAATCATGTCGGCACTTAGCGGCAGGTGCATGTGTGTGTTTTCTCTTTCATCAATGGAACCGGGATTGAGTCAGTTGAATCCTTAACGATAAGCAACCGGGTGTCGTGGACTCTCGGTTCGTGTGATGCTATCCTTAGCCTAAGATCTATTGAAATGACCGTTGGAAATGATCGCCGTCCACTCTGACAACGCCCCTATCAGCGCTGAGAGGGCGGTGCCACACTGCGTAGACCATGCAGCAAGGTGGTCTGGGCATAACACTGGTGACAATGCCCGAATGCCGTCTTGCGTCACGGGAGGATCAGCCAGTTAAACGTCCTCAGACTGCTTCGCGTTTATTGTCCGGAGTGAGGGGGAGGGCCCATGGAGGGTTGCTACTACTATGGATCAAGATGTGGCTGCAGCAAGTGCGTCGTCTTCGGTGGAACAGACATCAGTCTAACTTGGTCACCTGAACTCCGGACAATTTGCAAAAGGGGATCAATGATGACAATCATGAAATGGCCGGTCTGATAAGAGCTAGAAGGTCCACCGGGTCGATTGAGGATTGAGCACAGAGCCACAGAGCGTGGCCAAGTGGAGGGGCCAATTAACGGTAGATTGACAACAGCCTTTTAGTAGCAGGTGGGCCATGCATTAATGTACTTATTTTCTCTTCTTTTCCCTTTTTTGGGGTGTGCGGATTTCCACTTAAAATGACCTTTGGCAATCGGTTTGTACCGAATCATGATCCTCACACCAACAGGGGTGGAGGGGAGGGTCCAGCTCCAGGGTGAGGAAATCACTTCGGGAAATTCCCATAAGCTCCTTTGACCCGTGACCAAAACGATGCTGTCGAAACCCCTCATGGAGCCCCTTTTCCCAGTCACCATTCCAAAGCGGAAAGATGAGATGGATCGACGTGGACTCGCGTCGGAAGAAGAAAGGAAAAATGAAACCAGGAAAATAGAACAAGTTAAAATAACGGCACATAAGCTACACAGCAGAAGCATCAAGACATGACACTCCGTCTTGAAGTCGAACAACAACGGGAATGACGGAAATCCCCAATTATTGTGGAACATACCGCACGCGGGGACGACAGCAAGGGGCCCAGTGTGAATCCGGTATAGGAGGGAGGGGGGAGGAAAAGCCAGTCGAAAGAGTTTCAGCGGTTCATGCAGCCGGAGCGGAAGACGCCAGCACGATCTACTTGTTAGTGGCCGGGGGGGCCCAGACGAATGCCAATAGTTCGGGCCACCGGCCCCAAGGCTTTAGCCTCTGTAGGAAAAAGTAAAAGGAATAGACCGGTACTCTTGCGGAAGGTCTGCACGACGATTGAGAGCTCGTCAGGACCAATTCTCACGGTATGAGTATCGAATGATACATGATATGGAGCGTCACTCTTGAAAAGTCAATAAACATGGCTGCTGTGTTACCTCGATACCCACGGGACTGCAGATGTGACCTGACGTCGGGTATCGAGTAACGAAAGGCAGAGAACCGACTGATATATCCACAACGAGCGTGACCAGGACGGATACCTCCCCTGAGGAGACGTTTATACGCCGAAAAGAAGAAGACGAAGAATGAAGCAGAAGAGGAATGCGGAGGGGACTCCTGATGGGCCGTAAACGGGCTAGCGGCCCCGTGAGCACGAACTATCCGCATCGGGAAAGGATCACAGGAACTATACATTATTTGTCACCCTCGAGGCTCAAACGAACGACTGTCATCATTTCATAGTTCTCCCACTAGTTGTCGCTCTATCGCCTTTTCGATAAAGGGACCTTCTCGCCGGACCGTTTTGCTTCTTTCGCCCCTATTTCTCCTCTTGCCCCTCTCTCCATGTGGCCAACACCCGATCGTCGTGGATCAATTTCCACACGGACATCCCATGGCGAAATTCGCCGTCTCCCAAGTACGGAGTACCCTCCTTCAGATCTCTTCTATCGTCACACGTCCGTCAAGACAGTGCGTGTCTTGGCCATCCACAAGTTAATACTCCGAGAAAGGTCCGAGTTAAGCATCGAGACTCCTTAGCATGTGGTCGTATTCGTACGGACGTGGTTACATAAGTCAACTATTAGTGCTCCATACGTATAGTTTCCACGCCTTACGCGTATGTTTGGTATACTCCTGAAAAGGGCTTATTTAGCTGATTCCAGATTGAGTGACAAGCGTGATGCGCGGTGTCATGGTTATGGTACTGGAACTGAATGGCGAAAGCTCCTTTTGGAGTTCAAACTGACCTGGCCTTTCCAGAGCTATCAGACAAGTCAAATGACAGTCTCGAAAGTGTCATCCGACAATCGGCTCCATTATTCGAACCAGACGGCTTGGATATTTGACTGCTCAAAGTGTCATCTCCCTGTCAAGCGGCACCTACTACGAAGCAGCTGGAATTGGCCGGACCGCAAAACCGTCATATTATTCACGGAGAAAACACGACCAACAGGCACCACCCGCGGATGTTCACGATTATTGGCTCTGCATAACCTCTCGGAGCGCGTAATCTTTGCTACTGACCTCATAGTTAATGACCTGCGTTTACTTAATCCAGAGTGGGAGTCCGCCCTGTAGATTCTTTGTTGAGGGTAGCCGGGATGTTTCCACAATCACTGTCTCCCAGTGTAACCGTCTACTTTCTTTATGTGTCTGCCACGCTGCTCGTGTTGACCCCCATTGACGCGAGAAACGGTTCAATTGCAGACCGCCGACTCGGACCTGAGTGATTGTTGGTCATTCCTTGCTTACGCGACGGTGGCGCTGTCAGCGAGAGGTTCTGAGATATCTCAGTTGAAAACGAAATATACAGCGGCCCATCTTCGGAGGGCTTGACGAACAACCGCCCTGACTGCAATAGTGCAGCAGATTGGGTCGTTATCCCTTTTGCATGACCCGTCACCTGTGTCGAGGATGATTCCATCCACTCTGCTCCATGTTCACATCAGGAGCAGATTGTTGTCTGGGAGAGTGTCGGTGAAGATGTGACAAGTACATTGATGCAATATAACATGGTATCAGCGAGGGACGAGTTAATCCATTCACCACGCTCTTCTCATTTCTTGAAACAGGATTCTTCATCGAGGGTAAATAGAATAATATTGATAACGATCTCGGGTCGGACCGTAAAAGTGCCCATGTTTCCGGTCCAAACCCCTTGGATGGAAGGGATATTCAATTATTGAGAATCAGGAGAAATCAATACAGTATTGCTGCACGGGGTATTTTCGTCGTAGGGGGTTCCTACGTGGCCAATTTCGTAAAGAAAAAATCCATTTATAGGGTGAATTCTTGCTGTCTCCAAATGGCCCCATCTGCGTAGAATCAATAGTATGGGTTCATCACGGCCTTCTGATATCGGAGATTCGATCTTGCTTTCTGCCGCTACAACCGGTCCGAAAAGTCCAAAGATCAAGACTCAAGCATCAATTCTCTAACAAGCCTCAATCCAAATAACAGACGCATGTCAATGGGGCTTGGGCGCATATACGAAGGCAAAAGCCAGCGCGGAACGAAAAGAACGCGCAAGAATCCATGTCGTCGATCCCCACACACTGCATCTTAGCCCTAACAAATGACGTGTAGTTCTTTGGCCCCATGATATGTCAGATTACACAACAGTTGCCAACGTACATACTCAACGGTGGGTACTCTACAACTCTAGTGCCGTGGTTTAGCAATATCTGGATTTACAAGGCAGTTTGGCCCAGATCCTAGCCCTAGCCAGAGATCCTGCACCGACCAGATCCGAGAGAAACACTGCGTTGAGACTGACGTATGCTAGATCCAAGATTTCTACTACATGAAGTGCGAATAATCTCCTTGCCTGGCAGAATCCCTATGAATACACTTTACCGTCTTTCTTTGTGTACGGTGAGGCAATAAGAGATTTGATATCCGATTCTACTTCCCGTAAAGGTACGTGGACGGAAGTGTACCTAATGTCCTCTCTCGACTATTCCCTCCGAGACGCTTTCTCTCCGTAACATCACCAGATCGACCTCGGAGTTGCGGAGAAAACCATTCTTGCATTCCCTTCATTTACAGCATTGACGACATTTCGGTCAAATCCAACCTGCATTGACATGCGCCGCGCGCTCCCTGGGCCCTCTGGGTGGCCGGGATGGGGAATGTGATGGGATGTGACATGTCTTTTATTGATTCCGATGTGGCTCATCGGAGCCAATTACCGGGACGATTGTGGATCGTTGTCCCTGTGGCGGAGGACTGTCGTATTGCATCCTTGCTGACATCCGCCCTGCTTGCATGTAGCGTGATTGGGTTGACTCCGGGCCTGGATTGCTTCTTTGAGGGCATTCATGGCGGCTTTCGGCTTTGTCTACCAAGAGTGGGATTGGGATGGAAACTCTATGATATTCGCTTGCCAGGTCTATTTCGTACAGGTATTGTATGCCATTAGATAGATGCTCCCTATGATATACAACTGAAGAAACATATCAATGGTATCGCTATATACACTGAACCTTCACCACGCTGCTGAGGGTCTATTTCTTCTTCGATGGACGAGCGTTCTTCTCTCTTCTCTTCTGCTTGAGTTTCCGAGCCAAACGGATGTCATCCGTATTCTTGATCTCGCTCTTACCACCAGCGGCCGCACCTCCAGCCCGAGAAAACTGCCGGTCCTTGGCCGCGTCGTTCTTCTTCTTTTTCCTGTAGAAATCGTCCCGCAAAGGATCCGCCCTCTTGGGGGCCTGTTCTTTTTGGTGCCTGAACCGTCTTCCTCCCATAGATGAGTTAAGACTCGCTGACAAACTAGTGTCCTCGGCCTCACCCACGCGAGGCAGCCGTCCCAGTCGCTTCGACTTCTTCCACGCATCAAACTTCCCGCTGCGGAAACTGGCGGCGATTTTGGCACCGCTCTCGCCTCGTACAAGATGCTCGCCCTTCGAACCGTCCTCGTCGTTCTGCCGAGACACATATTTCTTGTGCCGCTTATCCCACCGCTTCATCGTGCGCGGTTCCGCGAACCCACGGCCTCCCTCATCCACCTGAAGATCCATAGTGACGCTGCGGGAAGCTTGGGTGAAATTGGCGTTGGTGCCGGTATGCACACCGTAGGCACGGTCCTCCGCCAGGTTGGTGTTGCTCGGGGTGTATGACATGAAATACTCGGGGTTTTGGAAAGCGGCGGCAGAGTCTTTCTTCGCTTTGCCATTCTTAGATTGGTTGTAGGATGAGAAGGTGACCTCCAGATCCGACTCGGACGCCATCGACATATTGTCGGCCACACCGTCGGGAGCGTCGTCGGCGTCGGACCCAGCATCCGCATGCCCGTCCCCTTCAGCTGCTTCGTTGGCTCCGGATGCTTCTTCGAGGAACTCCGACTGCTCGTCGGTCTGGGCGCGTTTCTTCTTAGAGTCGAGCGTGCTCCGCACTCGTTTGATGGTGTGAAGCGCTTCTTCATTCTCTGGCTTGTCGCTGCGACGGTTGTTCACCTCGAAGATCGTCTCCTGGGGTCGATATCCACCGATGAGGGCCAGCATCTTCTCCCGCTCGACCTCCATCTCACTCGCAGCATCCGCAAAGAGCGGGTGGACAGTGGTCCAGTGCTCCGAGCCTACAACCTGTTTCGATCGCTTGGCACTTTCCAGGGAGGCGGCGTTACGCGTACGCATGTACAGCTTTTCACCCTTCGTAGCAACAGTGCGTTGGGAGAAGATGTCTCGGTTATCATCGAGCACACGGGTCACCCACTCGCAGTTTTGCGCCAAGCTGTCTCTCGGGAAGCTGCCGACGACCACGTCCTCGGCGAAGTCGACCTGATCACCATACTCGCGACCAAGTACGAGCCGTCTTCCGAGGAAAAGCTGCAGATCGAGCATATAAGGCGCGTCCGCGTCCCGGACAAGACTGTAACTCCATCCCTTCCGGCCGGCTCGGGCAGTTCGACCCACGCGATGGACGAAGATCTTGGGCTGCGACGGGAAGTCGTAGTTGATGACGTTGGCAAGAATAGGGATATCGATACCTCTTGCCGCAACGTCGGTGACAACGAGGATATTGCTAATGCCCGTCCGGAAATTATTGACCTGGATCTTTCGGGCGGTCTGATCCAGCGAACCGTAGGCATAAGAAACGGCAAATCCGGCTTCGCGGAGCAGGGAATAGAGATAGTCGACGTGGTGCTTTGTCGCAGCGAAGACGATGGTGGAATGCTGCGTTGGGGATTCCTTCATGTTGACTGCTTTGTCCATTTCCGATCGCTTACGCTTCTTGGAGTTTTTTGAGTCCTTGGAGTTGGCCTTCTCTTCCTGTAGCCGCTGGGCCACCTCCGTCGGGCCCGTGGGCATCTTAATAACCTCGTGAAGGATGTATAGTAGCGCGCCTTCTTTGTCCGCGGACTTTACTGAAAAGAAAGCGTTCTGTAGATCCGGGGAGATCTTGCTCTCCGTGTCCAGACGGATTAGAGTAGGCTCCTGCAAGCCGGCACGTGCAAACTCGACCAGAGACTTGGGCAGAGTGGCCGAGAAGAGGAGCGTCTGGCGGGTGGTCGGTAGACCGTGTAAAATCTCAGTCAGCTGGGCCGCAAAACCCATTTCGAACAGTCGATCGGCTTCATCGAAGACAACGTAGCGAATACTGGACAGATCCAGGTTCATCTCCACCTTCAAATGCAGAAAACGTCCAGGTGTCGCGATCACAATATCCGGATTGCCAGCCATCATCCCGAACTGTTCCTCCAAGCTGTCACCACCGACCAGAAGGACCGATTTCAGGTCAGTTCCTTTCCCCAGCTCTTTGACGACCTTGAGCGTCTGCAAGGCCAGCTCCCTCGACGGTGACAAAATAAGTCCCCTGGCGCCGAAATTGCTGCTGTGCCGTTTCAATTTCTCGATCATGGGAATTACGAAGGCGGCCGTTTTCCCAGAACCCGTCCGAGCCATGCCCACCACATCACGGTCGTCCATAATCACGGGGATTGTCTTGCGCTGAATCGGGGTAGGGACGGAGAAACCTTTCCGAGTGATGGCCTTCAACAAGGCTGCGTTTAGTCCCATGGCCTGGAAGCCACCTCCCTTCTTGACGGTGCGTCCTTTGAGGTTCGCAGCCTTCCGATTGGCAGACGTCTGTTGTTCGGCGATGAAAGCCTCATCGTCTTCCTCCTCGTCATCGTCAACATTCCCACCGAGGAAGTCGAGGTCTTGCGCGGCCGCCTTCCGCTGCGGCTTGGACTTGGTAACGGGCACTTCGTCATCGGAGCCGCTGTCGTTTTGGAAAAGCGCATTCGTAATATCGAACTCATTCTCCGACATCGCCGGGGAAGCCGCGCGATGAGGCATGATGGCGGGCGTAGCGACTTTCGAGGACGTGGACTGTATGATAGAAGCCCGATAAAGGGAGAGGCAAAAACCTGGCGTTTAACGAATGGTTTTGCGTTGAGAGATGATTACGAAAACCATTAATACAATCGGACCAAAATTGCAACAAATCCCGTAGAAGAGCGAAGAGAGTCGATTCTCTCCTCCACCAGTCCGTCGCCAAATCTCGACATCTTTTTTGTCGGGCGGAGAGAAAAAGTCAAGGCGGTGAGGGATCAAAGTTGATCCGAGCTGCAATGCAAACTGCGCAAACATACAACTCCCCGCGACGCGTCCAACACGTCCCGAAATGGTAAAATGAGTGCGTTCCCAACTGCAGTTCAAGACTTCTCAATTCTCTCGGTGCAATCGCTTGATCACCCGTTTCGGCAGCACACACAATATGGGTTAGGTTCCCTTAAATTGCTCTCCAATATGTTTACCCTCGACTAATGCCTCTGCAGACAGTGGTTATGGCTATGGAGGTTCGACTGGCGGCGGTGGCGGCGGCTTTATGGCGGGAGAGACGAGCAGCCCGGCCGGTGGAAAGGTACCTACATTTGTCTGTGCATCATTCTACGGGATTTATCTGACCAAATCTAGGGCTCATACAACAATGCTACTCTCCGACCCATTACAGTCAAGCAGGCCCTCGACGCGACGCAACCATACCCCGAGGCGAGCCACCAGATCGACGGCGCGGACGTATCGAGTGTCTGTCTCGTCGGACAAGTCCGCAACATCAGCTCGCAAAGCACCAACGTGACGTACAAGATCGACGATGGCACAGGCGAAATCGAAGTCAAGCAGTGGCTCGACTCCACGACGGCGGATACGATGGAGACGGACGAGGGTAAAGGCCCCGGTGTTCCAGGCAAAGACCAAGTTGAGTTAAACGGGTACGCGAAAATCTTTGGGAAGCTTCGTATCTTTGGCTCCAAGTTGTTTGTTGTGGCTCATTCAGTGCGGCCTTTGACGAATATCAACGAGCTACATTGCCATCTGCTGGAGGCCGTCGCCGTTCATCTTTTCTTCACTCGTGGACCTGCGGGCGGCGCTGGTGCAGCTGCGGGCGGTGCGGCCGGCGGCACCGATTCGGCCATGGGTGGAATGGATGACTATAGTGGTAACAAGTCGCTTCCGGCGATGAGTGCGGTGGCGCGCAGAGTGTACAACCTTCTCAAGACGGAGCCTCAGAGCAACGAGGGTCTGCATGCCCAGTTGATTGCCGCCAAGCTCAGCCTTCCCATGCCGGATGTGGCGCGTGCGGGTGACGAATTGCTTACTGCTGGTGTTATCTTCTCGACGGTGGATGAACAGACATGGGCTATTCTGGATTATTAGACATTCATCTGTCTCGACTTGTGGGTTTAAGTCTGGATCTTGAACTACGGCAGATTATGGGATCAAATGAACAAATATTAATATCATAAATTTGGCGGTATAAGCTACGCATAGCACACCAAAAGTTTATGCTTTAAGGCGAAATTTCTTGCTAAAGACCCTTGGGATAGTCTTGAGTTCTATGTCTAGCTACATGTTTAAATGTCATGACTCAGTAACTCGTAGAAAGAATCGTCAAACCAAGTACATTGACGGTTTTCCCAAACTTTTGTCGGTATCTTCAAAAACGAGACGCAAATGTTAGTACATAATCATCAGCAAAATATGCATATATACGCTTCTAAGTTCCTAGTTCATAGCGTTCCTCTGGATCGCATCTTCTACCGAACGATCCCAATTCGTGCGACTGAGGAAGAACGCTTCTATCAGAGACACAAGTAATAGTGCAAGTGCAACACCAGACCAGAGGCCGAAGAGGCCCCATCCTAATCCGAAAGTGGTACCGAAACTGATTGGCATAGCTACCACATAGTAGCAGAACAGCTGCACATAGCCGCCTATTTCTTGTCGGCCGATGCCCCGAAGGATGCCATTGCAATTGGTGGCAAGGGCATCAAAAAGTTGGAAAGCTGCGCACAGGGGTAGGGTCTGGGCGACCATTTCGATGACCTCGTCATCGGACGTGAAGAGCCGTGGAATATACATTCGCAGGGAAGAAAGCAGGAGCATGTTGAGCAGTCCGACGATCACTGCACCTACCATGGTCACCTTTGCGGAAGTTTTAGCGGCCCCAACCAGCGTTGCTCCAATCAGGTTTGCTACCCGCGTACTGCCAGAGATGGACAGTGGGAATGGAATTTGGAAAGTGATACTGGCGATGGTTGATAGAATCGACTGAGCTGCGAGCGGTGTCGTACCCAGATATGACGAGGCCAGGGTCAAAACTTCAAACGCGAGGCATTCGGCTTCGACCATGACTAACCCAGGAAGCGCGAGTCGAATCATGGGGCCCCAGTTGTTCAGAGCACGAGTAGTAAAGCCATTCCAGCAGTCCGATCCCGCAACGAAGTACACATACAGGAATAAGAACAGAGGCATAAGGTTGTCGGTGATGACAACCGCAATCGGGGCACCCACGAAGCCCCATTGGAATTTCTACAATATCCACCGTTAGTCGCTTCGTTAAAAGTTGAAAAAGTCACACCTACCCAAACGAACAGCCAGTTCATAAATGCATTGAGAGGCGCGCAGATCAGTAGGACATAGAGACAGGCAGAGAACAGGCCCTGAGCCTGGACATATCGCTTTCCGCTCTCAAAGCATGCATATCCTGGGGCGCCTAGAAGCACCACCTTCAAGTATAGGCCAGCCAACATCGCAACCTCCTTTTCAGGGACAATTTTGACGAGGATCCGATCGGCGAAGAACCAGAGAAAGGCGATGGGGATGGTAATGGCCCACAGGAAATAGACCATCTTCTGCATCTGCAAGCCAACTAGTTTCTTCCTTCCAGAGCCATAGGCTTGCGCGCAAAGTGTGTCCAGACTAGTTGCCAATCCTTGGTAGACTGTACGGGAGTCAGATGGTGGACAAGAACCCATGTGGTGTCACATACCAGCGTAGCCTGTGATGCTTGCACTCATACTGGCCAGACTGACGCCTCCCAGTTCCTTCTTTCCTAGATGACCCACGGTGAAGATACTCGCCACGGTCAAAGAATACTGCAACAAAAACGTGATCACCAGCGGCGCGGCATTCTTCCCGATAACTTGGGCTTCCCGTTTCCACGTGGTGTGGATCAGTCCGGCCAGAACGGCCTCTTCCCACTTTCGGTCGATTTCCTCGGCGTCAGGGATCTCGCTTTCAGACGCTCTTCTCGGATGGCGCAGGAGGGAGGTGGTTTCCATTGCGGAGCCTTCCTCCGGCCGACGCCACCTCTTGGGGGCTCCAGTCGATTCCATGACGTGGTTGTCGCTCAGCAAATGTCTCTCTTCTTCAATGGCTTGATCGCGCTCCCTCTGTGTCAGCCCCTCATGATCCAAGTGATGCGGGACAACAGTCGCATGCGAAACCGTGGTGAAGAAACTGGGCCGCTGGTACGAGCCCGCTAGAGAATGGGGGTTTGTTCCAGGCCGGCTATTGATTGCGCGCACGGTGGACGTCTCGGAGGCTTCATCATCAGCGGTGAGGATCGAGCCTTCATCGTCGGCATAATTCTCAATATCTCGGGCAATTGCTGCCTCTGCAAGGGGAGAACTCGATCGGAAGTGGCCGTGTAAGCCCTGGTCCTCGAGAGTGCGACCATTTTGATTCCGAGCCATGGTGAGGGAGGATCGAAGAGACTCTGGGTTTGGAGCGTTCCGGACGAGTGTGTCTGTCTTATACGGCAACCCACCGCATGGTGGATTGGAAAAGAGCAGAGGATTGATCTCTGAGTCACTCCGACAGGAGGATACGCGGAGGCACAAGCTTTGAGAGAAAGCGGGGAGAGAAGTACGTACTAGCAACTTAGCATACGCGGGAGGGGCAAATTTTGCTCACTTGATCCACCAAAGCTGCGCCGAAGAGGAGTGACACAGACCCTAAGGATCGGAATAACCGGGCATTGATGATCGCCTTACAGATGCTCTGCAGACGCTCTCTGCGTCGATTCCTCCCACTTGACAAAGTTCTCGTTGAAGAGTATACGAGGAGACTAGTCCCAAAGGGGGAGGCGGATGGAGAATATGACTAAGCACATGACATCATTCCCGAACTGGCCTAGAGGCATCACGTGGTACTGTCACCGGATTGGGCAAGTTCGACCTTCACAACACGAACCTCGACCACACAATCACTCGGAACACTCCGATCCATCTCCATGGACACCGGTGTGGTCGTTGAGCGGATGCTACATCGTATCCCACCATGACTGAGTGTATCTCCCGCCAGGGCGCCGCTTCTATGCGGCCGTCTTACAACCCGCTGATCAACGTGTCGCACTCCAATCCAGTGCTGGTCGATGAGTGTGTCAACCATGCCCGAACCCCCTCTCTCCTGGACTAACCCTCCCTTATAGCCATCTAGAAGACAAGCACCACATCTTCCTTAGTCGCCCCTATTTCGGCGCCTTGTTGTTTGAAAACAGCACCTCCGATGCTCGCGACCACTGCGCCAACGAACGCACCTTTCTCTCCTGGCTCCGTCTTTCCATGTACCTGGGCATCGTCTCCATCGCCATCATCCTCTCCTTTCACTTCCAGAGCAAACCGACTGGGCTGGAGCGGCGCATGGCTCTCCCGCTCGGCATCATCTTCTGGGTGTTGAGTCTCGCCTGTCTAATGAACGGGTTTGCAAACTACGTCCGCACCGTGCGGAAATACAGTCACAAGGCGGCGCTAGTGCAGAGTGGGTGGAAGACCCAGATGACCTTCACCGTTGTCGGGACAGTCATCCTGGGAAGCTGTATCCTGTTTCTGGCCACCGATGCCAAAGCCGCCTCCACCAACTAGATTCCGGTCACGATCTCATCCACGAATTCATGCCCAAGAAATGTCATATATGCATTCATCTGCGGTTGAACACTGGCTAGTTAATACCATGGTATCATCGGTAAACATGCAAATTCCACGCGTCGTCCCTCCGTAGTACTTTCCCCAAACATCCTACATCCGGCGAATCTGCTGCTCGCCCTTGTACTTATCCAGGGCGGAGGTACCCAGATGGCTCCACCACTCAAACAGCATCGAATTGCAGATCAGCTTGAACCACGGCGTGAACTTCAATCCCGGCTGCTCGAACATCTGCTTCAGTTCCTCAGGCGACACGTATCGCGTATCGCGAACTTCGTTGGGGTTCACGGCAAGGTCGACATCCGCCTGGATGAAGAGAATGTAGTCGACTGCAGAGGGTCAGCATACCGTCCCAACAAAAAAAGATGCAATAAGTAATGTCCCTAAGGGATGAACGTACTCTCGTGCTCGCCCCATTTACCATCGCTGGGCGCCTTGTAGTGGATTCTCGTGAAGAACTCGAACTTTTCGAGCGGTACCTGCTCCGGCTTGATGCCCAACTCCTGCTCCAATTTCCGCTGCGCAGCCCGCTTGACACCCAACACCGCAGCGTCCAGCTCGGCGCCCGTCTCGCCGGGGATACCCAGCGGGTGCGAGCAGCAGGTGTTCGTCCACATGTCGGGGAAGGTAATTTTTTCGGTGGCGCGCTGTTGCAGGAGCAGGCGCTTATTCGAGTCAAAGAGGAAGACGGAGAAGGCACGGTGGAGAAGACCGCGGTCAATGTTGGTCATCAGATGGCCTTTCACCGTCAGTATGTCTATGAACCGAGAGGTCCTCGCAGCTGGGCTAAGGGGCTAAGGGTCACGGTACAGGTCTTCTTGCTAGCGCTGCCAATGGGCTTGTCATCATCATCCAGCACGATACACACTTCCTCCATTAGACGCACTTGCTCTTCGTCGTATCCGGCAAGATCGCTGGAGTCCTGCACGGATGCGCCATTAGCGGCGGGAAGCACTTCGCGGGCCAGCGATGTGTCGACGTCGGGGAACAGGGACGAGACATTGTCGGCGGTGATGCGAGGGGGCATGGTGACGGTGGTAGTAGCCATGGTGAAGTAGCGAGAAAGAGTCGACCTCGTCTGGGGAAGGATTGGAGGGAGTGGGGTGGCGTCTGAGGGGAAATCGGATGTCTTATTTATCTGCGAAATTGTCTTTCTTTTCCGGGCGGTGAAGTCCAGCAGAACCCTTGGTTCCCCGACTTTCGGTGTGTCGACCATCTACCTATTATTTCCCAGGTATAGGTATGTTTCATGGACTGGCATGCTCTTCTCTTGCAGGCGTCTCAGCCATCGGACCTCGAAGGACAATCCACTGGCGATTCATGCGACTCGAAAGGACATGCAGAATGGACCATCACAGCCTATCAGGCACTCCCCAGTGTTACCATGCATAACCTGGCAAGGACAATTGCGTGGATCGGAGAGTTCGATTGGTATCAAAGGGGCTGATGGATTGTTTGTCTCACGCCTCCTTGCGTCATGAAGAGGGTCCGATTGTTCGGCCAAGTCGGTGCGAATTCAGCATTATGCTGAGTTGAGTCATACAGTCCAGACCGACCTTGGATATTCTCGCTACCCAGAGGGTGTGATACAGAAGTAGCGGTATCCTCGAGACATGCGTTCAGTGCAGTACATGACTGCGAATATTCGGAGAAGGCCTTTGTATATCCGCTGTCAGCCCACCAATTTTTGGGCTTGATGCAGTACAGATTATCCTGCCATCTTGAAGTGATCGTTTGGTCCATGGAGTCGCCATCTTCGTCATCAGTATGGTGCCAAAAATATGGGTAGTGTGATTCTACGGCGTACGCAGTATCTAATCTGCAACAACCTTTACCCCGTACAAAAGGCGTTAGTGGCCTTTCGGACACAGAGCTATCCATATGCCCACGCAGGTCATAATGAGGGGAATATCTGAGGATAATGAAGCGAGATTAATGACAACCAAGCACCAATCAAAAAATCGCCAGGCGGAAAATCACTAAATCTCCTGAGAGAACGAAGCCGATTAGCCACGAAACGTGTTGAACCTCTTAAGGCCTGGGTCCACTTAGCCGGAGGATTGAAGCTCAGTCGGCCTAGTGGCTAGTGGCAGAGTCCGTCTGTCGCGAACTCCTGACCCTCGCGTGAAGCGACAGGATGTAATTTCCCTGAGCGTCACTACTGGTGCCATGGGGATAGGCTCGGCCGAACAATCCTTCCCGAAGCTTTCATGCTAAGGTACGGATATAAACTGTGTACACCGTGCGTCGTACATATAACTACCCCCGGTCTGCTCGTCATCTCACAGCCTTGCGATGATCATGTCCAACTTGACCACAATCCTCTTAAAAAAAAAAATCACAGCGCGCAATTCCGCCCCCACAACCAGGCTGCCTCCTATTTATCAGCAGCGATTCGTGACGAGGCCATCCCCTGCGCGGACCGGAACGGGAATGGGCCGCCCCCGCTAAACAATACACTGTACTCCGTACTAATACGGATACTGCGCATCATCATTAGACGGGGAGGAAACGCAACTGACCCTGATCCACAGGTCTAAATGATCTGATCTTCGTTCGCGTGTCATCTGACTGGCCACCCGTTCGATAGCCCGCAACTCCAGGTTTAGTCCAGGTTGAAATACATTTGCAACCACGAGTTGATGCGTGCGGAAGAGCCGGTGTGCTTCCTAGTGTCGGTGGGTCATGTATCTTCACCCATAAGAGATCAGAACGACTCTTAGCTACAGCCTCGGTACCGGAATCCGGCGAGTCAGTTTGAAATTTGTCCGTTCTGTTTTCAGCATAGGTCAGCTGGACTCTCTGACAGCGGCGTTGCCTACTGTCAAGATGTACGCCGTATTTGGAAGCCAGTTCATTTAAGCACATATAGTCATAATGAAGCCACGAACGCCAACCCGTGAAACATAGATGTAATATGACGATGCCCCAAACTCATAATAGAAAGCCACCAGGGGTGCAGCATGGGCCTGCCATGCCAAGATGCTTGGTCTATATCTGACAAATGTCATGTCGATCTACCAACGTGCCATGTGGTCCTGATTTGAACACCACCGCCCTAAAAAAATCAAGGGAAATGGAACCCCAACCATGTGCATCGGCTGGAGGTGCAAAGCAACGGTTTACTCCCCCAAATGAGATTCGGAATAAGCGGTGGTCATGTTAAACGCCTCCAATGCCAAAATATTCGAGTAGGAATCAAAAGCGAGGGTCTATTTTTTGGCCTAAACGGCAAAAATGACCCTCTTAGCACGTAGCTAGGTCCCCCTGAGGGACTATCGAGGTCTTCGGGCTTCCGCCCGGTCACGGCTTGAGTTACTCCTTGCCATGTTCGCACAGCCATCTGCAGTATGTCTAGATTATATGTGGAATCAGCATGCGCTCAGCTAGTGAAATGGCCGGAACTTGGATAATCTGCTAACCTGGACAGTATATCCTGTCGAGTAAACCGCTGGCCGCATTCGTCACAAACGAACCTCCGAATTCCATAATGGATCTACTAAGCCAGTCAGCCATTGCCACGTCCTTGGATAAAAGGTCATGAACTGACAGTCTCAACATGTCTCCGAAGATCACCGTTCCTGCCGAAGGTCTTCTCGCAATAGTTGCACGGGTGCGACTTCTTGCGGCTAGGGTCGTGTCTTTTCATGTGCTCATGGCAGTTTGAGCGACGAGTAAAACTTCTACCGCAGATGGAACACTGGAGTCCGCTAGCAGTTCCGATCTTACGTCGTCTGTTGTTAGACGGCTTCTCATGTTCCTTGGTCCACTTTAGGATTACCTCATAGGGGTATTTGGGTTGCGGTTGTCGGAGACCGCAGTCCACATTGGGGTCCGACCCGGCCAATATTCCACTATTTGGATGAGGCTGTGGATCTTTCGACAAAGTCTTGCGACTTGTCTCCTGATCCATGTGCGGCGTCATCCTTGCTTCCGTAGTGCCGGATGAATGCATCAACGGCCGCATCCAGCTCTCTTCCTGCTCCTCCTTCACTCCGTATGGAGCGTCCGGGTACGTCGCCGTATCAGAACGAGGGGTGTTCATCCAAAGGGGAAGCGATTGCTGATAGTACATCGTCTCATTGCTGCCTCCGGCGTTGACTGAGCAGCCGTAGTCATATGGCATCAAGGCTGGTTGTGCATGGTACACGTCGAACGAAGGAGCAGACACGCCGTAATTTGTCGTTGGAGGAAAACCAACGTTAAGGTTGGGTTCGAGAAGGCGTTGGGACGGATACAGAGGTTCTCGCCAGTCTGGTGCCGGGGAAGGGTATGGCTGGGACATCAGAGGACTCGAGTGACCGGTCAAGACCCCAATACTGCAGTCAGATATCCCAAGGCCAATGGCCGACGATGGGCTCCCTATGTAGTGTGGAATGACGCGAGCCGGCGAGGAGTATGCCGTACAAGTCTCCGTCGTATGATCGGCAGACGCTGAACGAGCCGAGGGGGACGAAGGGAACGAGGTAGGGGTGTGATCCATAGTGACCGGAAAGGCCGAAGGTATAGATCGAAGACAAAAATAAGAAGAGGAGAAAATAAGAGAAGAATATCGTGTGATCCCGGCTGGTTGGTTCGTGTGCACGTAAGTCGTCCAAATCCCGTCCCAAAGAAGTAGAGTATAGTCTTGAAAAGGGCTGTGTCAAAGGCCGGGAAACGGAAGGGTTTATATGATATAGCTCATAAAACAAGGCTCAATAGAGAATCTGCCGCGAAAGCCAGTGGTGTACATGAACTGTGGCTGTAGAGCCCACAATATTAACGACTATCGGACAATTGGAGGAGAGCAGTCCGCCGCATCATCACGGTCAACAGTCACCAAACAGGAACCTTGACGCCAAATCAGCCAAGGCAGAATTATCGGGACAGAGATGCGTGAAGGAGGTGGACCGTAAGAACCGGCAAAGAACGTGAGGGAAGGGGGGTGGTGGTGCGGGATTCTAGTTGTGGAGAGCCGAACCAGGTTGACTGCAGCCCATGCTTGCAGCCCTTGGGTAGATAGGCGCGAAACAAGACGTTATGCACAAACCTGTTAGCGCCGACAGAATGTGATCGGGGCCAAATGATCAATCAGTCCATCAGCGAATAGGCATTGTTTGAGTGACGAAATGAAGACACCGTCCCTGTGGCTTGGGAAGGTGGATTTGCCCGAGCCCTGGGAAGTGCACCAGCAGGGGGTGTGCGAAGAAGGGGGGAAAAAAATAAGAAAAATAATGCCACACAGGTAACGGACTAGGGAACAGTGCAGGACCAGGCCCTTCACAGGCCATCGTAGGGGGACAAAAGGGAGGGGGGAAAGAGAAAGACGACCAGTCAAGAAACGGCTGGATGGGATGGCTTGAACTAGACGTGCAGAGCAACGGACAACAGCAGCAGCGTCACCCCGATCACCGCCGGCTAGATGAGCAACCGCGCGCGCAGTTTCCTCCTTCTTCGGAATGAAAACAGTTTAGTTTGGACCCGACAGTCTGGTACCTTGCTTGGCAAACGAGCAGTGCGTGTCGCCTGTCTGATTGGCAAAGCCCGGCGCATGATTTGGGCATGACTCGGAGGAGAGAGGAAAGGAGAGCGTCTACGGAGAGGGGTGATGTATGAAGAAGACCTGTAAGAGGGAGAGAGAATCCGGTAGAGGACATGGAGGAACGAAGCAGACAGGTGGGAAGTACAGCACAACGATGAACTCCTTTGCTTCGTACTGCTTCTCGCTCTATCCCTTCTGGAGTAGGAGGGGCTTTTGGTCTGGAATCCCGGACAAGCAGCCAAACCAGACAAATAACATGCTGGGATTAATTAAATGATCCAATTCCTTCCGTCTCCATTGTGACGCATAACAAAGCATTCCCCCTTTCAGGCAGTATGGAGGATCCCTAGAACCAGGGAGCAATAGGCAGCGAATCGGAATATCTGTGTGTACACTATTCTGGCTGGAATTGCAGTTTTCTTGGGTCATTCACTCGATTCAAATAATAGATCCAATAAACAGCCCCCGTTCTAATCGATTTCTCCAGACTGTCTGTCGTATAGAAAGCTGCACAAAGAAATCCCAGGGTAGTCCAGGGTAATCCCATCGCCGAGCAGAATAGACCTACATCTTTACCTCCACATGTCAACCCACCCCGTTCATCCTCGTCCGTGGCCCATCGGAGTGCACCCTATATGCTCCGTGGCGGAAAGTGCGTGTGCATATGATCTCGGGTGGTGGTCCGTTCTCCCGGCTTCGCCCACGCCACACCTGCAATGCACGTTCGTAAGAAGAATTCTCCTCCTGTGGACCCCCTCCTTAGTGAGCCTTAGTGTTCATCCTCATCGGCCTCGTTGGTGGAAGGCCATGGTAGCTGCAACTCGCTCCACTTGGGCCCGTAGCCGTTCCACTTCGTCGATCATACCCGCCATGTCAACACGCTCGGTCTGTCCCAGTCCTAGTCCGCGCGCTTCGCGCTGTTGCTGGTTCGACTTGGAAAGTCTTCCAAGTTTTCCTGGGTCACCAGAGCCCAGAGTATCTCCAGGGGCTGTGGAGATCAGAAGCGGGGCCTGGTGCGTGGGCAAAGAGAGCTTCCCCTGCATCGTAGGTCCCCTGGCCGAGGCTGTGGGCGGAAGGTAACTGCCTCGCCGTGAGATGTACTGGCGGCTAGATTCATAGGCCCAGATTAACGCAACAAAAGGTAGGTGGGTTGCCCTCAGAAGCACGATGCGAACCCGCCGGATATGCTCCGCGGACAAGAAAAGCCTCATCGGGCGTATACATAGCAGTGGGATGAGGTTCTGTACGCCCCAGTTAGCGTCGCATTTGTGAGTTATGCTGACATATAGTCTGCCATGTTCCGGTTCTATACAAACCATTGGGGGCATAAAATGCGTTAACCGTCGGGAATTGCTGCTTTCTAATACGTATATCGCTAGCCTATTGTCCCCCCACCCATTAGCGATTTCCCGAAGCGAATCGTAGTCGAGGATAAACCAACTGAAAGAGATACTCCTCGCGGGCATGCGACATCACCTAGGCAATTACATAGAAGTGTTAGTTAGGACAAATCAAGCCATGAGCAAGAATAACCCTGCATCCGACCACATACCCCTTCGAGACTCATACTCATCAAGCTGACCAACGACGAAATCAGAAGAAGATTGGTCATCGATACAAAGATAATCCTACAAATCATATACATCAGCTTTGGCAACTTTGGGGTTTGGATGGTGGAGGTGCCCGTTGGTAATTCAACTGGGAACCACAAGGTTGATGCTTTCAGCCGCCATGAGTCACCAAAAGCCGTGTCAACACAATAAACAAAATAATCGTGCGTCCCAACGTGATCACATCTGTATGCGACCGACTTTCCATAAACCTTGTGGCGCAGTGTAGAGGAACTCACATCAGACCGTAACCGAAGATTGGGGAGATCTAACAACTAGCGCGTCAGCTATCTAAACGCGAGAGCCAACCATCCCGACAAGGATGCGTCGTAGCCGCTTGATACATCAGACTCACCTCATGAGCGATGTCCTGTCAGCCAATCGATTTGGCCACTGTCAGTTGAAGATCATTTTCCTCCCGTGCAAGTCAAATACGCACAAAGCCTAGCACGTTCGATCTGCCTCGCGTAGTTAGCCAGGGTCGCGGCCCATCTCCACCCATTACACCGACTCACCCGAAGAACACTTTCACCAAGATCCATGACATCTCCCGGACAGAAAGGCGGTCACGGGCAAGCATCGTGAACGACGTCAGGAACCCTGTCGGGTTCATTGGTTCGCGTGAGTTGGTTTAGCAAACCCTGACAGGGACATTGCCACATACCGATATACAACACTACAACCACGGGCATGAACCGAAAAAATGCTTTCGTCTATGCCATGTCAGCCTTGTTCCGGCATTCTGGAGAAATAGGCAAACGTGGTACCATCTCTTTCAGCACAGGTATCTGCGATGCTGTCAGTGGATCTCCTCGGCTGCAGCCATTATGCAGGAGGGAAACTGCGAACGTACCAAACTTCCAAAGTATGAGTTTAAGCTAACAAGTGAACAAATCCTACTCCGATTGTTAGGCACTCTTCGGCGGCAGGCTACAGTGGGTAGGTTGTTTTGCTTGCCTTGGAACTAAAAACAACGCCTCAAGGGAGAGAACATCGAATGAGAGGTCAGTCAGGTAGGCACTCTTGTTGGTTAAGCCAATAATCCCTGGTGAACCAATGTTGCGGTCAATGAATCTGTCAAGAGCTGCGGGACCAAGCCTGCGCTGCTTGGGGATCGTGTAGGATGGAGTAACTCACGTGTAATGGCAAAAGCAAGCCCTGTGACGATTATTCCTAGATTCCACACCTTCCAGAAATCCATCTGGTAAAAAAGCATTCCTGCATCGGCTATACCAGCCATTTCCTCATAAATAAAAGCGGCAATCCAGAAATACATCAATGTTTCAAATGTCCCTATTCCGGTCGGCTTCCTTTCAACGAGGACGGCGTAGTACAGAAAGAGGAAAGAAATAAAGAAAGCGGCTTCGAAAGCTTTCCGATATAAGGGCATTCTTAGTCGTGAATATGGGTCTGCAGTTCTGTATGTTCCGCCAAATTCAGCACCCCATAACACCCCAGGCCTGTCAAACACATCTTACCTCTTGTTGAAAAATTGCGGCCTTTTGGTGGAATTCACGCTCAGTGTATCCCAGAAGACAATTTCACCTTTCCAGATGTTATCAATGACCCGCAAAACAACTTTCTGGCTAAGAAACTTCTTTGCTTGAGCAAGGATCGCAATCTCCAGTGCATTCAATCCACGGAACAAGGAAAAGTGTTCCAGGTCATAATCATAGAGCGAGGAATGATAAGATCCCTGATGTTCTGGTTCAAAAGAGTTGCCCAGTCGTCTTATCCCAGTGAAGAATTGATACAAAGAAGAGGATGAACTCTGTAGTAAGGGGGTTCTCTCGCTGTCCTCTTGCAAATTGCCCCGGCGGCCAGATGGGCCAGTCGTTGAGGCTCCTCTCTCCGGGTCAGTAAAATTGGAAGAAGTGGGCGAGGACCATGTAAGCTCTTCTAGCAGAAACTCGATAGTCTCCCGTTGGTTGAGATGGCATAAGAATTGCCAGGCGACGTATTCACAGGCATAACCACGACTCTCGTTGAGACCCCAGTCTGCGTCATCTTCCCTGCCATACTGCCATTTCAAAATCCTGATTCGCTGTTAATCAACTTTTTTTTTTGAAAAAGGAGACTATATAGGACCACCTACATCAGTGCTGAGATAATGTACGGGTTATGAGATGTCTCTGCTAGGGAGTATGTGAGCAGCCGGAGATGCTGCCCATAGGATGATCTCATCTGCTCAAAGGTGTACGAGACATCAGATATGGCTATAGTAAAATAACTAAATGATAGATCGAGTCAGATTGTCCGGAGACATACATGAGGCTTTTGTAGGTGGATTTACTGGTGCAGTTTCCGGACCACATCGCCCAACGGCTCACTATCATCAATGATAGGAATTTCAAGGCATTCTTTTTCCGTGGGCAATATTGAAGATGATGACTCTCGTTTGATAGAACTCATTTGATAGGTATCTGGTCCCGATTCGCGCGCAGCATATATGTCGCGGTTATCCTCGTCAGTCTGAATAGTAACCTAGGTAGTATTCTACCCCTGTCGAAACAAGCTTGGCAGACGCCGTCACATCCAAACAGCGATAATATGACTATAGGAGTGAGCCCTGGATGGCCAAAAAAAGATTATGGCTGAAGCAGAAGCAATGAAATCATATCACCCCAAGTCACCAGATCCTGGCAGTTAGCGTGGCAGCGATCAAGACAACTCGTCACCGCTTCCACCCACTCGGGCCGATGTTTACGCCCGCCGACCCGTCTGATTGGGCCATTGTCGTTCCACCAGTTGCACCAGACAGTGCTTCAACTTCAGAGTTCGTGGACAGTATTTACGATGGAGTTGCGCGATCTTGGAAGTCGGTTTGATTTGAAGAATGTTGTCTTAGGCATGCTTGGATGACAATGGACCGATGCCCTAACTACGGCGTACGCAGTATATATATTACGCATGTGTGGTCCATCAGGATAGAAATCCTCATACTTTTTGTTTTCTACTAGAACATGGGCTATCCCAGATCAGCTTCCACGTTATTTGGTATTTCCAATAGTAGATCCGTTTATTCTTAGCGCTGCCCCAAGCGGCGCACTATTTCTCTCATAAAGGTGTACCGAAGGCGGAACAGACAAGGCTGAAACCTGTTAATGGCTGATCCTTATAGCCTGTTTTCCGCTTTAAACATCTACGCGCCGGGATGCCCTGTCATGGTGGTCAATTCTCCATGCTCCTGAAATTGTTTCAAAACGACACCAACGACACCCTGAATGTTGGACCCATCCTTTTCTGACCTTTTTTGGAGGCCTTGAATATGTCGTTATACCATGCATCTATCAGGCTTTTCGTTCGCATCTAATCTCTCCAAGTCTTCAAACTCCGCGTTATCCATTCTCATCCTATGGTCGCTCATAGTCAGAGCAGTTTCGGCGATTGCTACTGGCCAAATGGGGATACAGCCAAACAATATGTCGCATGTCCGGACAGCAAAGTCTGTTGTCGATTGGGGGAGGCATGTCTCTCAAACGGCCTCTGTTACGGCGCGAAATTAAATATTGCCTATCGTGGTGCCTGTACTGACGCATCTTGGCCCATAGCCGAGTGTCCACGGGTGTGCTACACAGGTATTCAACGCGGGATTGTGCATTCGAAAATTTCTAGGTGGCTAGCTAACCAGGGCAGAAATCCCATCCCAGTGGGCAAACCTCTATTCCTGTCCCAATAGCACAACCAATGTCTTTACTTGCGGCGTCGCTGGATGGGTAACCGATGTCTGTAACGAAAAGGTGGGAGAATGGAAATGGGAGAGCGGCAACATAGCTGTTACGCAGGTTGGAGTCGCGCCAAATGCGACGAATACGACAATTACACCTCCATCGACAAATTCTTCAGGAACGACAGCAGGTCCAGCTCCGTCACAATCATTTACATCAGAAAATAATACCTCGGGGTCCAAATCAACACCCATTTCTCTGGCAGCCGGTCTGGGAGCTGGTTTAGGCGCGCCCTTACTACTTGTTAGTGGTTGCTTGATTTATCTTTGTCTTCGAACCCGACGACACGCAAGATACGCAACGGAGCGAAACAAAGACGGATCTCCGGAAGGAGCCGGGTCTCTCCCTGCTGCGAAGATCGCGACACAGCAACATAACATGGCAAGTGAGTTGGACGCTGGCAAATGTGGCCGGTCCGAGCTGTATGGGTGACGCCGTTTAGCGAGCTGAGAATTCCGCTAGGCATACGAAAGACAGTCTCATTATAATTGGGTAGCGTGTAGGCTTTCACAATAAACACATATTGCTTCGGGAAATAAATGTCCATTCATTTACATGCTAATAAATAATCATCCCCTGGAAACATCTATGGGCATATCGGCTCCTGCATAAAGACCATGTGAAAACAAAGATGGGTGAGTGGAAGCTGAGGAAGCTGACATCTTGATCAAGATATTGGTCCTGGCTACCGGCTTCCTTCCCGATTTACGGCCCCCTTTTTTTCATTTTCAGAAAAAGTCAGGGCAGCATTAATTAGAGTATCAGCTGGTTACACTAGGGGATTCTGATCTCGTATAAAATCGAAGCCACTGTGTTCAGACTTGTGGTAATGAGGCGCACTCCGAGCCCCTCAGATCGGAACTGCCGACTAGCCGAAGCGTTTTCGGATACGAAGCCGATTATATAAATCTGTTAGCACAACTACTTTTGCTTCGAGTGTCCACCGGGACTCGTCTCACAGGACCAAAGAAAAACCGGAAGTAGAGGGGCGCCTTCCCCGGCGATCTGTGGGAGCAGGCCCTCTGTTTCTTGAAATGGATGAATTGTTGATTGTCTATAAATTTGGCAGCTATAGAATCAGAGGTAGATAAATCATACAGAGACCATTTTACTAAGAACTAGTACCTAGCAACGGGGTCTCCCAGCACATTCAAGCGTGGCGCGACACCCAGACCCGGTGTAGTAGGCGCCGTAACGCAACCGTCATGGATATCAGATGTACCGTCAGCTGTTTTGAGCGAAACCATGTCGCGGCTTACAAGCACACAACGTAGGTGTCTCTTGGGAATTGTCTGGCCGAGATGCACAATGGCCGCAAATGCAATGTCAGAGCCCGTGGTTTCTTGGACACTGATAGAGTACCCCGCAGCCAGAGCAATATCACGTACGCGTTTGCCCTTGGTAAGACCCCCAGCCTTGGAAATCTTCAGACCAATACCTTCGGCCCCGTCGTCTGCTATAAGCCGCACAATAGACGTCTCCTCCGTGGCGAGTTCGTCCATATTGATAGGAATGTTTGTTCTTCGACGGAGGGAAATGCATTCCCGCCAGGTGGGACATGGTGCTTCTAATACAAAATCCAGCCCATCCGGTAGTAGTCGTAGCATGCGTAATGCGATCTCAACCGATAAACCCCCGTTGGCATCGACAATGAAAAACTCGTCTGGCCGCTTGTCAGCAAGCGACGCTGCGATTCGTGCTGCATCCTCTACAGGTTCTCCGGCGATCTTGACTGAATGACCCTTGTATCCTACGGCGCGGTGTCTGGTGACATTTTGCCGCATAGCCTCTGGGCTATCCACGGGTATGGAGGAAATAATCGGCAGTTTGATACTGGTACGACCTCCGAGTAACTCGCACACGGGAAGTCCGACAGACTTGCCAAATATATCCCAACAGGCCACATCAATTGCTGCCTTGGCATGTTCGTGGCCAACAAGAGCACTGTCCATTGCATCGTTGATCCGATCCACCCTTCGGGGGTCCAGCCCGATTAGCTTTGGGGCAATCTCAGCAATGCCCGCTCGCACTCCTAGTGCGTGGGAAGCGATATATGTAGATCCAAAGGGTGTACTTTCACCCCAACCTTCAATCCCATCTTCGGTAGTGATCCGAACAACTGTGGCATCGAACGTGGTGTACGTTCGCCCGCCTGAGAGATGGTAGATTCCACCGGCATACGGCAGATCAACTTGATAAACATCAATTCGAGCGATCTTCAAAGACATAATATTGGACAGCAAAGAATGGCTTGATAAGTTTTGATAGAAGTCTCTGTTATACCTCTCTTTGTTCCTTACCAGAGCTTGGTTGGGAATACGGGGTTTCTTATACTCCAGCTGAAACCGGGGTATCAAACCTGCCGAATCCTAGCGAAGTAGGTCAGTGATCTACTGGGCAGAACAAACAGTTATACATAAAAGAGGGAAAGGTACCGAGGAAGTCTTCCCATCTGTGGCCTCGAATCGGATGACTAGCCGATCCTTGTAACCAACGGGGTCATGGACCAGATGGATACTGAACTAGATTATTTCTGGTATAACTATACACTTTTGAATTTCAAAAGCAAAACCTTGGGTTGATTTTAATCTCAATGGAGAATTTTTCTTGGGTGTACAACCTGATTGTTTCCCCCTAAACAATGTGGTGCCCTTGGATATCGCTATCCAGGACGAGAAGATTGCACTTTTCACTACGTGATAGATGCGGGTGGGGTTACGTTGTGGTACGTTGGGAGCTGTAGCACTTACGAATATAGCTAAGGGGCTGTGAAATCGTCGCCAAAAATGACAGTCTTTAGCACTAGAAACGGCCGCCTTTCCACTTTTTGGACGGCGAGTCGTTGCCTAGCTTTATTGTTCGTTCTTATGACACTAGTGTTTAAGGGTATTCGAGTCCTGGTTTTGATGGGTTGTAGATTAAACTCTAGAAGTAGATCTTGCTTGGTTATTCCGAGGGCCTTTAAGCGTGGTAGCTAACTGCCACCTTCCTCTGATAGAAATCCTAGAAATCGGTTCGATATTTCTGACTCTTTCAACTTTATACAGTTGAAAATTATACTATTAGTAGGTAGAATAAATAGTGTTACTTCATGTCATAGATAAGAGCTTGTAGCCTATAAATGGCCTTTATAGCTCAGTGGTAGAGCGCTTGACGTATGTTTCGCTCCCATTAATTCTTGATGATCCACCCAACTAACAATTATAAAGTTGTATAACTCGTAAGAGTCTATATGTGACATCAAGAGGTCTGTGGTTCGATCCCGCATGGAGGCAATTTTTTTTGCCATCCATTTGATTACATAATCAAGACTCCCTAACAGATAGGACACCGCTGGCCGTGCTAAAACTAACCGGACCCCGTTTGATAGCCCGGCTCCCGGTGGCATTAACTGCCATTTCATCTTCAGGAACCGATCCTCTTTGGCAAGGATACATCACGCATCGGCTGATGATTACGAGCCGCGATAGATTCGCGGTTGTAGAAAATACCATAATTAACATTTGCCTCAGTGCAAAAGCATACGACGTTTACTCCGCTAGATGTCGTGCGGGATACGCGCCCATTCCACTACGAAGATGCTACGTCCGGCAAGTAGACATACTTCACTTCACAGAGCCCTATTCCTTCGGCCAGTTCAAGTACATCCCAAAAGGTTTGCCTGCGGTGGATTTCGGATGCTTCTAGCTATGTCGTGCCCGCGAAGGGAGCACCGATACCAGTGTGAGGATGTGTGAAATGGTTTATTTTTCTGTTTTAGTGGGACGGAGGGAAACTACCTCTGCCTCATCATGCGACATTCAGGCAAACTACACGATTCCATTTGTACCGGTTCCACCCCCAGGGAGAAGCGTTAGAATGGAACTGGCTGCACAGCATACAAAAGGTGACGTATCCATGGCCCTTTGAGTATGGCAATGCAATGCGGCATCGCACATTTTCAACTGCAGTTCTCCTTCGAGGACCATGTGGACGTCGCGCCATCGCGCGTATGCCTCTGGAATCGCTGAAGCCACTGTGAGATCACAGATACGAGTACTACCCGTTGTGCAAAGCAGTAGCAGCACAAGGTAGTTACAAGAGTTCGGTCCCACGACAGTTCCCTCAAGGAGGGTGCGTCTGAGATTTTCAGTTGCGATTATCCGTATAATTTCGAACGTGGCCCAGCTTTTGGAGCCGGAGACCTCTGTCAGTAGCCCTCGCCGAATGATTATTGCTTTAATACGCCCGCTAAGGGTAGGACTGTATTGAAGGTCTAAATGACGGACTGAGGTACGACGCCTTAATGTGCAATGCTCACCGTGCGGAGGTTAGAGAACCAACAGCTAGTTCAAGTACACGCTCATTCGTGGAAGGTCGCCTGGAACCGCGACAATAGAGGTGCTGTAGGCCATAAACGCCATAGTCATTTTACCAGGCAGGACTCACAGACATCTGGAGATCTACGGAAAGTTAGTTTTGATAGAGGATGCAGATAATGGATGATCAATTCAGAAGCCGTCTCATCTAGCTAGCGATGGCCCCCATATAAATGAGGCCTAGCCACATGATCGCTGCATTAGTGAATGGGTTACTCTGTGCTTCGTAGGTAGGTAGGTAGGTAGGTAGAAAGCTAGGCAGCAGCCTAACAAATTTACCTGGAGAAGCTGCTATTCACCAGTTCGACGACAAGACAGCCCTGAGGTATCTTGTATGCGATACCTCTCAATGTTGTGTCATGATGAATACACCTAAAAACCCTGCGAGAATACAGTAGATTTTCCAGAGTATATTCGACCCACGCCCTCGTAAATAAATGTTTGACCATGTCACCGGTGAAGTCGGTGGAAGGAGCACAAGAAACTGAATGTCGTTATCAGATCGAGGCAGAATAGCCTCACCGCCTCCATATCATGTGACTACTACCAATTCACCTCCCTCAACGCGTCCACTGACCTCATCGCTCATTCCATGCACCAACCTCTACTTCTGTTTTGGCGAAAGCGATCCTGTAGGGTGTTCGGTGCGGCGCTCTATCTATTGCTAATTTGTGGACCCTGAACCCCGCATTTCCAAAGCATCTGAGATGAATACGCCTCGACATTATGGGCCAAGGATATTCCCTCTCAGCCCTTTCGGCGGGTTCAGCGGGGATCGACATCCCTGAACTCTCGGATTTGGCGTATGAGAAGTCGATGGGCGGTGGGAGGTTCATGAAGAGTATTCGCGCAAGACGGCGAAATGGCTTGGCCTTCGTGAAGGTAATGATGAAGCCTTTCCCCAGCATGAGGCTAGACAAATATATCGGAGCTATCTACCGTAAGTGACATTGGTCAATATCGCTGCGATGCACTCTCTGAGATAAACGGCAGGGGAACGCAAGCTGCTTTCTGATGTCCCAAATGCTCTAAGCTACCAGCGAGCGATAGAGTGCTCTAATAGTGGTTACCTGGTCCGTCAGTACATTCACAGTTCCCTGTACGACCGGATGAGGTATGTACCCCGTGTTTTCGACGTATATCTCCTCTGACAGCGATAGCACGCGGCCATTTCTAGAAGACATCGAAAAGAAGTGGATCGCCTTCCAGCTTTTATGTGCGCTTCGGGATTGCCATTCTTTGGATTTATTCCACGGGGACATCAAAACTGAAAATGTCCTGGTCACCTCCTGGAACTGGGTCTATCTCACAGACTTTTCAGCCTCGTTTAAGCCGACATTCCTCCCGGAGGATAATCCCGCTGATTTTTCATTCTACTTTGACACTTCAGGCCGGCGAACATGCTATCTGGCCCCTGAAAGATTCCTAGTTGCCGGCGAGGAGTCCGGAAGCAGGAAACTCAATTGGGCAATGGATATCTTCAGTGCAGGGTGCGTGATTGCCGAACTTTTCCTGGAGTCACCAATCTTCACTCTCAGTCAGATATATAAGTATCGCAAGGGCGAATACAGCCCCGAGCATAGCCAGCTGGCCAAGATCGAGGACCCAGAAATCCGAGCATTGATCCTCCATATGATTCAGCTGGAACCGGAGTCAAGATATTCTGCCGAAGAGTATCTCAATTTTTGGAAGAACAAAGCTTTCCCGGGGTATTTCTACAGCTTCCTCCATCAGTACATGTCTCTTATGACAGATCCTTCCTCAGGTCGAGCTCAAGTGGGGACCGAATCAGCAACTAGAGGAGAAGCAGACGACAGGATCGAGAGGGTATATCTTGATTTTGACAAAATCTCTTACTTTCTCGGCTCCTCACCCAAAGCCCAGAAAGATGGATCTAGTCGTGCTAGCGCTAGGCTTACTGGTAGCACATTCCCAGTGCAGTTAGACCTGCCTCGTTACGAAACCCAATCTTCCAAGCAGCCTCGACAAGCTGATGACGGTGTTTTGATATTTCTGACGCTCGTTGCGTCAAGTCTCCGTAATACGTCTCGGGCTTCTGCGAGGGTTAAAGCCTGTGATATTCTTCTGGCTTTCGCAGAAAGAGTGTCCGACGAAGCAAAGCTGGATCGTATCCTTCCTTATATTATGATTCTTCTCAACGATCGCACAGACAACGTCAAGGTTGCTGCCATCCGCACACTTGCGCATCTTTTAGAGATGGTTCATGTCGTGTCTCCAGTCAATGCTTATCTTTTTTCGGAGTACATATTCCCAAGGCTTCAACCGTTCGTTCCCAACTCGAACTCAACCCCTAGCCCGATGGTCCGTGCCGCATACGCTTCCTGTATCGCATCTCTCGCACAATCATCACTGCGATTTCTGGATATGATCCAAGCCCTACGGTCTGATACGCGTCTTCCGGCCCTCATACCGAATGGCTCGGAACCCAGGTGGACTGAGGATGCTACATATCATAACCTATATGACGTTGCGAGGGTCGATCTTTTGGACTATTTTGAAACCCATACCAAGGCTCTTCTGACTGATACAGACTCGTCAGTTCGCCGTTCGTTTTTGGGATCAGTTTCCAGCCTATGCGTATTTTTTGGCAACCTCAAAACCAACGAAGTTATCCTAAGTCACTTGAACACGTACCTGAACGACCGTGACTGGATCCTGAAGTGTGCCTTTTTTGAGGCGGTGATCGGTGTTGCGGCTTACGTCGGAAGCATCAGTTTGGAGCAATACATCCTTCCCTTGATGGTCCAGTCCCTAACAGACCAAGAAGAGTTCGTGGTGGAACGCGTCATTCGATCGCTCGCTGCGATGGCTGACCTGGGTCTTTTCCAGCGGTCGACCACATGGGATCTCCTCCACATCACAATGCGGTTCTTAATTCATCCAAACATATGGATCCGCGAAGCAACAGTGACGCTCATTGTCAACTCAACCAAATATCTCTCCATAGCCGATAAATATTCCATTCTCACCCCGCTGATCCGGCCATTTTTGAAGGTTAACATTGTCGGTTTTTCTGAGGGCGAGATCCTCGACGCACTCAAGAGACCACTCTCTAGGGGCGTTTACGAATTGGCTTTCGTCTGGGTGTCGAAAGCTGAGAAAGGCCTGTTCTGGAAATCAGCCGCACGTGACGGCTTCCTTGCTTTAGGAATGGTGGACGGGGTCATCCCAAGAGGTAGCCAAAAGGGTGCGGTTTACTCTCTGAACGGTCAGCCCAAGAACGAGGAGGATGAGCAGTGGATATTGCGTCTGCGGAATATGGGAATGGGCTCTGATGACGAGCCGAAGTTGTTGGCACTCAGAGAGTACATCTGGCGGGTCTCAATGCGTCAAACGAGCGAGTTCGACAATGGCACGTCGCCCTTGAACAATGTTATTACGCTGGCACATTGCGGTGTAACCCCCCAGACTGTGTTCTTTGATAAGAACCAAAACAACAAGTCACGGAAAAGCCCATCCGGTAAGGCTGAAACCAGCAAAACAGCAGACCGCAAACCGCACACCATTGCAGATGCGCTCCTGGATGCCTCCACAACAATTGATAATCCCCAGGGCTCTCGTCGCAAGCATGGGCGATCGAAGACACAACTTCACAGCGAATCGGGTGCAGCACTCAAGACCCCCCGACAGAACGCGCTGGACAATGTCCGGGCGGCGGAAGATACGCCAATGTCATCACCAGTAGCGTCATCGCCTGGGGGTGCTCCAGGTTCCAGACCCTTATCTCCTGGCTCCGACACGGATCGTCGGGGCAGAGAGAGCCCCGGGCAAGAAAGTTCATCCACACCGACTGAGACAGAGACCCTCTCTGTCACGAAGTTGGTATCTGGTGTAGAACGCAAACCTAGCGCCATAAATCTGCTCAATCGCAAGGAAACCTCGAAGGCATACGCAGAAACAAGCACCGTCTCAGCAAATGCTTTCGGTAAGGTCGACATTCCATCTCAACGGACACCATCGCGACTTTCCTCACTCGAGAGGAAGCCTGCCGAGAGAACGCCACCAAGTTATCAACTCCACCATTCCTACGGGGGGGACGATCCGGTGATTCTCAAACTCCTCGACAATGTCTTTGCGGAGAACTACCCCACGGACCTCTTTGATCTTGGACCATTCATCAAGGATGTAGATCAGAGGAAACCAATCCCCAAGGCTAGCGGCAACGACCCGACCAAGGTTTGGAAGCCGACCGGTGGCCTGGTTGCTATCTTTGGAGAGCATAGCGGGCCGGTAAACCGGGTCGTAGTGGCCCCCGACCACGCATTTTTCATCACTGCCTCCGATGATGGCACAGTTAAGATCTGGGATACAACTCGTCTGGAAAAGAACCTGACCCCGCGGTCGCGTCAGACCTACCGCCACTCCACCGACGCTAAGGTCAAAACGTTGGCGTTTGTTGAGAATACACACACGTTCGTCTGCGGTGCCACCGACGGGAGCATCCACGCCGTCAAGGTTGATTACCACGCCGCGAATGACACCGTCCGATACGGGAAGCTTCAACTTGTCCGTGAGTATCAGCTGCCATCGACAGAGGATGAAGGCACCGAATACGCCGTGTGGATCGAGCACTTCCGCGTGGAAGCGCAGTCGATTCTTCTGGTCGCAACCAACACCTGTCGGGTGCTGGCTCTCGACATGAAGACTATGCTCCCAATGTACATTCTACAGAACCCCATTCACCACGGAACGCCCACCACTTTCTGCTGCGACCGCAAGCACAACTGGTTGTTAATCGGCACGACGCACGGCCTCCTCGATCTCTGGGACCTCCGGTTCCGGGTGCGATTGAAGGCGTGGGGCCTCCCTGGCTCAACCAATATTCACCGGCTCCAGGTGCACCCGACCAAGGGGCGTGGGCGGTGGGTGTGTGTTTCCAGCAGTGGCAGCCACGGCAACGAAATCACGGTCTGGGATATCGAGAGGGTCCGTTGCCGGGAGGTCTACCAGGCCGACTCGCCACAGCCAGGGCATCCGGAGGCGAACGGCGACCACGCCAAGGCGAGACTGCCGTACATAAGTTCGCGGGACTACGAGGCGTGGCATGTGGAGGGCGAGCGGCCGGAGGGCATGTTAAGTCGATTTGCAACGGGCGGACCGGGGTCTGGGGCCGTCGAACCGGGGTCTGGGCCCTCGTCGTCGGTGATGCCGGCGCGCATCTGCGCGTTTGCGGTGGGATTCGACGCCCCCCACGATGGCAAGGACAACAGTACGCGGTGCGGATTTATCGTCTCAGGGGGAACGGATCGCAAGATCCGGTTCTGGGATCTGTCCCGGCCCGAGCTCTCTTCTATTGTCAGTGGGCTTGACGCCGTCTCGGACGGGGTGGCGACCGGAAAGCCGCGGTACGAATTGTCCCAGCCGGGACCATCGCTGGTCGTGACGACTGAACATCTCCCGAATCCGCCTGCGTCGGGAGCCGGGGGGAAGGGGAGCAGCAAGAAGGGGGCGAGTGGACGACTCCCGCGGAGTACGGTGATTAGTCTACAGCAGCAGCAACTGCTGAAGAGCCACCTGGACTTTATCCAGGACGTTGCGGTGCTACGGGTGCCGTATGGGATGATTGTGAGCGTTGACCGGGCGGGGATGGTCTATGTGTTTCAATGACGGGGGGTTCATGTACCATATGATGTGATGTAGGTATTTGCGGAATACAGCGTTTTCTCGGTATTGAGGCGATGGCAGAAAGTGTATCTGCCCGGGTTCCAGCGGTTGTGGCTGGGGTGTTCGATAGGGTTCAACGGTGTGCAGCAGTGATCCTTCCAAGAGGTTGGGTGGAAGACGTGTCGAGAGGAGATGAGATGATAGATGTCTGCATACGGCCGGGTGGTGGGATATGAGCTGTCAAGTGACAGACGGCCAGTGATTGTGCATGTGGCGGGTGGGAGATGGCAGGAGATTGGGCATTTGTAAACCGAGTTGTACTGGGGAATTACGATATGCAATGCAAGATATTATGCGGTTGGGAACTATGCATACTGGCGTCTGACAGATTCTACGGAGTACAGACGACAGAAGGCGTACGAGTAGAAGATAAGACGGCGTACGCAGTAGGATTGACGGAATGCATCACGATCTCGTCACATCGAGCACGATGATTAGGAGAGGTGATGAGGGTGGAGGGTGGAGCCTGGATGGAGATGGTGAAACACTAGGGGCTGGATAGGTCGGAGATCGGCAAAAGGGCGAGCAGGAGGAGAAGCGTCGAGATTTTTGGTTTGGGGGGGGGGGGGGGGAGCGTTTGGATTGAGACGGATTCGGGATTTCCGATGGGACGTGTTGATTGTGGACGGCGGAAGTGGATGAGATGATGATGGAGGTGGAAGAGTCGGGGGGAACGTGTCGTTTGGCATGGGCCGGATGAGGATGGTGGAAATGAGGGGCGAGTCAGGGACGGGAGGCGTACGGAGTAGATTGTGCGGAATAGTGATAATGTATTGAAGTATTCAAGTATCCATCTTGTATTCAGTCATCATCCTTACTGCGTAGATTCCATTCATAGATCCATCCTAGCGATATCAAGAAATACCGGGAACCATCGATCTTCCCGAGTGAACCATGGACAACCCGACTGGGTCGGTGGATTCAGATCTTGACAGAATGAATCACCATCCAATCTGCAGCGGAGAAGACCGGAACTGAACCAAGTGGTTGAGATGGATGGATCGACATGCAGGGAGGTTGAATCGGTACCTGAACGGACACGAGCTGGAAAGCTCTACGACGGAGGGACTGCGTACAATGGATTGTCTCATCACTGCAGCCAGCGTGCACCCCTCGCTCCCACCAGATCCCGAGCATGCAGGTCCACGACTGGGGGGCGACGATCAGCAGGAGGAATTGCCAGCAGGATGAGGGACTCGTTTAGGGAACGGTTCGGTGGAGCGGTTTAGTCGACAGAAGAGGCCGTCAGGAACCAAGGAACTAACCGGGACGGGATGGAACCCCGTGATTTGTCATGGATTCGAGGATTCAGGGGATCAGTCGAGTACGGAGTTGAGAAGAGATAGAGGAGCGAGAGAGAGAGAGAGAGAGTCTTTTATTTGGATGCAGGGTGCAAGGAATGATTCAGGCAGAACATAATAACAGAATAACAAACAGAAGAAGAAGAATAATAATAACCAGACTGAATAATCATCGTAGAATAAACAATAAAACGAATACTAAATAATAAATAAAATCGAATAAAATACTCCATACCAACTAGGTTAACCCGACATTAAGTTCTTCCCCTGGCCGATTCTCTCCTCTCTCCTCTTTTCTTTTCTCTCCTCTTCTCTCTCTCTCTCTCTCTCTCTTCCTCATCCGTCCTCTTCATCCCCTTCATCCTCTCTGGCTGGACCGATATGCTTCTCTCCCGGCCTGCCCCATTCCTTACCCTCTAACTACTCGTCCTTCATTTCCTCCCACCCTGGTTGCATCCGCTAGCTGTGCTACCTGCTTCCCCTCCGTCGGGTTGGGATTCGATTGCCTTTGGCTTCCCATCCAGCGTCTTCCGTTCGACGTCGATTCTTCCATTCTTCAATCGCTCTGCTTGTCTGAATTCTTTCGCTTCGTTTGGCGGGATTCGCTTCCGTGCCATCCCCCAGTCAGCCAAC
Source organism: Aspergillus ambiguus (assembly GCF_047715705.1). NCBI lineage: Eukaryota > Fungi > Ascomycota > Eurotiomycetes > Eurotiales > Aspergillaceae > Aspergillus > Aspergillus ambiguus. The sequence goes on along the minus strand of NW_027395537.1, from coordinate 184,565 downwards.
ACCAACACCCCCGACCTACTCAGCGATAAATCTATATAGATACCTCTCGACCCCCATTGCTCGCCCACATCAGCTCACCACTCACCATGGGCCCCTCTCTCAGAGATCACGCCTTCGTCCGGCCCTCCACCCGCGACCGGCCGTCCACTCGCGATCAGGCGGAAAACTCTCTGGTCGTTCCCAGTCGCACCTCGTCTCTGCACTCGCGCATCACCCAGCCCATTCCCTCCCAAATCAACGTCAAACCCGCCCAACGGACCCCCAAGACCCTCACCCATGCCTACATGGTCTGTGGTGTCGGCCGGGAGCCCTCCCAGTGGGTTAGAGCGCCCGCTCCCGCCCAGGGCAAGATTGGCCATATGAAAGGCGCCGTCGGCCAATTCTGGTTGCCCGAGATCCTGGGGAGTAGTCCGCGTCTCGAACAGGACAATGAAATCGCCAAGGCCCTGCACTCCGCCATGAGGGTGTGTGCTCATTCCCTCCGGACCCCAGAACCCCAAGGCTAATCTTCCCTCCCCCAGGCTTGCTTCCCCCACGATGTCGAGATCTGCACCGGCAAGAGCCAACCGCACTGCGGTCATCATGCCTTCGTCTTGCAACAAGACTCGTCCCACACCCTCTACGGAATCGCCCTGCGCGTCTGGTCCCGGGCCGATGAGAAGCGCGCCGAGACCATCCGGGAGCTGCGCAAGAAGACCGAACCCGATTTCTACGACAACCCCGATGAGACCTACTGGATTCCCTACTGCCTGAGCTTCCTCTCCAGATACCCGCTGTACGACTTGCTGGGTGACTACCTGCGTGGCATGTGGATTCATTGGAACAAGGCCACCAACCTCTTCCACGCCGAGGAAGTCTCCCGCATCCTGAGCTTCCCGGCCCCCCGTCTCAACGACCTGGTGCGGATCGACATGAAGGACTACGCCCTCTGCTATCAGTTCCCCTCGTCGCCCACCGGCTTCCAGAACTTCTCCATGTGGCCGCTCTTCACCTGTCTGTCCATCCCCAACATCGTCGGGGTCGTCGAGGCCGCCGTCTCTCCGACTCGCCGCATCATCTTCGTCAGTCACTACCCGGCCATGCTCACCATTGCCGCCGAGACCATCCGGTACTGTGTGCGCATCTACGAGTGGAGTGGGTTGTATGTCCCGGTAGTCCACGCCCGCCACATCAAGGACCTGGTCCAGGAGCCCGGTCCCTACATCCTGGGTGTCACCGCCGAGTGTCGCACCCTCTTCAACGCGCCATCCGATGCCTTGGTCGTGGATCTGGACCGCAACTTTGTCCTGACCTCCAGCCCGCCCAACGTCCTGACCCCCGGTCAGCGCACCAAGTTCATCAACCGCCTGACCCAGGCCCTGAACGGCGATGTCACTCCCTCCGGCGTTCCCAACCACCTCCGTTCCGCCTACGCCGGTGGAAAGCTCATCCCGGCCGGTCAGATCATCGTCATGCGCGGTGAGGTCGAGAGTATCCAGGAGCCGACTTGGTGGAACCAGGACTCGGTGATGGGTGTGATGGACCATGTCTGTGAGAAATTGGTAAGTCAACGAGTCTATTGACCAGTCGATCCCACTGCTGACCCCTACAGGGACGCAACACCGGCATGAAGGCCATCTTTGGTGGCTCCGTCAAGAAGCCGCTCATGACCAAGGTCTCGATGCGTCATCTCAACGAGATCGTTCGTGAACGCAACCAGTACTCGCGCGACGCCATGGAGGCTTGGCAAGACTTCATCAATCTCAAGGGCCGCATGGACACGGAGATCAGCAAGGTCACCAAGCGCAACAACTTCCTGGTCGAGGAACTGGAGACCTGGAAGCAGCAGTTCCTCAAGTTCCAGGCCTTCGCCGAGCAGCTCACCAAGGAGACCTCCGACCTCAAGGTCAAGATCGAGAACCACAAGCGCGAGAACCGTCGCCTCACCGGTCTCATCGATCAGCAGAAGGATGACGTCGCTCGTCTCACCCTGCGTCTGTCTGGCACCGAGAAGCAGAGAGATGACGCCTTGGAAGCCTTGGTTCTCCAGCAGGAGATCGCCGAAGAGCTCGAGCGCGAACGCAAGCGTAACCAGAAGGAACTCTCCTCCCTGCAGCACAGCAATGCCGCTCTTTCCCGCCAGCGCGACGATGCCCAGCGTGTCGTGCTGCACCTGCGTAGTCTGATCAATGGTCAGACCCATCACATGGAGCACATTGTGCGCTCCATCGGTAGCCCTGCCGAACTGACCGAATTGGCCGAACAAGAGGCCGCCGAGGAAAACCAGGAGGCGGAGAAGCCGGAGAACAAGGCCGAGCCTGCACCCGCTGCGGAGACAAGCCGTCCCGGAAAGGAGGTCGTGAAGGACATGAGCCCCGAGCTGGAGCAGCACCTCCTCAGCCTGGGCAAGGAACAGAAGCGCCTGGCTCGCCTCAGCATCACTGACGTGGCCGACCGCTACCTGAGAGACAAGACGGATGCCATCTCGGACATCATCCGCAGCATCAGCGAGCAGTGTGCCGCCGCGGTGGAAGGACTCCACCTGGCCCAGGACGCCGAAGAGGAGGAGTCGGACGACTCCAGCAAGCAGAACCGTCTGGCGCCCGAGAGCCAGGAAGACCAGAGCTCCGTCCGTGAGGGTAGTGAGATGGGAGACGAGAACAACTCTTTACATCCCGACCAGCGCCACTCCAGCGTGCCTCCCACCCCCGACCTCGTGCACAACCGCTCCAGCACGTCGATGTCGATGGTCAGCAGCTCGACCTTCCCCGAGCGGTCCAGCCAGCAGTATGGCCCCGGAGAGATCCCAACTCGGATAGTCGAGGATGATGACGAGCACGCGCACGAGACGGACGGTCTGGACGACCACACCGAGACTGGCACTCTGTCCAAGCAGGCCAGTGAGGATCTCATGCGGCCGAACGCCTCTCGGCTGGTTGCGTAATTGCCCCATCGATTCGATGATGCAACGCTTTTCATTTCGACGACTTGGACATGACCTCTGCTCCCGTATCATTCCGAATTAGAGCGAGCTGTGCACAGGCACTGTTTACTTCTTCTCTTCTTCTTCTTCTGTTTTGGATATTCCCACTATCGTCTTGGTGCTCTTGTATGAGGATGTTTTATATTTACTTCTTTTGGCGAACTTGATTCCCCTTGGTTCGTTTTGCTCCTTTGGCCTGGGTGGATTGATTCTTTACCACTTGTGCGCTATTCCACCCTCAATCGGAGATTCTCCATTCCGTTTCGCACCCATCCCCGCCGGTGCTGGACCTTTGAGATTGTCAACAAGGCGCCCACATCCGGAGCCATCTACTCACTCCCTTGCTTCTCCTTCCTGTCTACCATTGTTGTTTCCTTTTGTCTATAGTTAGCACGGGGCCGCTTTGAAAGCCGCCTTGGACGTCTGATCGTTTGAATTGGATCCGTCTGCCGCGGGGTAGATTGGTTGAATTGAATTGTCCATACGCATCCGTATACTATTTTAGATATACATGGGAACTCGCGACCTCCGTAGTTTTTGAAAACCGTCATCCTACGACATCTTGCCCGGAACGAAAGGGTGTCCCGCACTCAATCCGCCACAGACCGCCCACGCCTGTCCGTTGACATAGCTACTCTCATCGCTGCCCAGGAAGAGCGCCACACGGGCGACCTCGTCGGCGACAGCGCCTCGCTGGAGGGGGTTCAACTGGCCGATCTTGTTGAGGGTGCCGCGGGCGCGGGCCGCGTCGTACATCGGCTGCGTCATTCCCGTCTCGATGACGCCGGGACAGATGGCGTTGATGCGGATGCCCGTGCCGGCCATCTGGTAGGCGCAGGTCTGGGCAATCGACACCACCGCCGCCTTGGCCGCGGAGTAATCGGTCGAGCCGGCGTTAGACCGGAGCCCAGCCACCGATGCCGTACAGATGATGGATCCAGACGGGTACGGTTTCGTCGCGGACGTCACTCTCATCGCCTGCGAGGCGTATTTGGCCGCCAAGAAGACGCTGTCCCATCCCGCTCCGTTAGTGGGGGTTGGCTCCTCCAATCGATAGATACAAAGAAAGAGAAGACACGTACCTGGTGCTGTTGGTGTGCATGGTCTGGTCGAACTCCGCCGCCGTCAGCTCGGAGAAGAGCTTGCCCGGCCCCGTGATGCCGGCGTTGGCGAAGTAGATGTCCAGCCGGCCGTAGCGCTGGAGGGCGTCGTCGACGACGGCCTTGACGGCGGCTTCGTCGGCGGCGTCGAACCGCCGCGTGTGCACGTCCACGCCCGGATACAGCTGCTCGATCTCGCGCTTGTGCGTGGCCAGGTGCGAGTCGTTGTAGTCGCAGATGTAGACGGCCTTGGCGCCGTTGTGAGCGTATTGGTGGGCGCTGGCGCGGCCGATGCCGTTGGGCGAGTTGGTGCCGGTCACGATGGCGACCTTGTCCTTGCAGCGGCTGTGGGTGGTCAGTGCCGTGTCACTACCATCGGTCTGCCCCCAGGTACGTACGGTCCAACAGAATCCCCGGCTACATGGCGGATCTTGGGAATGTCCTCAAACTTGCCGGCATCGGGGATGCCCTCGACCAGCTGTTGACTGATGGCCTGGAGGCGGCGCTTGGCGTGCATTCCGGAGGGGGGCATGTTGAGGAGAGGCAGTGTGGTTTAATAGCGGGGACGACAGACGATGGTATCCAGGATTGAGAGTTGCATATTTTATAACGCTGCCTGCCCGCAGCTCTCGGATGTTCCCCTCGCTCTAAGCCGGTTGTTGTTTTGCGGGGAGCCGAGGCTGAAAGCTGCCGTGACTAAGCGGATGACTAACAACATCACGTGTATATCACGTGCACCACGTCATCATCAAACGCGCTCGTCGTTTCCATCCAGCGCATTCTTCGTCTTCTCTCGCCCTCCATCCTGTCGTTGCGTCTGTCGTTTCCTCCAGTCACTCTTTGCGGTTGCTTTCCGGTCGTGGCCGGCTGACGTCTGCGGTCTGTGTACCCCCCATCTGCATCTCCGTCGCCAATCCGTCATTGCGTCCGGTTCTGCGACCCATTACGACATCCCACCGAGACGACAGACCAGGGATCTGGACTGTGACCCCACGCCCACGCCCACACCCACGCTTACATCTTCCTGCGAGGACCGTACACCAAGCCTTCATGAAGTCCGCAGCTATCCAGTCCGCTCCCCGGTCTCTTCACTGCTGCTCCACGAATCATGGCGGAGTGCGAAATCCCACCCCAGCCGGAGCATCGTTCCTCCTCGCGGACCTCTTCCTCCTCCAGACACAGTCAGAAGACTAAGCCCGTTCGCGCAAAGCCCCAGAAGCGTCTTTCCGCTGCCTCCTCCACCGCCACCACCACCGACCTCACCTCCTTCCCGTCGTTGTCGCCCGACCGCTCCCCCGAGGGTTTCATCGGCCAGCCCGCCCTCAACCGCGCCCTCACCAACTCCCTTCTGGAAGGAGATGGCGCCGAGGGTACCACAAGCACTCTCGGGAGCGACCGTCGCGCTACCATTGCCAAGCTAACCGACGGTGGTGGCGGTCCGGCGACCGGCACCGGCCGCGCGGCGCTGTTCGACGACGCCGTACCGATCCACGACTTCCCCGGCGCGCTGCACCTGGCCGATGACGCACACATAGAGCGGTTGGTCGCGAACACGGGCGCCGTCAAGCTCGTCCGCCAGTTCGCCCGCGATCTCGCCCAGCGGGACGCCGAGATCTCCGCCCTTCGCCAGCGCGCCGATGCCCGCGAACGCGAGCTGAAACGCATGCTGCGCGAGGTGTCCGTCTCCAACCAGGATATCGAGCGTCGTCTCTACGCTGTCGAGAACCCCACGCGCGGTGCGGAGGACCGTGACCCGGACGAGGGCGGCGCCGGTGGCCAGTCCCGTCAGCCGGTGTTTGGGATGCATGGGCTCATGCAGCAGGCCATGTCGGACGGCGTGGGGAGTCTAGTCGATGAGCCGGCCGATCCGAGCTCCTTGGCTCAGGCGACCCTTCGCGGGGTCCAGCGTGCAGATGGCGATGCGGCTCGGTCCGGCGCGTCGAGTGTGGAGTCCGGGACAACCAGGCGGAAGCAGACGGGCCTGCGGAACTGGCAGGATTACATCTTCGGCAGCGCGGCCGGAAGTCGCAAGACGAGTCGCGCCAGCAGCGTCATGAGTGATGTGGGCGAGGCTGAGGACGGAGATACTCAGCGTCCACGGAACCCGAGCAATCCATCGAGTCGGCGCAAGGCCCTTGACGACCAGCTGTTCCAGCCACCGGAGGAGCAGGCGGGCAGTCGTCCCCGTGGAGCGACGTCGGGCGCCGACGATGCCAGTATTCATTCGCGCAAGTCGTCAAAGTCGTTGTCTTCTTGGACGGTGAAGCTTTTTGCGGGCACTTCGCAGCCAAGCAAAGATGAAGCCGCCACGGCGGAACCGCGTGGCCGGGCTCCTTCGACAACACGGGAGCGCAACAAGGCGGACTCGTCGGCTCTGCCGGCCAATTCGAAAGGCGCAATGTCCGCCGTGGCTGCCTTGAATCGAATCAACAGCAATACGAATATGCATGGAGCGCCAGGACGAGCGGCGAATGGCCCTACGGGTGCTAGGACGCCGCAGACAGGGCGAAGAAATCCCGCTGCAAGCGTCTCTCTCGGGACTACCGCAGAGACGTCAGATAAGAACCCGACCAATCTGGGGCCCGTCGAGATGGACGCGATCCTCCCGATGGAATCACGGCCGCCTACTCTCTCGCCCATCTACAATAATTACCAATCGGGCGAGCTACTGACCGACCGGTTCGGTTTCATCTACGATCAGCGTCGAAAGAGGAGACAGAGAGAAGCGCATGTGTTTAAGAATGGCAAACGATTGAGCGCCGCCGAAACGCTTAGTAGCTTTCGAAGCGACGGATCTGATGCCGATGACGACCATGACGTGCAGAAATATCTGGCCATGGTGTCCGATCAACGCTCTCCGGTCTCGGCTTCACCCGATGACCCAGAAGCTGGCGGCGGTGCAGTACGGAGGTGGCAGGATTACCTGAGGATTCCCGCTGGCCCGACAGAGCTCCTCTCTCATACCCCCTCGGCTGGTCCGATCGTGTCATTGACGACAGCGGGGGAGAACAACCAATCCGCTGCGAGTGGTGACAAGCGTCCGTCCCTCGCCGTCAATTCCAACGCTCCTCCATCGGCGTCCACGTCTGCGGTCGTTGCTGATCGCCCCGAGTTCGCTGGGATGTCTACTGACGAGCCGGCTCCGAGCCTGATTGTCACCAATGAAAATGAACCGGTCAAGTTGCTTCTGGAACAGTTGACGGATCTCCATGACGTCCTCCAGCGGGACCGCATGGTCCGCTGGAACGAATTCCTCCGCAAGGTGCGTGCCGAGCGGCGAAAGGAAGGAGAAGCGGCTGCGGCTGCGGCGGCCGCAGGTTCCGATCGCCCTTTGCAGTCTGTCGATATGCCCGAGGCGTCCCTGACCGACGGTGAGATAGTCGGAATCGCTGGTCTAGGGAACAAAGGCAAAGTGGGCCGGGCGAAGTGGCGCGAGTTTCGGAGTCTCGTGCTTGCCGGCATACCGGTTGCATTGCGGGCGAAGATCTGGTCAGAGTGCAGCGGCGCCTCATCCATGCGCGTTCCCGGGTACTACGACGACCTTGTCAAAGGGGTAGGCGGGTGTGATCCGGACGCGTCCGTCGTGTCACAGATCGATATGGATATCAACCGGACCCTGACCGACAATGTATTCTTCCGGAAGGGACCCGGCGTCACCAAACTGAAGGAAGTCCTCCTTGCGTACTCCCGTCGCAACCCGGAGGTCGGATACTGCCAGGGAATGAATCTGATCGCCGCATCGTTACTCCTGATCACACCGACTGCCGAGGACGCGTTTTGGATCCTGACGTCCATGATTGAGGTCATCCTCCCGCAGCACTATTACGATCACGGTCTCCTCGCTTCGCGGGCGGACCAGGTAGTTCTCCGCCAGTATATCTCGCAGGTGCTGCCCAAGCTGGCGGCGCACTTGGAAGCACTAGGCGTCGAATTGGAGGCATTGACGTTCCAATGGTTCCTTTCGGTGTTCACCGACTGTCTCTCCGCGGAGGCGCTGTACCGCGTGTGGGACGTGGTGCTGTGTCTCAACGTCACGAGCGCCATCAACAACCCCGGTGCACCCAACACGGCCTCAACCGCCGCCAAGGAACCAACGAGCGGGTCAGCGGCTGAGGATATTGCCTCCGGGAGCGGCGGCGGCAGCACATTCCTCTTCCAGGTGGCACTGGCCCTGTTGAAGCTCAACGAACAACAGCTCTTAACCGCGTGCTCTACCCCGGCGGAGCTCTACACCTATATCAACCACCAGATGACCAACCATGCGATCAGCATCGACGGACTCATCCAGGCCAGCGAGGCGCTCCGCAACGTCGTCCGACGCGAGGATGTCGTCGCGCGGCGGGCCGACGCCCTCCGGGACATGCGCGAGCTGAGTGGCCATCGCCCGGCTGACTTGGCGGGTTCCGCATGATGCACGTCACGTTCCTTTACACGAATTTCCTTCTTGTTCATAGTGATACCATTTGTCTTTCCTTATAGACGGTTATGGGTTAGGTGCAATGCATGATTTCTGGCGTCAAGTACGGAGTACGGAGGCCTTGTAGTAGACGAATAGTATGTGGTGAAAGATGTAAATACTTGGACAATGGAGCTCGTCCATGTCCACGGGAAGGTTAGGGCGATACAGAAGCATGTGCAGCGAGACATCGACTCATCTAACATTCAATCGTGGCCAATATGCATATGCCCAATTCGGATATAAGCGAGGCAAAACCAAACAATTTCAACCAACAGCCGCTTCTTCTCCTCAGATATGTTTCATAACGTATCCTGAGCGCGATCATCAACCTTGCAGGGGTATCGTGATTGTGCCAGACAATATCTACAGGGAACAACAACAGGCGGAAAACAAACAGAGAGAGGGGCGAGGACGGTCCTCACCGCATCCCATCGGGTACCCAAAAGCGCCCATTGTCGAGCAAAGTGGTCAGATCGATCTGGTCCACGGCCGGACGAAGACCCAGGTCCATCACGTCGCGCGACACAGCCTTGATCTGTCGCATGATGGTCTGGGAGATGGCCCAGGTGCGGGCCAGCGACTTGAACACGCCGATGGTCAGCGTGAGGCGATCGCGGCTGGGGTCGGGCATCTGGCCGGCCTTCACGGAGCACGCAGCCAGCTGCACGATCGAGCTCAGGACCAGGGCACAAATGAAGAAAGGGGTGTGTTTGACGACGGGCATGCGGATGGAGGCCAGCGAGGAGATCTCGCTGGCGGCCTTGAGCGCCTTCATGGCATGCGCGTGGTGCGAGAACGCCGGGATGCTGCACGGCCCGTGGTGGCCGCAGATGACCTCGGCGGCCATGGCGGGCGACGACAGCAGGTCGGACCGCGGGAAGTGGAGGTAGATGGCCGCGCCGTTGACGATCATGGTGGCCTGGAACATGATCTCGTCGACGGAGCCGTCCGGGCGCAGCAGCTCCGCCTTGGACTCGGGGAGATGGTGAAACCAACTTGTGATGCGGGCGTCGATGGCCTCCACGTGGTCCTGTTGGCCCTCAACCATGTCCTGGATGCCGACGACGCGCCCGAGGATGCGCACCGCTTCGATGCGGTAGGTGAAGGATGAGAAGTCGCGCTCCTCGTCGGCGAACACGCGATTGTCGAATTGGGCGATCGTCGGGGGAGGCGGCGGGGTGAGACCATCCTGGTAGATGCGCTCCTCGCAGGGGAGCCCAACCTCTAACGGGACCAGGTTCGTGCGGAACGCGCGCTGGACGCCCAGCGCCGTCAGCATGCCCTCGATGATGAACAACTCCCACCACGTGCGTCGGAGGCATTCCGCGCGGACAGGGTCCCCCTCGCTCATGGTGGGCGCGAAACTGGCGCTCTGCATGCCCAGCTCGAACGCGAGGTCAACGGCTGCGGCGAGGCACTCGCCGGCTTCGGGTCGCTCGTTGCGGGAGTGGAGGACAATCGCTAGGAGCAGCAGAGCCTGGACCTTCTCTATCGAGGCTTCCTGTTCCTTGACGGTCGACACAACGGTAGGCCGATAGGTCTCGGGGGAGGCGGCCGGGGTAAAGTGCGCACCGATGAACTTGATGACCTGCTCCAGGAAGGGTGGGAGGTGGGAGCGGTACAGCATGCGGAAGGGCGAAAGGATGGGATGGGAAGGGTGGAAATAGGTGTAGAAGATATCGACGAGGTAGCCATCGCCGGGGACGGAAACAGAGGAATCGGGGGTGAGAGGGTCATTGGGGAAGCGGATGGGTTGTGAGGAGCCGGAGTGATCGGTCAAGCCGGGACTGGCGGTGGTGGATGAGGAGGGAAAGGTCGCGACGGGCATGTAAGGCACCGTATTTTGTAAGCTCCAATCAGGAGTCACATTGATCAAGCCGACAGATGGCGCATCGAACGAGGCGGCGAGATCGGCGGGCGTTTGCTCGGGCGACGACGGGTTTGCGCGTCGTTTCTTCGAGGGACCCTTGTAACCCCGACGCGACGGGGTGTATTGACATTCGGATCCGGTGGCGGCACACCGTCCACAGACCGGGGTTTTCCCATCACATTTGAGGTGTTTGTGCCGGCACAGAAGACAGGCCAACAGCGATGGACCGGCGACTTTTGGGGGGGTTGGGTTTTTGGCGGGAATGAAAGGATCGTTCATGGCGAGGGATGTGGATTCGCACGGATCATGGAAGAATTGGAGGTGGGAGAAGAGCGATCATCTATGGATGAGCAGCTGGATATGGGTGGAGCGAGCCCAACCGTGCAGCGGTACCTGAAGCGGGAGATGATTCGGGGGGGAAGAGATGGGTTGAGATAGACAAGAACGGAGGAGGGAAGATGAGTGAATAGATGGGATGAATAAGAATGTCGGGAGAGTGTGAGTGTACGAGGGATGGAGGGAGAGAGAGGGACAAAGAGAGAGAGAAGATGGAGATGAAGTTGATCGATCAATGGAGGGGCTGACTAATCAATACTGGTCACGGGCTGAGACTCTGCAAAGGGCCGAATACGCAGACATGATACTCCGAGAGGAAGATAATCGAAGGAAAAAGGAGAAATAGATAAGAGAACCGAATAGAATAGTATGGGTTGTATTTACGACGTGGTAGAAGCCGGAGGACAGCTGGATGGTGTATATGCTTATACTTCCCTGCCGCAAGCCTTACAGAGCGGGCATCGACATCTGCTCGTCCTTCGACGTCCTACAACTACTCCAACTACTCCCAAACACCTACACCGTCTGGTATCCTCCCTCCCCATCCTTCCAATTAGCCTCCTCCACTCATTCTTGTCGAACCTTTCAGTAAGTATATCCCTCACCATGCCTCCTTTCCCTCCCCTCGGCATATCGCTAACGACGACGTGGCGTCAACAGCAGCTCCTCCATCATGATCACTGACGACCAACTCCACCGTCTTGCCGTCTTCCTCGGCTCCTGTGCCATGATGCTCATCGTCTTCTATCATTTTCTCGAGGTCAATGCCAAAGATGACGACGCCGAAGACGTCCCCGTCGCGAAGAAGTCGGCGTCTGCATCCGCCGCAACCGCTTCCTCGAACACAACCACCGCAGCCCGTTCGTGACCGACATTCCCGTTTCCTCTTCGTCTTCTTCTCCTTTAGCCTGTTTGCTGTGATTTATGTCTGATTGCGAGGGATGGAACAACTGGATACCCCTGTAACCTCGACTGGAGCGACTGGTTGCAGCGTCGTTTAGGTGTATATTACTCGGGAATGATGGTTCCATATAAATTGATTGAACCGAACCGACTGGTCTTGTTGCTACGCTACATGCAATGCCTGATAATTGAACCCATTCCTCCCTATGCAACCTTGAACGCCGTCCCAAATGCAATGAAAAGCGTAGGCAAGTCAAGGCTATCATGCCGACCGCACTTCGTAAACACCCTCCTCGTCATTGACCCTCTCGTTGCGCGCCGGAGTCGCCAACTGGCACCCGCCCGGATCCAACCCAAACCCAACCTGTTCCTTCGCACGCTGCACCGCCTTCAGGACCTCCATCGCCTTGTCACGTTGCGTGTGTTTGCCATGCACTTTATTAAACGCTCGGATGGAACTGTCGCTGGTGGGGAAGATCAGCGAATCCTCGCCCCCAACTGCAACTTGATCCGGAATCGCGGACGGAATCGCGGGGCGGCCAGCATCGTCATCTATGAATCGCAAAAACCAAATACGTATTAACAAGACTCTCTCTCTCTCTCCACGGCAAAAAAGAAAAAGGACACAGAAAACGAAACAGCAGGTCATGTCACGGTTTTCTCACCAGTTCGGGGCACTGATGGTCCATCGCCCAGCTTCCATGCAATGGGCTCAATGTGAATATTCTTGACGTGTCGAAGAAGCTCCGCCGCCGGCATTGCCTCAGTCATCTTGCATCCGTTCCACTGGCAGGTGAGGGTGTGGGGGATGTGGGTCCGGCCGACATGTTTCTTCAAGGTTTCCAGGTTATGCAATTCGGCGACACAATTTTTCCAGTCGCATTTGAACACCGAGTATTTGACAGGAGGAGTCACTGGTGTGTCGGCCGCGGAAGGTCTGGAAGACTTGGGGGGACGGCCAGGCGGTCTCTTGCCTACAACCATCTTGGGCTGGGCTTGAGGAAGAGACGGCTTGGGAGATGGCCTAGGCGCCTCCTGAGAGGTTTCAGGACGACGGGAGGTCTGGCGTTCGTGAACGGGTTGTTTATGCTGGACCGACGGTGAAGTGTTGTTGACGGGTGACAGAGGTCCCGGGCCAGGCGGCGCGGAAGGCGGAACGGTTGGCGGTTGTTGGTTATCAACACGTGACTCTGTGACGGAAGGAGACGCTGCCCGTGCTGGTGCTGGCGCTGGCGCTGGCGCTGGCAGTGACGCAGGTTTGTCCGGATCAACCAGATCCCAGCGGAAAGTGGATAAATCAGACGTCATATCAACAGCCTCAAATGCATCGCAGAGACGAAAGAGATGGTAGTTCAGTGGCTTCTGTGTAGGATGCCGTCCGGCAGCGATTAACACATCCCGAGCGATGGTCCCGGGATTGTAATGGGTCCTTTTCACAGCGTCCGTGGTCTTAAATGGCTTGATGACATCTGCCCGGAATCTCAAAAGGTTTTTGGGGGTATTGGAAAGCGCGAACGATGACAGGTTATGTGGTGAACCGGGCGCAGGTGCATGGGAGGTCGGCATGTCTCGGATACACTGTCTCTTGGCTTGCGGGCCCTCAATCGCGGTGGACTTCGAGCGGGGCGCCATCATGGAGGTACTCGATGGGTATGTATTATGCTCGGGGTCAGGTCGGAGTGGATTTTGAACCGTCTCTCTCGGTTGTGGCGGGGGCGCGGTTGGTTGTGTAGTTGGGCGCGCAAAAGACTTGTAGACTGGTGGAAGCCGATATAAAGTTCCTTGGTGATAATATTGAGATGGGACCGGTTGGTGCCGTGTAAATTTTCGTGGGTTCATATACGAGGAGGGCTGCGATGAGGACTGCGAGTATGGCGGCACATATTGTGTTGGTGTTTGTGAAACGAGTGGTTCAGAGAGAGAAGGAAAGGCGGCCATCTCGGGCAGAGACTGAGGAAGCCCATTGGAAGCTCCAGAGTAAGGGAGATCCCTCAGATTCAGGTAGCTTTCCAGCCAGTTATAGTCATCTTGCGCCATGGGAATAATTAGGACTGGATTGTAGATGCGGCGCGAAGCGTACGTAGCTTCTAGATGAAAGAGATGGCCATAGATATCTGGACAGAATCAGAGAAAGCAGTCAAAGTAACAAGTGAAAGGTCAGTAAAGTAAATATGAAAAGTGTTAAGATAGTTGTAGAATGAAAAAGAAGGATGTCCGGTCTTCCCCAAGGAGCAAAGTGATGTAAATGTGATCGCAAGTTGCGACTCCGCGATGATCCTCCATTCCGCAGTTTCCATCTGACCGCCTGCCTGAATTGACGGGTTCGATCCGCAACTTGACAGCCAATCACCACGCGTACAGCCTAAGAGTATGTCATGTGACGCACATGTGATTTTCGGCTAAAAACCGACCTTTTTCTTCGATCTGCTGCGTCTCCATTTACTTCTCCTGACCATCTCTGAAACCAGCAGGATGCGAAGAACATGGCCATGACTCGGACTGACGCCTGTAGTTTGGCATATCTCATGCTCTAATTGGAAGAAATTAATGTGTTTCTCCAAGCAATGCTCTATCGTCTCGGCTCCCTCCGACAAGATCTCTCTCACTACATCCATGCCCAGAGTGGCGCCAGATTTATCTCCTCATCAATCCCGTCATCGGCGGCTTATCATGGTTGAAGAGGTATACGGCTGGCGCAGAAGGAATTGCAGCAACCACAAACTGGTCTAACCAGAGGTTTGTCTGCCTCGCTTGCAGACTCGCACTGATTCCCCATGAAGCTGCGAGTTTGAGAGTGAGACACATGCCGTGTATAATAGTCCCTTGTATCAATAAAGTGAATACTGTTCTTCCTGTCGTACGCCGTAATGAAACAATCGCATTGCTCAATATGATACAAGATTAATCCATGCTGAACCGCAGAGAACACATCATATCGTAAGGTATCATCATCAAAACCGTGCCTCAGCTCTACTCGCTATGTCCAACACACTTCCCCCACGCCGGCAGGCCACAACCCATGCCAATAAAGAGATACAGCAGGAAGATGACGACGACGCCGAGCAGGACCATCAACTTTACATTCTTCCACCACATGCGGCGACGCAGGCCGCGGCTGCGCAAGCGGAAGTCATGCGCGCTCCCGCCCAGCCGATCGGTCTTGTCAACAAGGAGGTCGATGCGCTCGCCGCGCTCGAGCACACGCTCGATGTTCTCCGTCATGATGCCGCGCACGCTGTCGATCTCGCGGCGCGCCGACGCGAGGGAGTCGGATGGCGGCGCGGTGTTGTACGTCTGCAGCAAGGAGCGCAGCTCGGTGTTGAACGCGGCGCAGCCATACGCCGGGAGAGAGGCAAAGTCGGTGCTTGCGGGTGGGTACGCGCCTAGGAACTTGCGCTTCATCTCGAGGAGGTATGCGAACGGGATGCGGCGGCCCTGTTCGGCCGTCGCCACGACGATGTAGCTCAGCGGCGCATACGAATTGGGTTCCTGGCGCGCGGACTCCTCCGACGGCCCGCTCGGCGAGTCGGCGATGTAGTGGACGAAGAGCCGCTCATGGGTGTAGGTGAGCTTTTGCGACTTGTCGTGGGTGATCTTGGGGAGGATGATGGAGGCGAGAGACGAGGCGGCGGTGGAGGAGGTGCCGGGGGAGGAATGCTCGGCGAGGATGGTCGTCCGATGGGCTATGCAGGAGCTGTTGATGAACGTCAGCCTAGCGGGATGGGGTTCGATAGGAGCTGACATACTAGAGCAGAAAGCTCGATGGTGTAGAAGAGGAGGCCATGGCGTAGCTCCCGCTGAGGTTGAAAAGGCTCGCACGGAGAGAATCTAGGGTGGAGGGTGGTGAGGTACGAGGAAGCTTATGGGTTGCAGTTAGCAGTTCGTTAGGTCGACAACCCCCCGTGACGTCGGCGCCAAGACAAACCCCGGATCGCGTCACGTGGTATAGACATTGAACAAGAATGTACGGATGAGGATCATTGCTTCATTCTTCTATCTCATTAGCTTCATTACAGGCATTCTATCCCCACACTTCAGGTTATTTCCGATTGACTCGACGCCCGGCTGTGAATATCCAACTCATCAAATTCACTCAATCCTGAAATGCTCACATCTCCCATAATCACTGTGTCACTGCTGTCGCTCTGGGTGCCCATCAAATCATCGTCCCCGTCCAGCGTTAGGGACAGACTATCAACAGAAACATTCTCGGAAGAAGACAGTCCAATGTTGCCTCCCGCTTCATGGGCTTGGGGCTCAGTAATCGAGTCCATAGACATCACATCAGCAGTTTGATATCCGTCCGTTGTTCTATGTGAAGCACCCTGCTCGGTGCCTTCAAACTCCCTGGGACCGATAATGGAGACCGAACTCGACGACGATATGGTACTACCCGTGTGAATTGCTGGCCCAGGTCGTGAAAACCCCCCTGTCTCCATGTCTGGGATGTCAGCACCTCCAAAGACGCCGCCGGAACCATCATCGTTGCCGCCTGCCCACAGGGGAAGGAATTTGAACTCATTGTCAGTCAAGCAGGTGAGCGTGTCGGTGATCTCGTATGCCATTGATCCCTTCCCGGACTGCGCCATTCTCTCCGCATAGCGCCGAATATATCTAGAGGCCTCTGTTATAAACGAAGTGAGGACAAAAGGCGCTCCAACATTTGGCGGGAAAACTTCTTCATGCCAGACATCGAGACTTTCAGTGTTGGGCGCCGGTGCCGCAAAGTGCCCCGTCCCGAGGTCTTCAGGTGAGTATGTTGCTCCGAAGAGATCATAGAAACGCATGATGTGATGCACCAGATCTTCCTGGCATACTGTTCTGATCTTGGCATTTGCCTGGTTCCCTAACGCCGGTATGTGAGCGCCAAGGTCCGCGAGGGAAGCACCTTTCATGTTCAGCATCTGAAGCTGCGTAGTGTATCCTCCTGAAAGGTGCTCATGCTTCAGTTTCTTCCAGGATGTTTTGCACATCAAGCGCTCCGGATAGCTCATATGCATGTAAGCCCAGAAGTACACCTTGGACGGGTATGCGCGTTCTGCCAGAATGAAAGACGAGTCCGAGACGGCAAGTCGATCATCGATCAGGTTCAAGACAATGCGAGCCCGGACGAAATTCTTCAGAACAGTGAGCAAGTCCTCCACAACCGACTGTTCTTCGGCATTTTGAGGAACATAGTTAACGACCTTTTGCATTGATGTTAAGGTCGATAGCCAGTGCATATCGACGCCAGCTAGTTGCACGAACTGATCGAGCACGTATTCGACGAAAGACTTGCTCGCGTACTCGACCCGCTGGAGCTCCTCATCGTCTAGAAAATCACGCACACGCCCATGTAGTGTCCATTCTGGTCTTTTGAGCATTACAGGCTTGTGCGAATGGGCGACCAGTAGCAAGGCTTCCTCTCCCACCAGAATAGAGAAGGCGTCTCGGCATAGATAGCTGCATCTAGTCCCGCAGGCCACTCTGTATGCCACTTCGGGTTGGGTTTCGATCAGGCGGGTATTTGTCGCAGTGTAGAGCCAGGCCAGAATCAAGTCGCAGACACTGGGGACGGTGGCAATCTCGAAGATTCGGGAGAGCGAGAAGAACGTCCAGAATTTGCAGGGGGAATCTAGAACCGGTTGTAGTCCTTGGAGTGCTTGGAGTATATTCTCAATGCCGATGCGATGGCGACTGGGGGAATATTCTGCTGGCAGTGCTTTTCTCTCGGGGTCATAGAAACCAGGCTCTCTGGTAATCCGAGTTCCTTCATCCCCACCACCGATACAAGACACGGGTAACTGCCAGATCTCCGCGAACTGCGTCCAGGTCCTGATGCCTATGGGACACGATAGCTCTGTCAAGAAGATCACGGCGTCGTCATCCTCTGAGGGAGGGGTGAGGTCGATCACATATTTGATGCTTTCGGGGAGCTGTCCCCGTAGGCCGCGACGCTTGATGGTACGTTCCTGGGTACGCGGTTCAAAGAGCTTTTGCAAGTACGGAGACCCCGTGTCCAAGAGAGGCTTGCTTCGAATTCGGTGAGGGACTGTTTGGTTCAGACGCGGGACGCTTGAACCCGAAGACTCTGGGGGCGCAGGATCGATATACGCGAGGGTGTCCGCATCTTCGAACATGAGAAGAGGAGGGAAGGGAGTTGAGGACAATTTAGGGAGCTCATATCTAAGGGTCTGTAGCTGTTCTCCAGTGCGAGGGACACCTTCTTCCTCGTAGTCTAGATTGTCCATGGTGGACAAGTGGGCAGGTATGCGCCAGTCAGACAGTCTCAGTATTCGGCTGGAAGGCACATACGAGACAGAGGAGGGAACATATGAAGAGGAAGATGATATGGATTAGGTGAAGATGATGGGTAGACGAGGTGGGGTGAAGCTATGAACTAGGCAGCGATGAGGCTGTGCTGCAAGACGATCATGCAGGGTTGAGCCTCATGCACAAGCCCCGCTCGCATAGATGCCATTAACTACCCCTCGTAGTCTACCTAGGTAGCACTGAGAACCATAGTCATGGGTAGATATATGTTGTTTATATCCCGTTTATACATCGAACGTAGCATGTGCTATATACCTCTATACATCTAGCAGTCGAGATTCCACCGAGAGTTCGTCCGAACGGCGTCCTTCGCTGCTTGTCTTGCTTTTGCGGGATCCTTGAAGTTTTCTATTTGAAGCCTTCCGTTCGACGCGTTTTCTCTTCTCACGCTGGTTGCCCCGAAGCTCATCAGGTCGACTCTGGCTCCGGCTAGTCCCTTCACGACGAAGGTCCTTCACCTCTCGAATGACTTCACGGAATCCTTCTTCGATGTTGTTCATTCGCGCCAGGACGAGTTTACTGAGCATGTCCTGGCTACTACTAGGGCTGTCTGGCCGACGAATGCCGCCCGTTGCATATGCCATCTGCGTCGTCAGGCTCATGGGCATGCCGCCCAGGAAGCCATTGGCAATCGCTCGGTTGTCGCCCAGATCAGACCCAAGAGCATCCAAAACAGATGCCTTGCGGTGTTCTCTGTATCGAGACTCCGGGGCCAAGAAGTTGCCCAGGTCCGGAACGGACATCGGGTTCGATCTCGGCATCGTCAGATTGCGACTGCGACTGTCATCCAGGCTGTGTCTTCGCAGCGTCCAATGGTCGACAGAAGTCGAGATGTTTGCAGGAGCCCCGCGCTCTGGAGTCCTAGTGTGACGCCGAACGGGGATAGATACCGTCTCGCTTTCTTCGCCATTGCTGGCCGGCGAAAGAGGATTGTACAACATTGTGGCGGCGGAAGCGTTCCGCGTGTGATGCCGAGGTCGCCGCGTCGGACTGGTTTTGCGGGACTTTGCCTTTGCTGTTGACGGCCTTGAGCTGTAGAATTTTGGCGTCGCCTTTCCGGGGGTTTCCGGCGACCTTCCCCAGTTGTTGTCCGCCGGCGTTCGGTCGTCGTCGCTTGACCGCTGGTCTTCGGCACAGTCGTCGTTATCCTCACTTGTAAGCTCGTCGTCGCCTTCCATTCCGGTGTGTCGTGAAAGCTGTCGCGTTCGCGTGGGAGTCAAGAACGCCCGTCCGGGGCGTGGGGTCTGTGGGGAGGAGGCAATGTGATCGACCTGCTCCTCAGGATTAGAAACCGCAGAGCGATTCGATGCGGTGAAATCGCGCAGGCTTCGCGTTCGCCCGCTCCGCGCTGGGTAACGCAGTCTTCGAGGGCGTTTTTCCAACCGACTGACTTCGTCGGAATCCTGCTCATCAGGTGGATGGACGGGGCCGGAACCCATGTTTTTCATCCAGTTGTGCACGATATTGTTGCTCTCTCGGGTATCGAGATCGCGTCGGCGGCCCCGAACCGGCCCTTGGAAGGGTTGTCGAAACACTTCCTCGAGGGCACGGTCCTTCTGATACGTCGCGACTGACGGTTCCCGTACCAGGCGTGGGGCGTTGGAGTTGAATGCCTTGAAACGGCTATGACGGAGAGGCCGAGGTCGGCTCGCTAGCGCGCGCGGAATTTGGGGGTCAACCAAGTCGGTAGGCTCGACCACATTCGAACTCAGGATCGTCTTCTCGTACAGGCAGATCGTGAACAGGATCGGCAGATGGGTGATCTTGATAATTGTGCGATTAACCCGAACGAACTGCCGGAACGGCATCAGATAGCGCAATGGCGTGATAAGCCAGGCGAGGATGTTGGTCGGCGCCACATAAGAAAACAGGGCATCCGACTTGACCATGGAGATGGTGTTGACCGCGAACAAGAACTGGTGCTCCTGGTTGGCATTCTGGACGATACTCATGAACGAGTTGGTGAGGACGGTGATCAGAATGGTGACAACCACAAAGTGGCAGATGAATAGGAAGATTGTGAGGATGACCTTTCCCAAGGTATTGTACTCATCCCAAAGTGTCCAGGCGGTGGGGGTGAAACCCATCAGCATTTGGAACAAGGCGAATGCAACAGAGCCCGGGGACTGATCCGGGCCCTGTCCGAAGGAGAGAGTAAATGCGACAAAGAAGCCGCTACAGGCGATGATGATCAGAAGAAAGACGGCGACCAGGTCAGAGGCCATTATTCGAAATGCAATAAGGAGTTGCGAAAAGTATCGATAGTGGTCAAGGACGGAGAACAGTCGGGGGATGAGGAGAACTGCGTTCGCAGCCAGGATGTCGTAGGCCTGGTTGGCAACGGCGTGGGTGCGAGTAATCGGCATCAAGGCGCCATATAGCCGCATGCAATAGTAGCACAGCAGGAGGCATAGAATGCCGAGATCGAACAGATTCCAAAAACTCATCAGATACAGGCTGAATCCCTGTTCATTGAAGCCGACGATCTCATCCAACATGAAACCAGTGCTCCAAAACCAGAACACAACCTCCAGCGACGTGATCTCCACATGTCTCCTCTGCAAGACTGCGAGAAATAATGCCAGTAAGACGGCGAAGGATAGCGTTGAAAGGAATTGTCTATACCGAGGCACTCTCAATCTCGAAAGCTTGAACAATGACGCATCTCTTGGGTCGTAAAGAGTCACGGAGCGCCGCAAATCAGACGACCTCGGGTTGGAGGCGTTAGTCGACTGGATGGTCGGAGGATTGCCCGACACGGCGCCATATAGGCGGTTACGATCGCCTGTGGGAGGTGGAGTGCGGTGGAGATAGTCGGCGGCCGAATGAAAGACGATGGTGCCCGCCCAGATCGCTTCTAGCTGTTGTACAACGAGGGGGTGAGACAAGAATCGTTTGGCCTGAGTCCGGATCGCGATCTCGAGACACGAGATACGCGCTGCTCCTGGGAGGACTTTGGGTCCCGAGGCGGGTTGCCAGCCACCTCCGGCTCCTGGTACCGGTTGGCCTTGCAGCGGATAGAACTCGTACAATAGCGCATCGATCAATTCCCTCGTAGTGTACTCCCTCAGCAGCTTTATGGCGAGCAGTTCGCTCACCATGGCGCGGGTTTGGTTGACACCGCTGTTGCCCGGATTGAGATGAATTTCTTTGTTGAATTGCAGACAATTGGTCAACAACGCGTACAAGGTGGCTCGGGAGAAGTGATAGGAACGAATTTTCTGCTGGATGGGTTTGACCAGGAACTGAGAGACTTGAGGCGACCGTAATTGGTCCCAGGTCAAGGTGGTTTCGCAGCGAGCAACGATGAGGGGACGGATGGCGTGGGTGATGTCGTAGACGGGGAGGGAGTCTATCCAGGGCCATGTCAGAGAAGGATTGATGCGCAAGATTGAGAACCGGTCAGAAGGCTCATACCTAGGTGGGAGGCTGAAAAGATGGGAAGGAGAGGGGTGGACTCGATCGGGCCATCCTCCTCTTCGCCATCGGCAACCTCATCGTCGTACTCGGTCTGCTCGATCGCATGGTCGACATCGGGATGATCGCGACGGTCATCGTATCTCGATTCGGGGTCACGCTGGAGAATCGGCCAAGCTTCACGCGTGGTGTACGGGGAGGAAAAGGGAGAGCGTTCGGCATAGACGCGTCGTTTCTTGGGGCGAAGGAGGGAGGCCAGCATGATTGGAACCCTGGGAGAGGATTCAATGGGGGAGGATGGACGACATGCTGCAGTGGTCAGGAGGAGACGCGGGGTGAGGAGGGAGAGAAGCGGGCTGGCTGATGAGGAGGGCGAGGGTGGTGAGTGTTATCGATGGATCATGCTCCGCGTGACGGACGAGAGATTTAACGGGCCGCAGCCGACCAGTCCAGAACTAAGGGACGGCGGGGGAATTCTTGATTCTCGCGGCAGCTCACATGGGCCTCTGGAGATATGCAGCTCCAGCAGTGGAGGGGGCGATCACTGCAGCACGGGGATTGTAGTGGTGTATCGTTGGTGGATTTGGATGATCGTTCCGCATAGTTTACTGTAGATAGGAGGATAGATAGGGCTATAGTATTCCCAGGGAATTTTCTATGACGAGACAAGTTCTTCTTCACTTGTACTATTCGAGTGACGAATTTATGGAGTTTTGTTAAAAAGTAAAGATGGATTAGTCCACTTCATGAGTGCAATCTGCATACCTCTCTGGTCTGGAAATATATACTTCCACCGAGGTAAGTATATCATGCAACTAAACAGCAATGGACCGTCGAGGAAATAATTAATAAGCTTTTTATGCAAATAGCCTGGTCGATCCAGCCATCTGCAGCCACACGGTCCTGCAGTGGCAACGAAAACTTTTTCATTGTGCGTATCTGGTGTTGAATATTGACAAACTGAGGTAACACATGCCTAAGATCATCGTCATTGATCCCTTAGGTACTATCTTTCTCTCGTATGCCTAGTTCGATCCTTCGTCTACCGATAATCTTATCGCTCGATCTAAATGTGCCTCGCATATTAATAGCACCCCGTGTACTCCGTACTGCGTACATATGCAATGCACCCACCCTGCACGATATGACGTCCATCCACCAAACCACCAACTAAGTTTTCTCTACACACTACACCATATTAGTAGTGGCGATTCTTCCAGATGGGGCAACATCAATCCCAAAATGGGATTGTCCCACTCGTTCCTTCCGCCAAGTGTGAAGAAAAAAAAGAAAATTCTGCAGGCGGTGGTGCCAGGCAGAATGACACATGATCCCCGGATCGGTGAGCCCTACGGGCCAATCAGCATCCTCCCTCAGCCCGCTGTACACAAAATTTTATTCTGCCGTCCGGTTCAGGAAATCTTTTTTCTTCTTTTCCGCTTCCCTCTTCCTCTTCCTCTCTTCTCCATCTATCTCTCCCGTGCAGAAGCAGCAGCAATTCTACCCTCCCACCTCCATTCTCCTTCTCTCTTCTCTCCCAAAGAGTCTTGGAGGCTGCTGATGCTACGGTAGAGTGATCTACCTCTCCCATACTGTCCCCGAGAGGACCTTTCCCCTCCCCTCATAGTCAGCATCATGCCTGTGCCCGCCGCCGGCCACGACGAGCCCGCGCTGCCTTCGAGCCCCTTGTCCGGAGGGGCCGTGGCCTACAACCAGATCAACAAGGAATTGCAGCCGCTTCCGTCTCTGGATGCCAGCAATGGCACCGTGATCCCTCCCGCTTCGCCCCGGGTTCGGGGCAGCAGCGATAAGATGTTTGCGCTCGAACTTGAGGATGGTACCGTCTACCAGGGCTACAGCTTTGGTGCGGAGAAGAGCGTGGCGGGTGAATTGGTCTTCCAGACCGGGATGGTGGGTTACCCGGAATCCATCACCGATCCCTCCTACCGCGGCCAGATCCTGGTCATGACCTTCCCCTTGGTGGGCAACTATGGTGTCCCCTCTCGGGAGATCATGGACGAGTTGTTGAAGACCCTTCCCAAGTACTTCGAGTCCACTGAGATCCATGTCGCCGCCCTGGTCGTCGCTACCTACGCCGGCGAGGACTACTCGCATTTTCTGGCGGAGTCTTCCCTGGGCCAGTGGCTCAAGGACCAAGGTATCCCCGCCATGCACGGTGTTGATACCCGTGCCCTCACCAAGCGGATCCGTCAGAAGGGTAGCATGCTTGGCCGCATGCTCCTGCAGAAGGCCGAGTCCGTCAACGGGGCTGCCCCCTCGACCGACAAGGACACCTGGAGACCGTCCTTCGAACAGATCGAATGGGTGAACCCCAACAAGAAGAATCTCGTGAGCGAGGGTGAGTAATTTTGTATAAACTCACACCGATCTTCGTTTCTGACTTGCATTGCAGTCTCCATCCGTGAACCTAAGCTCTTTTCTCCTCCCGAAAACGTCGCCCTGAAGCATCCTTCCGGCCGTCCCGTCCGCGTTCTGTGCTTGGATGTTGGTCTGAAGTTCAACCAGCTCCGCTGCCTTCTCGCTCGCGGTGTCGAGGTCCTCGTCGTCCCCTGGGATTATGATTTCCCTACCCTTGTTAGCCAAGAGTACGATGGTCTGTTTGTTTCGAACGGTCCCGGTGATCCCGCTACCCTCTCCACCACCGTGAAGCATCTTTCCAAGGCTCTCGAAGACGGACGTACCCCCATCTTCGGTATCTGTCTGGGTCACCAGCTCATCGCTCGCTCCGCCGGTGCTCAGACCATGAAGATGAAGTTCGGTAACCGTGGTCACAACATTCCCTGCACCAGCATGGTGACCGGCAAGTGCCACATTACCTCGCAAAACCACGGTTATGCCGTCGATGCTGCTTCCCTTCCTGAGGGATGGGTTGAGCTCTTCGTGAACGCCAACGATGGTAGCAACGAAGGTATCAGACACACTAGCCGCCCCTACTTCAGTGTCCAGTTCCACCCCGAAAGCACGCCCGGTCCCCGCGACACCGAGTACCTCTTCGATGTGTTCATCAACACTATTCAGGATACCATTGCCTCCGCGGATGCTCTCCGCAAGCCTGTCACTTTCCCTGGTGGCACGATAGAGGAGAACATCAAGATCTCTCCCCGCGTGTCCGTCAAGAAGGTCTTGATTCTGGGCAGTGGTGGTCTCAGCATTGGCCAGGCTGGTGAATTCGACTACTCTGGAAGTCAAGCCATCAAGGCTCTCAAGGAAGAAGGCATCTACACGATTCTTATCAACCCCAATATTGCCACTATCCAGACATCGAAGGGTCTGGCAGACAAGGTGTATTTCCTCCCTGTCAACGCCGAATTCGTGCGCAAGGTGATTAAGCACGAGCGTCCCGATGCTATCTACGTCACCTTCGGTGGCCAGACTGCCCTTCAGGTCGGTATCCAACTCAAGGACGAATTCGAGTCCCTTGGTGTCAAGGTCCTTGGTACTCCCATTGATACCATCATCACCACCGAGGACCGCGAGTTCTTCGCCCGCAGCATGGACTCCATCAATGAGAAGTGCGCCAAGTCTGCTTCTGCCAACAACCTGGAAGAAGCCCTCAAGGTCGTCGAGGACATCGGTTTCCCCGTCATTGTTCGTGCTGCTTATGCTCTTGGTGGTCTCGGTAGTGGTTTCGCCGATGATATGGATCAGCTTAAGGATCTTTGCACGAAGGCTTTCGCTGCCAGTCCTCAGGTGTTGATCGAGAAGAGTATGAAGGGCTGGAAGGAGATCGAATACGAAGTCGTCCGTGACGCCCGCGATAACTGTATCACTGTTTGCAACATGGAGAACTTCGACCCTCTGGGTATCCACACTGGTGACTCTATTGTCGTGGCCCCGTCCCAAACCCTTTCTGATGAGGATTACAACATGCTCCGTACCACGGCCGTCAACGTTATTCGTCACCTTGGTGTTGTGGGTGAGTGTAACATTCAGTATGCCCTGAACCCCTTCTCGAAGGAATATTGCATTATTGAGGTGAACGCCCGCCTGTCGAGATCGTCTGCGCTTGCCTCCAAGGCCACTGGTTATCCCCTCGCCTTCATTGCTGCTAAGCTGGGTCTGGGTATTCCTCTTAATGAGATCAAGAACTCTGTCACGAAGGTCACTTGTGCTTGCTTCGAGCCTTCTCTGGACTACTGCGTCGTGAAGATCCCTCGTTGGGATCTGAAGAAGTTTACTCGCGTGTCTACCCAGCTTGGTTCTTCCATGAAGAGTGTCGGTGAGGTGATGGCCATTGGACGGACCTTCCAGGAAGCCATACAGAAGGCCATCCGTTCCGTGGATTTCCACAACCCTGGATTCAACGAGACCAACGCTCTCATGTCCATCAAGGGAGAATTGCAGACTCCTTCCGACCAGCGCCTTTTCGCCATTGCCAATGCCATGGCGGCTGGATACAGCGTGGACGACATCTGGAAGCTTACCCAGATCGACAAGTGGTTCCTTAGCCGACTGAAGGGCCTGAGCGACTTCGGCAAGATGATGACTTCTTACAACGCCACTACTGTCCCCAGACCTCTTGTCCGTGAGGCCAAGCAGCTCGGATTCTCTGACCGTCAGCTTGCCAAGTTCCTGAGCTCCAATGAACTTGCCGTTCGGCGTCTACGTGTCGAGGCTGGTATCATTCCTATCGTCAAGCAGATTGATACCGTCGCCGCGGAGTTCCCCTCCGTCACTAACTATCTGTACCTGACTTATAATGCCTCCGAACACGACGTTGCTTTCGACGACAACGGTATCATGGTCCTGGGATCTGGTGTTTACAGAATTGGTTCCTCCGTTGAGTTCGATTGGTGCTCCGTGCGCACTATCCGTACTCTCCGTGAGCAGGGTCACAAGACTGTCATGGTTAACTACAACCCTGAGACTGTCAGTACCGATTATGACGAGGCTGATCGCTTGTACTTCGAGAACATCAACCTCGAGACCGTTCTGGACATCTACCAGCTGGAGGCTTCTAGCGGTGTGATCATCTCTATGGGTGGTCAGACCCCCAACAACATTGCCCTGCCTCTTCACCGTCTCAATGTGAAGATCCTTGGTACCTCTCCTGAGATGATCGATGGAGCCGAGAACCGCTACAAGTTCTCCCGCATGCTTGACCGCATCGATGTCGACCAGCCTTCTTGGAAGGAGCTGACTAGCATCGAGGAGGCGACCGAATTCTGTGACAAGGTCGGATACCCGGTGCTTGTGCGTCCCTCCTACGTGCTTTCCGGGGCGGCCATGAACACTGTCTACTCGCAGCATGACCTTGCTAGCTACCTCAACCAGGCGGCTGACGTTTCTCGTGAGCACCCTGTTGTCATCACCAAGTACATCGAGAATGCCAAGGAAATCGAGATGGATGCTGTTGCCCGCAATGGTGTGATGGTTGGCCATTTTATCTCCGAACACGTGGAAAACGCTGGTGTTCATTCCGGTGATGCTACCCTGATCCTTCCTCCCCAGGATCTTGATCCCGAGACCGTACGCCGCATCGAGGAGGCTACTCGCAAAATCGGAAACGCTCTTAACGTCACTGGTCCTTTCAACATTCAGTTCATTGCTAAGGACAATGACATCAAGGTCATTGAATGCAATGTCAGAGCTTCTCGTTCATTCCCCTTCGTGTCGAAGGTTATGGGCGTTGATCTGATTGAGATGGCCACCAAGGCAATGATCGGAGCTCCTTTCGCTGAATATCCTCCTGTCAACGTTCCCAAGGACTATGTTGGTGTCAAGGTTCCTCAGTTCTCGTTCTCCCGTCTTTCTGGTGCGGACCCTGTCCTCGGTGTTGAGATGGCTTCCACTGGTGAAGTGGCCTCATTCGGTCGCGATAAGTATGAGGCTTACTTGAAGGCTCTCTTGTCCACTGGTTTCCGCTTGCCCAAGCGGAACGTGCTGTTCTCCATCGGTACGTACAAGGAGAAGCTCGAGTTGCTGCCCTCTATCAAGAAGCTTCATGACATCGGCTTCAACCTGTTTGCCACTGCCGGAACTGCAGACTTCCTCAAGGAGAACGGTGTCCCCG
Organism: Aspergillus ambiguus; assembly: GCF_047715705.1. NCBI lineage: Eukaryota > Fungi > Ascomycota > Eurotiomycetes > Eurotiales > Aspergillaceae > Aspergillus > Aspergillus ambiguus. Next base: position 157,172 of record NW_027395537.1, on the reverse strand, counting down.
TCAAGTACCTGGAGGTTCTGCCTGGTGAGGATGAGGGTATGAAGTCTGAGTACTCCCTTACTCAGCATCTGGCGAACAACCTCATCGATCTCTACATTAACTTGCCTTCCAACAACCGTTTCAGACGTCCTGCCAACTACATGAGCAAGGGATACCGGACCCGTCGTATGGCCGTGGATTACCAGACTCCTCTTGTGACCAACGTCAAGAACGCTAAGATTCTGATCGAGGCCATTGCTCGCCACTACGACATGAACGTTCTCACGATCGACTACCAGACCAGCCACCGCACTGTCATCCTTCCTGGATTGATCAATATCGCTGCTTTTGTGCCTGACCTTGTCACTCCCGGATCTAAGGATTTCCAGACTGTTACCAAGGCTTCTATTGCAGCCGGTTTCAGTATGGTCCGTGTCATGCCTGTTGGCGTGAATTCCTCGGTCACTGATTCTCGTGCGCTGAGCATCGTTCAGAAGAATGCTCAGGATGGTTCGGCCTGTGACTTCAACTTCTCTGTTGTTGCCACCTCGACCAATGCAGACCAGATTAGCCAAATGACGGGCGATGTTGGCTCGCTGTTCATTCCGTTCAACCACCTTTCCGGAAACATCAGCAAGGTCGCCGCAGTTACAAGTCACTTCTCTGCTTGGCCTTCCAGCAAGCCCATCATCACTGACGCCAAGTCTACTGATCTTGCATCTGTTCTGTTGTTGGCTAGCCTTCACAGTCGCAACATCCACGTCATGAGCGTGACTTCTAAGGAGGACATCGGTCTTATTGCTCTCAGCAAGGAGAAGGGACTCAAGGTGACTTGCGATGTCTCCATCTACTGTCTCTTCCTCTCGAAGGAGGACTTCCCTGAGTGTAGTTCTTTGCCCTCGGCTGAAGACCAGAAGGCTCTCTGGGAGCATCTGAGCACTATTGATGTCTTCTCGATTGGCAGCATCCCTTACCAGCTTGCTGGCGAGAAGGCCTCACCTGTTGCCGGTATCGAGGAGGCCCTGCCTCTCCTCTTTACTGCTGTGTCGGAGGGTCGGCTGACGGTCGAGGATATCGTCGCGAGACTGTATGAGAACCCGAAGAAGATCTTCGAGCTGCACGACCAGGCCGATTGCTCTGTTGAGATTGAAGTGGACCGCCCGTACTTGTACCAGAGTGCGGATGCCTGGTCTCCATTCAACGGCAAGAACGTTCGCGGCTGCGTTAAGCGCGTCACGTTCCAGGGCAAGACATCCTGTCTGGATGGTGAGCTTGTTGCCGACGCTGCGAAGGGAACTGACATGTCCAGCCACCGCATCGCTCCTTCGTCTCCTGCCGTTCGAGCCATCTCGCCCATGGTGAGCGGCCGTGCTGATGCCTCCATCGATGCTCAGCTTGCCTCCACCCCTGCCAGATCGGTGCGGAAGACTCTTGACCAGTCTGCTATCCCCGGTGGCAACGAGCTTGGGCCTCCTTTGTACAGCCCTGTGCCTCAGGTTTCATCCACCCTGTTAGAGATGCTTGCGCGGTCTCCCTTCAAACAGAAGCACGTGCTCTCCGTGAGCCAGTTCAACCGGTCTGACCTCCACCTGCTCTTCACCGTGGCTCAGGAAATCCGGCTCGGTGTCCAGCGCCAGGGAGTCCTTGACATTCTGAAGGGCCGTGTCTTGTGCACGCTTTTCTACGAGCCTTCCACTCGTACCTCCGCCTCCTTCGATGCTGCCATGCAGCGTCTTGGTGGACGCACTGTGGTGATCTCCACCGAGCACTCCTCCACCAAGAAGGGCGAGTCCCTTCAGGATACCATCCGTACTCTGGGCTGCTACGGAGACGCTGTTGTTCTGCGCCATCCTTCCCCAAGCAGTGCTGAGATCGCTGCCAAGTTCTCGCCTGTGCCCATCATCAACGGTGGAAACGGCAGTGTCGAACACCCTACTCAGGCGTTCCTTGACCTCTTTACCATCCGTGAGGAGCTTGGTACCGTCACTGGCTTGACGATTACCTTCACGGGAGATCTGAGATACGGTCGCACCGTCCACTCCCTCATTAAGCTGCTCCAGTTCTACGACGTTCGCATTCAGCTGGTCGCCCCGAAGGATCTCTCCCTGCCCGAGGAGGTTCGCCAGCAGGTCCGTGCTTCTGGCCAGCTGATTGTCGAGTCTGAGGAGTTGACTCCGGAGATTGTGGCTCGCTCGGACGTCCTGTACTCCACTCGTGTCCAGAAGGAGCGCTTCGCCGACCTTGAGCAGTACGAGCGTCTGAAGGACAGCTTCGTCATTGACAATGCCCTGCTCAAGCACGCCAAGAGCCACATGGTCGTTATGCACCCTCTGCCCCGCAACGCGGAGATTGCGGAGGAGGTCGACTTCGACCAGCGGGCCGCTTATTTCAGACAGGTGAGTTCCCCTTTTTTGCCGTGAACACCGTTTCTAGCGTGTATGCTAATTGACCATTCAGATGAGATATGGCCTTTACTGCCGCATGGCTCTGCTTGCCTTGGTCATGGCGGCTTAAGGTCGTGGTCATTCTAGGTTATCCATTATATATGAGAGGGAACCGTGCTATGCTCCATGATTTGATTGTCATGGACGGCGACCTCGTTTAATGTTCTACCTTGCTGGCTTGCGTTTGTGATTTTACGGCCTGTGTTTCTGTCTCGTCTCAAAAGTTAGCCATGTCCTTTTACATATACCGCGTAGGTTTCTCGCGAGGGAAATTAGAAACGCCCGCATGATAGATAGATGAATTTCCTTTTCATGAACTCGATGATCCCCGTTATGTGATTTATGTATGGTTTGTGTATGGTGTGTATTTTGTGTGGCGTCTGTGTGTGTTATGTGTGTGTTTTGGCTTTTGTTTTTTGTTGTTTTTATTTCATCTGGGCGTTTTCTTTGCTTCTCTGGGTTTCTGTCATGGTTGGCTGTCTTTTCAGGGGTTATATGGGATGGATATGGGTTTGGCGTTTATAGAGGACGGTGCCTGGTGGCCTGGGGTTCTGGAAGATCACTGAACAAGCTCATATACCCTTTTGTCTATGCATGCTGGGGGCATCGATGCATCTATTACATGCTAATGGAATGAACTGACGATTCATATCACATACTCTTATAAATCTTGATTACTTGGGAGATGTACCCTTCTCGTAGCTATGGGTGATTATAGTTACAATATTTAACAGCCCAAGAGACCAATACTGGTTAACATGACATCGATTGCTATCCTTAATACAGGTAATGATAAATTCCAGTACTTATTTACTACATAAATATCCTATCTCACTAACTCAACTATATTGTAAGAAGGCATTGGCCATATACACCGTGAACCGCTCCATTGTTCAGCAACTTACACAGTATGCTCTTCTGCCATTAATGCATTGATGTACCACTCGGCCGATAAAACACTCCATACCCTTAGAAAATCGCCCCATAGAGCATCTTGTGAATTGAGAACACGGGACCATGATTGGCCTGCGTTCGCTGTTGCGATCACTACATCCCACCGCAGATGGCGTGATTTACCAGGAGATATGCGCCTATCAGCCGCGGCATCCGTCATTCCAGTCAACAACGAACGCGAATCTTTCTTGTTTATGGCAGCAGACTGATTCGCTTACATACTGCTGGAGTATGGAGCATTTTGGACGCAAAATATCAGAGTATCTGCTGGCACGATGGAATATTCAAGACCAGGTACAATATTAGCCTTGTCGAGTTACGCTGATCGTCTGACCCATCCTATCCAGGGATAAGAGCACAATTGTAGTATTGAACACTACATTACTCGCTGTTTACCTTCTCATGATAGACACTCCTCATCTCCACCTCGTATCTCGTCATCGCGGGACCCTAATTGCTCATCAACCACCCATGCTCTGATCCCGATCGCAGGATGCATTTACATCACTAACCACTATTACCAAGACCCCTGGACAAATTGACTCGTTTTAAATCGTTCGTAGCCCACGTTGATTATGCAGGATCGGCTTGAAGCCCCACAGAAGCCTCTGTCATTTGGAGTTCCCATCGCGCGAATGGAAGGACAGATGGTGTGCTGTCTACCATGTGGTCTGGGGCCTACCCAGGCATACTTTAAATGGATAGATTGGGTTTTATTCCTGAAAGTATTAAGCTGTCTATGATCGCTCGTCTGTAGGTCCTCCGTACTACTTTTTGCTCCAATTCCTACTAGGCACGTTGCCGAACTATGGCGGAGCTGCACGAGAAAAAGGAAGCAGAGCTGGTCTCTGCCCCAGCAGAAGCAAAGACCGAGTCACTCATGGGGAGCAACTACGCCTACGAGCGCAATGGCATCAATGAGAAGGCTCTGCTTCGAAAGCTGGATTTTCGACTCCTGCCTCCGCTGACTATCTTATATCTTCTGTCGTTCCTGGACCGGAGCAACGGTATGTCTGGTCAGCTTTGAGGACAAACTGTTCGAATGCTGACTTCTCCCTAGTCGGGAATGCACGCCTCGAGGGCATGACAGAAGATATCCAGATGAGTATGTCGATATAGCGAGGCTACCCTGCGTGTCTAACAGAACTAATGTATCTCGCAGCGGGAAACCAGTATTTAACCGGCCTAACGCTCTACTTCATCGGTTATGTTGTGTTTGAAATACCCTGCAATATCGTGCTGAAGAAGACGACCCCCCGGATCTGGCTTCCCACTCTCACCCTAGCATGGGGTGTTGTCGCAACACTTCTGGGGGTTGTCCAAAACTATCCTGGCTATTTGGTTTCACGAACATGTACGTGTCAAGTGAGGAGCTGGAAGAAGTGCCATTAACTCAATGGGTCAACAGTTTTGGGAATTTCCGAGAGTGGACTTTTCCCAGGTGTAGTGTTCTACCTGTCCATGTGGTATAAACGGAACGAACAACACTATCGAGTCGCCTTGTTTTTCAGCGCTGCATCTCTTGCTGGTGCGTTTGGCGGAGTCCTGGCGTGGGTATGTTGGACATGTCTTATATGATCTTATATGATGCTCCATGGCTAACACGCCCAGGGTATCGCGCATATGCGCGGCGTAGGAGGGTACAATGGCTGGCGATGGATTTTCATCCTGGTAAGCTGGATGAATGCAAACCAGGAGACTTGATACTGACCATCAACAGGAGGGCTTGTTGACAGTTGTCATGTCCGTTCTGGCTTATTTTTGGGTGTACAACTACCCTGCGACGGCAGAATTTCTGTCGGAAAAAGAACGAGCGTTCATCCAGTTTCGCTTGAGCAATGATAATGACTCTACGCGTGACGAAAAGTTCACCTGGTCGGCCGTCTGGGATGCCTTCAAGGACCCAAAGGTCTGGCTCTATGGACTGGGCTTCCACACTATGTCGCTGCCTCTGTATACCCTATCACTCTTCTTGGTAAGTAGCGACCGCCTACACCCCGTGTGACGTGCTTCTAACGGTGGACAGCCTTCGATCATCAAAGAACTCGGATATACCGCCGCCGAAGCCCAGCTGCTGTCCGTGCCTCCGTACGCCGTAGCTTTCGTTCTTACCCTTACCGTCGCCATTCTCTCCGAGCGGACTCGCCGTCGCGCCCCGTTTATCATGGGATCCTCCGCCCTAGGCTGCATTGGCTATATCCTCCTTCTGTCTGACCCGCGACCGGGCGTGTCCTATGTGGGGACCATCTTTGCGGCAGCAGGAATCTATCCGGCGGTAGCGATTGTGCTCTCTTGGCCGGCCAACAATGTCTCTGGGCAGACAAAACGGTGCATCGCCAATGCAATGCAAATCTCGATTGGAAACTGCGGTGCTGTGCTCGGTACACAGTTATACCGGACGGAGACAGCGCCGCGCTACTTTCTCGGCCACGGGTTTGCTTTGGGATATTTAGTGGCCAACATTGTCGTGGTATTCATCTTGTGGCAGGTGTTGAAAAAGGAGAACGCGGAGAAAGCCAATATCCGAGAGAGAGAAGGTCTCCAGGAGCTGATGGGCGATATCGGGGATGCCGAGGGCGATTTCCAGGGGGATAAGGACCCCCGGTGGATCTTCCAGACCTGACGGGTCAGTGACGAATGCAATGATGATGTATATAGCGAATGTCTCTATTGTTGTTCTATGCTGTGTGTGTATCTACGCCTACAGAGAAAATGCATGTCTCACTTGGACTGCATTAGGGCTTGCTGCACGTGGCCGATCCGGGGCGGTTGAGCGGAGCGTTGCAGATAGTGGAGACGGTCTAGTTTCCCCTTAATATCGACCTGAGATATGGTGCTTTAGGAAGTATAAATATGCACCAGAAGACAACCAGTATACAGAGCAGGACATTACCATAGTGACATAGCACAATGTTGGGATACACGAAACTGGGATGGTTGATATTAGGATCTGTAACTGCAAGCCATGCGTTTGATCCTCTGCAACATCTGGGAGCCAACTCCCCATGGTTTGCTGGTAAGTAACCCTTCCCGAAAATGTCGAATACCGTCTAACTATATAGGCCCGAATGTCAACAACATTGCGCCTGCTGTGCCCGATGGATGTTCGGTTGACCAGGCCGTTTATGTCGTCCGTCATGGAAGTAGATATCCGGACCCTGGGGCCTATGCTGAATGGCAGGCCCTCCATGACGCGGTTAGAGCTCCTTCCAAGAGCATCCTCATTGGCGTCGTCTCACTGCTTTTCAGTTCCAAGCTGCCGAATTCCAGGCTACAGGGTCTCTGAGGTTCATTTCTGATTGGAGCCCGGTGTTAAGATATCCTCAACAAGAGATCGCACAAGTGTCGATCACCGGCTACAAAGAACTGTTCGTTGACCAAGATTTGGGTCTAGTATCCCCTCACTAACATACTTACAGTTATAACCTTGGAACAGACTTGCGCTTTCGTTATCCTACCTTCTACGAAGACAACACTCCATTCTTTCTCTGGGCAAACGACTACCAGCGAACAATTGATTCCGCAAGGTAAGCCACTCGTCCTTCCACCCATGTTGTCCAGCTAACACCCGTAGACTGTTTGCGCGCGGTTATCTCGGACCAAATGCGTCCTACGGCGATGTCTATGTAGTTAATGCGGATACCGCAGCTGCCACGGGTAACTCTTTGGCGACATCAGATATGTGTCCAAATTTCAAGGACGTCAGCGGCGGGGATTATGCGGCCACGTGGGACGGAATCTATCTTCCCCCAATTACAAAGCGGTTGAACAAGTTGATCTCGGGAAACCTGACTCTCACGAATAACCAGGTGTCTATTTTCCCATATCTGTGCGGGTTTGAGACGCAGATAACCGGTCGGGTCAGCCCGTGGTGCGATGTCTTTCAGCAGCACGAGGTTCTCCAGTACGAATATCGGCAGGATCTGCGATACTACTACGGGACCGGTAAGTAGTCCAGTCCCATGAGGGAGACGTTGCTGACTGGGTACTCCAGGCGCTGGGGCGGGAAAGAACATGACCGTCATGATGCCCGTCCTGCAAGGAATTGTAGATTTGCTGCAGCAAGGACCTGGGGTGACCGCAAATACTGCAGATGGAACCAGGGAATTACCTCCGCTGGTTGTGGCCTTCACGCATGACAACCAGATCAATGAGCTTGCTTCGCTTCTCGGGGTTTTTGATCAACAGGAAGCACTTGCGGCCAACAAGATGGACAAAAGCCGGGTATGTACTCGGAGTGCATGTCGAGGAGATCCTTCTAATTTCGGTCAGCTTTTCGTTAGCAGCCGCGTCTCACCGATGCGAGGGACGATCGCATTCGAACGATTGAAATGCCAGGTCGGTGGGCAGGAGTCGACCAATGTACGGATTCTTCTAAACGATGCAGTATATCGTGAGTGACTATCCACCTTCCACAGATGAGTGATGCTAACCTGGCCAGCGGTTCCTTCCTGCCACTCTGGACCTGGGAACAGCTGTCCTGTGGATGACTACAAGGAGTATGTCTCTCAGAAGAAGGCGAGATACGGTTCTTTTGCGGCCGTCTGTGGACTGTCTGAGCAGAATGTGACTACAACGGGGTCTAATGGAGCGGTGACCTTTTTCACTGACCTCACACTGCCATTTTTGCGCATCGTAAAGCCCTAAGGCGAGGGAATGATAGCCTAGGGCTGGAGGTAACTGGTGATATGGGAATATGGGATGCCCTCGCTGTCGTTTCTTGCATGTCTCCATTTCTGCTGCATGTATAAAGTTCCTTCCGTCGAGGAATAACACTTGCTATAAGCTATACGGAAGCCTTCCATCCAGTACACTGTGCCTTCCTCGTATACTCCCTTCCGGCAAATGAGGACTTCTCTTTCTCTCTGCTCTTCTTCTTCTCCCCATCCGTCGCCACTCATCACACCACACTCTCTGACGACAGCCCATATTCTCTTACAACATCCATCACATACACTCGTTTGAAGTACCCAACATATCGACCACCACAATGCTCACAATTTGTCTTCATTACCTTTTCCTTAAATGCATTGCACTTCTCTGCAGGCTCTATGCAGAAATCTTTCATAGAAAGGATTTGCACCACGATCGAACCCTCAGAATCGCGTCTCGTGACCAAGGCCGGGACATTCTGGTGCATGTTTATGAATTATCTCCTGACCCAGAGCCTTCTCCCAAGCCCATCCTCATCAACCTCAGTGGGAGCGGTTGGGTGACACACGATCATGGCACCGATGATGAATTCTGCCATTACATCCGTGACAATACCGGCTGGACTGTCCTGGATGTCAAGTACCGGATTGCCCCAGAACATCCCTATCCTGCTGCCATGCAAGATGTTGACGATGTCATCCAGTACGTTGACGCCCAAAGGGAGCTTTACAAAGAGCACCACATTGCCATTAGTGGGTTCGGTGCTGGTGCGAACATTGCTCTATCCACTGCCATGCATAGCCGAATGATTCTCAGACTCTACTGTGTGATCGCCTTTTACCCTCTTGTCGACATGACCACAGACCCCGAAACGAGGGTAGCTCCGGTCCGATGATTTTGCGGCAGGGGCTCGCTTTCATCGACGTTTGTGAGTTTCTATCAAGCTTGCTATCTGCGCGGTGGTACCAATCCGCAAGATCCGCGGGTGTCACCAGCCCGTAACATCACTCCTGCTCTATTCCCGAACCTGGGCATCATCATTACTGCAGAGCGCGATACCTTGGCCAACGAGGGGATGGAAATGGCAAGAATACTGGGGGATCTTCCACGGAGAACTATAGATCATTGCCGTGTGACAAATTGTGGGCACGCCTGGGACAAATCCTGGTGGGGAGGGAGAAGTGAAAGCTGATGGCATATCATCGGGTGAGGGAGACGTTGTTGGCCATACATCCGGCATTACGCGTCAATCACTCTGAGCCGATCAATATCCCGGGAGCCGCGTCGCCGTCTAATGGCAATAGTAGCTCAGGGCTGTCTCTGCGGTCAAGTAGGAGTAGGAGCTTCTGACTCGGCAGAACGATTGATCAGGAGGGGAACTGATGACTTCGTTCATGTACTAGGTAGTTGACTCTAGTGTTCTGTCTATTACTATGCCCAATGCTATAACTCCGTTCTATACCTACTGTAACTCCGGCCAGTACTTCTGCACTATTGTCTTCTTGTTCACCTTGCCCATGGCATTACGTTCAATACCATCCACGATCTTCAAGACCGTGGGGATTTTGTATGGGGCCATCTCCTGCTTCAGCTGCGCGCGGAGACCCTGCAGCTCCAGTGGCTCGGTCTGAGTACACCGTTAGTTCGAACCGAATCATGTTCAAGACGGTCGCGTCTCACCTGTGGCCGCTGCTTCACCACAGCGGCGACCCGCTGGCCCCATTCCTCGTCCGCCAAACCGACAACCGCAACCTCCTGGATGGCGTCCAGGCCGAGCATCTTCCGTTCTACCTCCAGCGCCGAGATCTTATACCCACCGGACTTGATCAAGTCCACGGATGCCCGACCCTGGATGAAGTACGCACCGGACGCATCCCTCCGGGCCACATCCCCGGTCTTAAACCAGCCGTCGGCGGTGAACTCCTTCGCCGTGGCCTCAGGCCGACGCCAATACTCAAGGAAGACGTTGTCGCCCTTGACCTCGATCATGCCGTCTTCATTGACGGCGTCGACGACCGCGCCGGTCTCCTTCTCCGTAAGGCGCACGTGCACGCCCGGCAGTGGCCATCCCACGCTGCCGTCGATGCGCTGTTCCACCCCCAGCCCGCAGCTAATACCCATACCGATTTCGGTCATGCCATAGCGTTCCAGCAGCGTCTGACCGGTGATGTCGGCGAACTTGGCCTTGATGGGGGTGGGCAGGGCGGCGGACCCGCTCACGACCAGGCGGAGGGCGTTGGCACCGGCGCGCGCAGCGGCCTCGCGGTCCGTGCCGCGGATATGCGTCTCGAAGTAGTCGACCAGGCGCGCGTAGATGGTCGGAACGGCCATGAACATGGTCGAGGAGCCGCGGTCCGCCCAGCGCGTCCAAATCATACTCGGGTCAAACTTCGGGTGCATCTCTACGGTCACACCGCTGAGCAGGCTGGCGGTGAGCCCATTGATGATGCCGTGCACATGGTGCAGCGGCAGCACATGGATGAGATGGTCGGTGGACGTGTACTGCCATGCGTCGACGAGGCATTGCGCCTGGAAGGTGATATTCTTGTGAGTGGTCACGCAGCCCTTCGGGTTGGAGGTCGTCCCCGAGGTGTAGATCATCAGGGCGCGACGATCGAGGAAGCAGTTCGGGCTGAAGGGCGGGAGTGCGACAGGGCTGTCGGTTTGGATGAAGGGCGTCAGGGTCATGAACGGCACGCCGGGGGTCGACTCCCGCAGGGGGGATTCGAACTTCTCAAAGGCGGGGTGCAGGATGATCAGTGAGGGGTCGGAGTCGCCAATTGTGTAGAGAAGTTCTTTCACCGGGTGCGAGGTGCCTAGATGTGTGAGCTTGGTAGGAGGGAGTTGTATCTAGGGGGAATCGTACAAAGCGGCACGCAGACGCCCCCCGCGGCCCAGACGGCCCATTGGGTCACGACATAATCATATCCATTCGGAATCAGGAAGGCGATGCGTCTCTCATCGAGATCGTCGCCATCGGGAACATGCAATTCCTGTAGGAGACGCTGCTTAAGGGCGGCGGTATCGGTGAGGAGTTGGCTGTAGGTGAATTGCTGAGTCTTGGTGGTGTCGATCACGGCGATCTTCTGGGGGTTCTCCTCGGCGTGGCATTTCGCCTGCAGGAAGAGGGGCAGAGAGGGGACGGAGATCAATTGCATGAGGTCGAGATTGGCTGGGAGGGGAGGATATAAATATTTCATGTGGTGGTCAAGAGAAAGTCGACGAAGACTGGCAAGTGACGCGGGGGGTCGGAGATAGAAGTAGCGCCGATCGGCCTCGGCCGTTGATTTAGGTCCGATGGCAGAAGTATACGGGGTAGTTGGATAGCTTCAAGTTGGCCATAACAGAAATCAGTGAAGGTAATCAATTAGAAGATCTAGACCTTCACGTTCGGTCATGTAACACTGTAGATATCACCAGCCTCAGTGACGGAGGCACTTCAGGGCTATGATTCACTGCCAGCACTTCTAGCATGTATTCACTGAGCTGAACATGCTGTGTTTCTCCCATGTATAAATATGCCTCTTGTCATTCTTTGGCTGTCTCTCCCTTCCTCTCTTCTCCATCGATCCTTATCATCATCCCATTCCGTGCTCATCCACTACCACTACTATGGCTTCCTTCAAGTTTATCCTGACCATCTTCATGCTATTCAGTCTGTACATTCAGACTGGTCTGGCTGAAGTGGCCAGCACTCCTACCAGTGAGGTTTCTCCGGCTGACGAGTCCATCCAAACTCCCCTTCCCTACGCCAACATCGACAATTCCACTGCTGAGGAGAGCTCCGTTGACAACGATGATAAGGCCTCTGCCGACGCGAAGGACGATGATGACCTTGATGTCTCTTCTGATCCTTATGATCCCTACACTATCTTTGAAGGTGATCAGGTATGAGATCCAGTATCTGCAAACTGTCGACCAACTAATAGACATATAGCGTCGCAGGATGTGCCGTGGCAAGTGCAGGCGGTTTGGCGGCCAGAAGCTCTGCCACTGCACCTGGGGTGGCCACAGCCAATGCAAATGCCACATCTCTCACGCTCCTTGCCGTTGCATCGTGCGGTGAACAAGACAGGTATGTCTGCTTGGCTACGGATTGAGATATGAGACTAACATATCGAAGCAACCATGCACCTCGGTTGTCCCTTCGTACAATGTTATCCTTCTTCGACATGGTTCAGCTCAAGATGGAGGAGATTGATGACACATCTGTGTGGTCTTCTGACTTGGACTTTGTTTTTAAGCATCATTCAGACCGATGTCTCTTCGTCTTCTGTTGATACAGAGGTCACTGCAATGGTTTAGCTATTCTTCTTTAATCCGACTCTGTTAGATAATTATCATCCATATGAACTCTCCCCCCATTAACAACACCTATTAAACTAATAGTTACTCTCATCCCATCTTGTCTCCTTCCGTCTAATCATCCAATTCGGCATGGCTTGACATATGCTTCGGCTTAAGGCCATCGTCGGGGACTCCGTTAATTAATATTCGTTGGCTCGTAAATTCTAAATAACAATAGCTCCCACTAGACTAAGCTATCCTATCTTACGTGTGAAAATCAGAGTGGTAAAAAGAAAGTCAATCGCTCAGAGTGATGCACTCCTCAAAGAGATCCCCAGTTTTTCGGCTCCTTCCATGTAATAAGAGACAGCTGATGGACTGACTGTTGTAGGCCGTGATCTTTGGTGTTCCACCACCATCGTCTACCGGCTGTGTCGCAGCAAACACGTCTTGGTCGACCATTCTCTGTCGATTGATTGCCTTGACGGTACTCAAGGTTTGGTAAACAGGAAAAGCCCCTTCTTCTGTCGGCTGCAGGTTCATTAACTCTTGTAGCCAATCCTGTATCGCCAACCCGACAGAAAGCGTCTGGCATCGGAGAATCCCTGCCAGCAATAAACCCGAGAACCCAATTGTATAGCTATTGTTGGTCATGGACGCCTGCATATCGGCACCTTGAGCAATCTGTACCAGCATCCGCACCCAGGCTTCCTCTTCACAGAGCTCCCACCCATTGCGGGTGGCACTTGGGTTACATAGTAGTTGCAAGAGACCGGTACATTGCATTATACGCGCTACCACATAATACGCGTAGTTAAGCGCTGCACTGCAAGTGTGGAAAGATATTGTCGTGTGGCCGGTGCTCTTGAGTTCGTAGATTGGATGTTCAGACGGTGGAAGATGCCACAGCCACTCGTCGAGTTTCACAGCCTCTTGGCGCAGGAGAGCCGTGCAATCAGCATAGTCTCCGTCAGTTTCACGCCTACTCTCTCTTCTGGAGCGCCAGCTCTTGAAGCGCTGAAGCACGGCCTTATAATTAAGTCGATGGGACTCACACATGATACTTAAGACCTTGACGCGTCGCCAATGGGGCGTATGGTGTAAATGATTTATTGAGACGGGCAAGGGAATACATGGGAGCTGACGGTGAATGTCCAACGAGCTGAAATAGGCTCGAGCCCACCATACAACGTACCGGATTTGCATCCACGAAGTGAGGAGAGAGCTAAAGGCCATGCTGTTTGGTGCTTCATGAGACTCAAGGAGGTCCATCATCCCCTGCACATGGCAATAGAAACCCTGGAAATTACCCATTGCCGACTCCAGATGAGCGAACAGAACTAGGACAATAAGCACCACTGTCGAATGATGATGATAATCCGATGGTTTCATCGAAGCAAGTCTCCTGATTGCCGACGAGTAGTACAAGTGACTTCTGATTTGATGTGCGAGACTGGGGCTCAATGGTCCCATTGGTCCGGTCGAGGACGTTCTGCGCTCATAGTGGAGGCGGCTGATGTGGCAGGAGGACAGAGCTAGGATGGCGTCGTTAAGGATAGGGTTATCCGCGGTCAGCGAAGCGGTGACATGGTGGAAGATGGGGTTCAAGGCCGGTAAGCAGCGATCCTCCCAGTATGTATAGTAGAAAATATCTCTCTCAGCTGTTTTGAGTGACCTGATTATATCACCGCGAGGGACTGACCCCCCAGATTGGATAGCGGTTCTCTCATACACCGACTGTGGACGTGCGGCGCATGGTGATTGTATCTTTGGATGCTGCACTGTGACGTGCCGGTATTTAAGCGTGAGTTGCACGTATTCACAGCTTTTACCCAGTCTCACGCAAGTCCCGTATGCTGGCTTTTTCTCATCACACTGTAGTCAAAGTTAGCCATGTGATATTTGGGAATTGATGCAGCAAGCCAACCTTTGTTTTACGGTTGCGACAACTTTTACAGCCGTTACGTGAACGGCTAATGTTCGTCTTTTTCGGCCTCGGCGGCGCTGGCTTGTACATGTGGTAAAACAATTAGGATCAGTAGCTCATTGCCTGCTACGCAAATTTGCAACTCGAAACCTGGAAGGCGGGAGGTCCGTTTGAATATGAATCGCGGCGGAGAATGGGTGGCAATCCTGCTCCTGAGTAATATGCTAACCATGCCACGTGACCTACTTTTTTAGTCCAGCGGTGCAGGTGCAGGTGTATACATACGGACTACAATCATAGAGATATTTGCACAATCCTGGATTTCTACCCTGGGATTACAGCACCTTCTTATCATGCAAATCGCCTCGTTCTTTGACCAGAGTCGAGATAGCTTCGCCCGTCTCTCCTCCCAGGTTGGCGAAACCTCTCACCACACCATCCCGGTCACCCTGCCTCATCTCCTGACTCATCTTGAACTTGCCCTCAATCTTTCTGATTTGAATCTCGATTCCTACAATATTCCTCTGCATTAGCCCAATGTACCGCCCAGGTGCATCCGCTACCGTCCACGGCTGTGGCTTGTCTTCCCCCGTAAAACCCATAATCTTTCTCTCGCATTTCTCCGACAGGTCATGTATCTGTTTTGCTAGAAAAGACCCCGCTTCTGGACTGTTGGAATCATAATGAAGAGATAACTGCCCGTAAATCTGAACCGCGGAATAGTTCCAGGTTGGCACGACTTTGCCTGTATCTGGCTTGGTTTCGGTGTAGTATTTAGGGGTCACGTAGTGATCGTATCGTCCATTGAAAACGACCAGGACCTCTTGGTCAAGGGTGAAGGTTCCCGAAGGCCTACCGCCTGCCGTCTCCACCATTGCCTTCACCTGAGGGTTCTGCTTCGCGATATGAGCGCGAAGTCGAGGGGCGAAGGAATTGCTGTCGCGTTTGTCGGGAAGATCAAGCACGAATGGGACATGGGTGCATTGGAGAAAGTCCTGTGAGGAGGAGGGAATTCCTGTGATGAGGATACCAAGGGGGTTTTCTTGGATGAATTGAAGGAGAGCATCCGTGTCGAGTTCCGCGTGTACAGTGGGAAGAAACATAGCGAGAGAACAGGGAAAGGAGAGGATATCCGAGTTCGGTAGAAAGACAATGCCGTACAAGGGCGAAGAAGACACAAGCTTACCTTATATATCATATCCTACTCGTTAACGCTGTACATGCAAAGTAAAAGGCGTCGATTGTGGAAGACTGTATACGGTGTCTCTGATTGGGCCATCGTTCTCGTGCACCCGATCCGGTAAATCGTGGATCTTGTAGGTACAAGAAACGACATCTTATTGGATGTTATTGGTTCCTCCATCGCTCCTGCTCACCCGATGAGGATTAGCGCGGGGACAACAGCTATAAGCCTCCCCATCAATCCAGAAAGAGAATTTCACGTCGATGGAGCATCGTCAGAGCCTTTACCCCAAATGGTGTGCGAGTGCGATGACCCATCAGTGGGGAGGCTCGAGTTCTCTATTTACCGGTACGCAGAGTTCCATAGAATGCAACTCGACGGTGCAGCAAGCTATAAGTATGCATATAGAATCCGCGTCCGATGAAGAAAGTTGAATGGATAACCCGCTTGACTTCAGCCCAAACGCCAAACTACAAGAAAATGAGCCGCCTTACTCAATTACGTGTCGCTATTCTGATCAACTCACCGCCTGGTAACGAATTCTGGAATGATGTCCGCGAGTCCTATTATGCTGCCTTTCGAGTTGTCGCACCCGACGCCCAGGTCGACATGTACGACCCTGTTTTCCAGCGCAACTATTCTAATCCCCACGAATACGACCTGATCGTTCTAAGTGGAGGAAAAGCGGATGCCTCCTCATCTGAGCCTTGGGTTCTAGGCGTGCTAGAATTTTTGCGTACGACTGCGCGAGAATCACCCAAGACCAAGCTCTTAGGCATTTGCTGGGGCCACCAGGCTATCTCAAGAGCTTTCGGTGGAGAGATACGACCAGTGCCGACAGGTCCAGTTGTAAGGATATCAGACCTGTTAATGCTGGCCCAGAGAGAGGATAAGCTAATTCATGATTTTTGTAGGCCGGTGTAGAGGATATCAAGCTGACAGAAGCTGGGAAGAAATTCTTTGCCTGCGGACCGGGGTCTATATCATATGTGCGTCTTCCCTTACTTTATATCTCATCTTATTGACTTTTTGACTCATAAGTCTCCCAGAGATTACCAGAGTTCCATGTACGAGAGGTCGCAAAGCCTGGATTGAATTTCATTTCTCTGGCCGAAAACCATGAGATGTTCGTGAATCTAGATAATACAATATTATCATTCCAATCCCATCCGGAGGTCCAGCCTGCGCTCGCCAAAAAGATGTTGCTGGAAGAGGATGATGTCTACAATGGCAATCTCTCACCAAAGGAACTAGAAAGCCATCTGAAGAAGCTTGAGCAACAAACAGATGGCTTTGTTGTTTTGTCACGGATGATCCAGTGGGTTGGAGAAGGAGATACGCTGTGATAGTGGCAGTGCCATCTTCCGAAGAGTGCACATTCGGAGAAAATGCAGGGTGCTTGGGGGGAAATCATATGTAAGATTCGGCAAAGTCGCATGGCAAAAACTGTGCTGTTGCTCTAGGTATATATCTAGACTCGTTCATGATGGACTTGGACTCGAGAGCTTCAGCGCAAATGGCCCGCTTCGGTATATTCCTAAAAGGGGATTTAAAGAAACCTCTAGAAATTATTTGGGTTTTATTGGTCAAGATAGGAGGTTGTATCGCATAGCTCCCCTTACCCTTGGCAGAGATATTTACTCTAGACAAAAAGCTTCATCTATTGAAGAATCCATGTACATAAAATATTGAGGCCTACGTGGCTATAGGCTAAGTAAATTATCGCGGATTCTCTTTGATGCCAACACCTCTATCTTTTCTACATTAAGACCTAGGAATGTTGGTTAATTCGGGAAACCGTGTCATTGATTTCTTTCTAAGAGCGAAAAAAATAGTTGTTTGGTCACTTACTGTGCATTCTTTTCCGGCTAACTGATTACAAGAATGCGGGTCCATTTATGGGGTGTGCGAGTCATGCATGATATATGCACGCATACATTCCCAAACTTTGACTCTAGGTACTTTGTAGCAGGCCGACGGAAACAATTGCTCGGGTAGTACTTAAACCTTCTAAACCAATGTTCGGATTTGGACATACGGAATGTTTATTACTAGGTGTAGCCGACAGCTATCGGAACATGGGAGTACAATCTGTTGTCATCAACAAAGTCAGCCCGTTATTATTGTTATTGTTGTTTTCTTTGAAGGATACCTTAGGAATGCTTTAGATGAACCCGACACATCAAAACTCGTGGACTAACCATATACCTACCTCTCCTGGTAGTAATATAAACAGACCACTCGGGATTTACACTGGTATGCTATTGAGGTGGCATGGCATAGCTTCACCCACATGCCGTGTAGAGATCATCACTGGACTGCAAGCAGCTAATACCTACGGAATATGCGGCGATCTATAAATCGACCCGACTCCGGTCATTAGAGAGTTCCCTCGTCAGGCACACCTTATCCTGAGACCAAGTTTCTTTCACCTTCAATATCTTCCAAAACATTACCTTGTCCAATTCCAGCCAAGATGGTCAGGCATGGGCTTATTTTGATCATTTCGCTTCTGAAATTGCTACCATCTACGTTTGCTCGCCCTTCAGGTGCAGAAGTGAATGTGGAAGTGGTAGTTTCGTCCTGTGACTCCTGCGATGAAGCTACCACTGATTGCACGACCAATGACGGTAATAATGCCGACTGCAATGACGAATGTACGGAGGCTATCACGACGGAGACCATCAGGTAAGAATATATATTACACCACAGTAGTCAAAGAAGAGCCTAACAGCAGATAGTCCTATCCAAACCTCTACTTCTACAACCGACTGTAGTTCGGATATACCTAGTTCTACCACGTCATGTGTGATGGACACAGTGACTGTCACTGGCCCTACTATAACGGACATTATAACTATCACTACTACCAGTGTTCAGCCACCTATTACTGAGAATTTCACCGACACCATCACCGAGCCTACAACGCAGACGACCACAAAAACGGAGACATCAACGGCAACCGTCACCAGCTGTGCAAACAATGATTGCATTGATTATGGCAGTTGCCTTTCGAACATGTACATTCTTGACGTAAGAGACGCAGATGATCAAACCGTTTATGCGACTATCTACGGGCAAGTTAGATCGAGTGATCTTGGTTCGGCCATGGAAAGCATCTGCCTCGATCTTAACGGAACCAACTTTAATAGTGTCTGCTCCGCATCTCAGCCCGCTGTGGATCTCTGCCAGGAATCTTCCCAGCAAGTCCTTAACTCCGGTTTAACGGGACTTGGTGCTATTGAGTTGTGGAACAACCTGATGGTATCCAAAGCAAGATGTAACTAGAGCTAGTATGACTGGTATTATCTTGATTGAGATTTCACATAATAATTAAATTAATGTTTTTCGTGATGAAAATATCTCCATTGAGCAAACAGCCTTGCGGGAGAGGAGTGATGCCAATTTGGATTTAGTTAATCGCCTATAACAAGTCATAACATAATGTAGTGGCAACTAGATCAACAGAGGAGCAAAGCCCTAAGAGCTAACATTTCAGTGCTATAGCAGTTGTTCGTCATTAAGGACTCCATTTATCGCTGCCGACACAGGCAACCTTGTCGCCTTCAGGCCAATATGCCTAACCTGATCCTTAAAAGAACAATTTCTTTTCTAATGTTGATGTAGTACCTGCAGAGTTAGTCACAAAGGAGTAAGAGAAGTTTGTCAGGGATTGATTGTATATGGACTATCTATAAATTCCTACCGCGTACCATGTCATGGTTCTAATAGCTTGTTACTAACGAGACGTCTTCAAATACCGGAGCCTTAGTTAGTTAACGTATTTCTTAATTATATAATAATCACACTCAGGTACTAGAGACCTTGTTTTAACCACTTATAGCTAGCACCAATTCCAAATATGCCTTGGGGGCAGAATATCCATTATCAATTGCACTGCCCGGTGACATCATCTGACAGACAGAAGGATTCTCTATATTATACCATTATCGCCCCATCCTCTCCATGAATAATCGGAATCCAAAGACAATCGTGTATCCCTTGAGCTTCGGTACACATCCTGCAGTCAGATCCAAACCCTCATCACCCGACCAGCATGGGAGAAGATACAACAGCCACGAACGCCAGTCCTGAGATCAGATCAGGGTCGGGGCGACGGGAAAAACAGCGGAGAAAAGAGAAACAGAAGAGACAGAAGCGACCGCTTCCGGACCCTTCCTACACCTGGGGCGTCACACCCCCAGCCAAGCTCCACAACAGTGTAGTCGGACCAGACCACCCGGTTCACAAGATTCCGCTGGAAAAACAGGAGAAAATGCGCGCGAAAGGGATCAATCCAGTGCTGAGGGCGGAAATGGACGAAGTCACCAAAGGAAAGCGGGGGTTTTGGGCGAGACTCGGTCCTTTCTTTCAGGGCTTGCTGGTGTCGTCTTCCGCGGTCTAGTTGGTTTCTGGCTGGACACTATACACAAGCACCAGACTGTTGGACTTGATATTTGTGACATAAGATCCGTTGACTTTATTGTCTTGATTCAATGCGATACCCAAGAGGCACCGTTCATCTAAGCTACCATTATATAAAACGCGTGATATCAACTCAATAATCCGGCATTGCTGCTGCAGCATCGGCCAGTCCTGAGATGAGTGACTCCGAGCGAGTCATTGTTGGCCGCTGCTGGTGCTCATCACCGCTCAGCTCTAGACCCCGCGCGACGAGATCGGTGAAATCAACCCCTACCTCGTCGAGGAGGCCCGCTTGCTCATGCACAATGTCAATGCATTTTTGCCACACGCTAGTACCACGTTGCACGCTGCTGAGTTGGCGGGTGAGCAACGCGTTGAAACCATCCAGATGGTGTTTAGCCCATTTGATGCAGGCGCTGGTCATGACGGTGGGGAAACACTGTTGGTAGATGCTGATGGTGTTCTTGAGGAGGGTGAAGTAGACGAACGAGATCTGGAAGATGTAGAGAGGTAGATCGCCTTCGAAAATACAGGCCCTGTGTTTCCAACAATCAGATTAAGGCTTGAAGTATGGGCGCATCCAATCTTACCGAATCCGTTTGGAGATCACGTCGGATCGAGCTTTGAGATACGCTTCGCGAGCTTGATCCTCGAAACCCAAGCGAGTCAGCCAGGTGACATTAGTTTTAGTAGCGATCAAGAAGGAGTGAGTGTCGACCAAAGCCCGCGAAAGCACTTCCGCCAACTTGGCTGCTCGCTCATCAACTTTGGCATTGATCACGTCCTGCGCGACCGAGTTTCCTTTTAAACCACGGGCGAGTTTTCGCAGTCGCTCGATGTTGGACACAGACTCTTCGAACCGCTGTAAGGCGATGTGGATGTCGAGTTCGTCCACTTGGCCCTCAACCCATCGCAAATTCTGCTGTTTCCCGTCCACATCGATGCGAACTTCCGGCCGATCCCGATCATTGTCCATATTATCGTAGAGGTCGGGCTTGGGCGAATACATTGAGAGTCGCCCTCCGAGATAACCGAAGGAGTCGTTCGCACGGCTAGCGGCCTCCGTCTCCGAACGAAGGGTTCGTCGCAGGTCTTCGACAGTTTTCCGGAACGTGGCGAGAAGATCACTCTTTGCAGAGCTGCTCCGCTTGTCATGCCGGTAGGTGAATGGCTTGTTTCCAACACGGATGTTGATCGCGTTATCAATCCCCCGGTCCTCAGCCTCCTCTCGTGCTGCGCCAGTACCCAGGTTAGCGCCCAGGTCGATCATGTCGACGTCCTGCAATGCCCAGCATTCCTCGGCAACGAGTTTGGTTGGGACGGGACCGCGGTGGTTCGGATTACTCTGATCTACCCTCTTTCGCTTTTTGGCGGCTACCAGCAGATGATCATTGAGAAGGACGAGGTGGACGGGTCGGCGCGGTTTCCAGGTGGCGGAGTCCAGCTCGACCCAATTGCCGGTTTCCATCACAATGTGGCGACCAGGCACCACAGGGAGGAATTTCTGGGACCCCTCCACCGTCTTCCACAGTGTTTGCAGCTGGACGTTCCACATGCTTTCGAGATTGGCGACGGAACTGCGGTTGGCGTTGCGTTTGGGCAAACGTTCGTCCAGGTTGGGAGACATCGGATTTGGGGTGTTGCCGACAGTGGTTTGTCCCAGGGCCGTGGTGAGCTCAGCCATGAGAGTTCGAAGCGTGCGCATTTCGCCCTTCAGCTTCTCCGCCTCCTTACTGATCTTGATGAACTGGGTCCGGTTTTGATAGACATTTTGCTGAAGGTCGGTCGACGTGCGGTTCTTGACCTTCCGAAGGCTTCTCTGATACTCCTGAATCTCATCTTCGGACGCATTGGCGAGCAGATTGGCAACATCTAGCTCAGGCGACATACGGTGAGCTACACGGAATGACGTATGCGGGGAGAGGACAGCTGTCAAGAGACGAGATACTCACATCGATCAACGGGGAGACTCGGATCGCGTAAAGCATCCAAATCGACCTGTGGAGGGCCGGATGGTTCTCCGGAGGGTCTCCTACTCACTTGAGGGGGGGTCAATGTGCCGTACGTCGGCCCCTTGGGTAGACTGGGAACCGGCGGAGCACTGGGGTCGAAGTCGGGAACCTGATTGAACCGGGTGGAATATCGACGTTTGACCAGATCAGAGGTGGCATCTTTGGGAGCCGAACGATCACGAGAGCGAGAACCCGAGCTCGAGGTGGTAGTACTCTGGGCGGGATCAACGGCCTTGCTGTTCGGGGGCAGAGGACCGGAAATAGGTTTGGGAGCACTGATTTGAGGACGAGCCCGACGGGACTTGCTGCGGAGAGTCAACCCACGGCCTTCCATCGTGAAGAGAGGGGCGGCTCGAGGATGAGTATCGTAGAGGGCGATCGATGGGACTGGGAGACGAGAGACGTGGTGGTGGAATGCGGGTGAAACAACATCCCCCGGCGGCCCGAGCGGGACAGAAAGGCCGAGGCGGAACAACGATGATCCCCACGCGTCAAAATTATACGCTTCAACCTTCCCTTCCGCCAGTTGCAAGCAACCACTTCTCTTCTCTCCACCGGAATTCCTCTCGTCTCGCCACCTCTACCCCCAATATACCACCTCGTCATCATGAGGACTTCCACCCTGGTCGCCGTCACCGCCGGCACGGTCGTCACCGGCCTTCTGGGTAAGAACCAGCACCCCGGGGTTCCCGCTGACCTCCCTCGGATTCACGCTAATATATCTCCTTCTATCTAGCCTATGCCGTCTACTTCGACCACAAGAGACAGACCGATCCTGAATTCCGTCGAACCCTGAAGAAGAACAACCGCAGACATGCCCGCGCCGTCAAGGAAGAGGCCGAAGCGCAGGGAGCGATGGAGCGCGAGGCTATCAAGAAGGCGGTCCAACAAGCCAAGGATGAAGGATTCCCGACCGATCTGGAAGAGAAGGAGGCTTACTTCATGGGCCAAGTTGCCAAGGGAGAGTCTCTCTGCGCCGAAGGTATGTGAATGACTGCCCTTTCCGCGCCCGGATCCCCCAAAATTCCCGTAAAGTATCGGCGATTCACATCCCAACCTAGGTGCAGACAAGCTGGAAGCTGCGCTGTGCTTTTACAAGGCTCTGAAGGTCTACCCCCAGCCCAAGGACCTCATCTCGATATACGACAAGACGGTGCCCAAGGAGGTGTTGGAGGTGTTGGCTGAGATGGTCGCTCTGGATGCCGGCCTGAAGCTTGGCTCCTTCACCGGTGGTGGTGCTGAGAGCGGCGCGGAGACTCACGGCGTCGAGTAAAGAACGGCATAAAAACAACCGGCATGACCCAATCGACTGGAACAGCAATGTCGCCCTTCCCCTTCCCCCTCTCCACCCGCATGCATCCCTTTTCGTCCTTCCTCTCGACAGACAGACCGACAAGAACCTTGGCCTTCCGGATGGGTTTCTTGTGAATTCGGTTCCACGCTGGGCCGTGGCCTGGTCGACATTTTCAAGGCGGAATTGGCCATTTATTCCTCGACTTTGCCTGGATTGTCGTCATTCATGCTGACATCATCTCCACTACTCTACTTTTTTCCTTGTCTTGTGTTTTTCCTCCCCTGTATATTTATCGGGTCTTGGCCGCTGGGGTGGCGGAGGATCTTGGTATTACTCGGCGCCATGACATTGTTTGGGGATTCAATACGTTTTGAATGTTGTCCCCTATTTTATCTCCTCGGTTGATCCCGTTTTCATCTGTTTCCTCCCTCGGTGTCATGTTGGAGCCTGGATAGATTTGTATTCCCACCCTTTTTCAATTTTTTCTCACTTCTTTTCTTGGTTCTTCTTTCTGAGCTGTATTTTAAGAACCCGATGGTCGGTTTGGTAACGTGTATCATTTTGGCTGGTTTTGTTGCGTAGGGTAGGAGAAAAATGCAAGGGATTGACGTGGAGCGATTATTCTGTTGTATACTGCGTATGTATCTCCAGCACTGCATGAAACACTGAGCACTCCCTGTACTCCATCGAATTCCTTCACACGTTGAACAATCTTGAAAGGATCTCGCTCGACGTATTTATAGCACACCAATACCGTTCTCGTATCCCACCCAAAGCGAACCGCCGATCCAGGGCCCAGGAACTAAGGGTCGCCAGGGTCCTTGGCTGCCCCAATAACAGCATTTCTGAGACGCTGGTGCGGTGGGCGCCTCCACTGCCAGATGGCGCTGCCCAGCATCTAGTGTTCACTACCGTTTAATTAAGTCTGGGCAGCTGCTCGGCTGTATCCGTATTTATGATCCCTCCTCCTTTTCCGGCGGTGGTGGTTGTTTCTCTCTTTTCTGGTGTGCTTCTGTGGTATATCTGGTTGACGTCGTCGTTATACTTCCATTCTTCATACTTCCTGTCGTTCGTTTATTCATCCGACACTCGTTCTTGCCCAATACCGGGTCCTTCGTGGCTACATTCGTTTCAGACTCCTTCTTTCCCTGTAGGAAAATTGCACTGGACCTGCCAGAGGGAGATTCTGCGTCGTCGTGATTCTGCTTCTCTCTATATCTACACCCCCTACCCATATCTATCGATATAGACAAACACCCTCACCATGCCGGTTAGTCCTGCTAGATTCTATCTCACCACCAAAGACTACCAACAGCTAACCCTGTCGACAGTCATACGCTCGCCTGCTCGCCTCGGTGTGCGCTCTTGCGACCGCTGCCAACGCCGTCCACCCCGTCGAGGTCAACGGAAAGGACTTTGTGAACAGTGAAACCGGTGATCGGTTCCAGATCCTCGGTGTCGAGTAAGATTCCCCGGGCTGTCATTTGACGCAATCGCTCGTGATATTCGATCTGGTTACTGCGTGTGGAAAGCGGTGTTGCTGATCGTCGTTGTCTATCTATAACAGTTATCAGCCTGGTGGCTCTGGTGGTTTCAGTGGAAAATCCGATCCTCTGACCGACAAGGACGCTTGCCTGCGCGATGCTGCCCTCATGCAGCGCTTGGGTGTAAGTCCCTTGACCTGCCCTCTTCACCTGGGGCGTCTCTCATCACCACATTAGGTCAACACGGTGCGCATCTACAACATGTCCCCCAACCTGGACCACGATGACTGCATGTCCATCTTCAACGCCGCCGGTATCTACCTCATCTTCGATGTCAACTCGCCTCTCGAGGGCGGTTACCTCGACCGCACCGACCCCGAGAGCACCTACAACGCCGTGTACTTCCAGCAGGTCTTCGGCATCATCGAGGCCTTCAAGGACTACCCCAACACCCTCGGTTTCTTCGCCGGAAACGAGGTTATCAACGAGCAGAGTGTCAAGGATGTCCCTGCCTATGTTCGCGTACGTGCAATGGCCTCCCTCGCTGTCCCACAAGCCTTCCCATGACTAACACTACCCACCTTCAGGCGGTTGTCCGTGACATGAAGGACTACATCAAGAAGAACGCGGATCGTAGCATTCCTGTCGGTTACTCTGCTGCTGATATCCGTCCTTGGCTAGTTGACACTGTCAACTACTTCATGTGCGAAGATGAAGACGAGCCCAGCTCCACCTCCGACTTCTTCGGTCTCAACTCCTACTCGTGGTGCGGTCGCTCTTCTTTCACCAAGAGTGGCTACGACGTCCTCACCGAAGACTTTGCTGAGGCTACCCTCCCGGTCTTCTTCTCCGAGTATGGGTGCAATGAGGTTCAGCCCCGTGTCTTCACCGAAGTGGAGGCCCTCTATGGCGAGCAGATGTCCAAGTCCTTCTCTGGCGGTCTGATCTACGAGTTCACCCAGGAACCCAACGACTATGGTCTCGTGAAGCTCAACGACAACGACACCGCCACTCTCCTCGTTGACTACGAGAACCTGATGAAGCAGTACTCCAAGCTGGACATGAGCGCCATCGAGGCCACCAACGAGACTGCCACCTCCCTCAAACCTCCCAAGTGCGGCCCTGGTCTCATCAAGAACAGCACCTTCCTCGACACCTTCGACCTGCCCAAGAGACCCTCCAAGGTCCAGGACTTTATCGACAACGGTTTCGTTGGTCAGGTTCACAAGGGTTCCCTGAAGGACATTAAGTCCCAGGATATCCCTCAGACCATCTACGACCACAACGGCAACGAGGTGACTGGTATCCGCCTCACTGCTCTCGCTAACGGTGAGACCAACGCGCCTGGAAATCACACCAGTGGTTCTTCCAGCAGCAGCAATGGTGATGACGAGGAGAGTGCCGCCGGCAAGATGTCCATTTCCCTTCTTGGTCTCGTGGCTGGCACCGCTTTCATGGCCATGCTGTAATCATCGGTCCTTTTAAGGGGCTACTGTTCTGCCTTATAGTCTTTTTTACTTCATTGTCCATGTCGCATGTTTCAAATAGCTTTTCTTTTTTTTATCCTTTTGGGGCCTAGCAGGGCCAATGAATATAGCATTATACTCCCTGACGTACACGAGTCAACTCCGGCGCACGTAATTCACTTAACGCACAACGATGTATTTCATGCTGCCACCCTCCCCCCGAAACATCGGGGAGGATTGCACACCTCGCAGGACTCAATCTTCCAGCTATGGGTATGGAACTGACCACAGGTGTTGGCTCATTTCTCAAGTCATATACTAAACGAGAACCAAAACGATGCATTAATTGGGCTACCCCGAAAAGAAAATATATAACAAGTCAAACATAACGGTACAAAAATTCAATGCACAAGCATGACAAAACACGGCTACACAGCGCGACTCTTGCCCTTGCCTTTATCGGGAGAACTCGACCTTCCTGCAAGGAAAGGGAACTCCTCTTGCTCTTCAGGAAATTGCTGCTCATGGGGCTGACTATCCGCCAGACTCAACTGAATCGCGAACTCCAAGTCATCGAGCTCCTGTTGACGGCTACTCTCCGGAACGGCATCCTCTGATGGCATGGAGCCACTGTGACTCTGCTGATATCCCTTTGAGTACTTGATAGGAATGGAAGAGGTGAGATCAAATGACTCCTGTCCTCCCTCATCCAGTAGACTCAACCGAATTGCTTCGGCAATATCGGGAGCGAGTTCATCGTCAACAGGAAAGTCGTAGGGAGATGATGACGAGGAAATCTCATCGGGCGCAACTGAACTGTCGTTCCGTCCGATTGTGTCGCTAGACGGAGTGCTGGCTACAGAAATGTCAGCCGGCTCGCCCCGCTTAGCAGCATCATTGGCGTAGGCCTCCTCGCTTAGCAGCTGAGCGTAAGCAATTATTTGCTCTTCGCTGGCATCGGGTCCCAATAAATCCACACCAAAGCGGTTGCTAAGATGAGCTTGTTCTTTCTCATCTTCGACCATTTGCCGTTCCATCTCTATCCGTTCATCTTCGATATGGTCCTGCAGAGCACCGCGTCCGCTGTTATTGAAGCGCTGCCCTTCCGGACCAATATTGCTGCCCCTGTATCCGCGGCGGAGACGACGCTTGTTTGTTTTGTACTGATCGGCAGCAGTGGAGCTATAAGACCAATAACGTAGATGGGTCCCTAAAGCAACCATGCCTCTTAGCACGGTGGGGTCTGGGTCTAGGCAGACAGCGCCTGTCGCGTAATAATTATTACCCACACCGTGGATGGAAGCTTCTGCTTGGATCAGGCGGCGGCGCGCACGAGAAGAGAAGCGGGAGTTGATCGTGCGGATAGGACGCGTCGTCGATGCCAGGGGGTCCCAAGCTTGTACAAGTCCATCGTTTCCACCATGAACAAGGTACAACGATGTCAGTGCAAGGCATGAGACTTGGGGCGAGTCGGTCTGGATTATTCGCACTGGACTAATAGAATTGATGACTTCCGAACTTTTGGATGTGGGTGCACGAATATCCCAGACAAAGATTACTCCAGTAGTAGTGCCCACGGCCAGATATCGGCCACGTTGTCCTGGAATTTCCAAATGCGACGATGGCTGCTTCATATGCGGCATCGGAGAGGACATCACAGAAGACCGTGTGGAGCTTCCTGACATTTCCACAAGAGGGTCCTCGTCAGGCGTAAGCAAGGCATAGGTCGAAACATCCAAAGCACTGGTGCTGATACGCACCGACTTGCGGTCACCCAATGTAAATTCGGAAATGCGCCATTCAGTATTGCTAGCTGAACACACAGGGATCGCGAGGTTGCTGGAATCCCTTGAAGGTGGCATGCTTGGTGTTGAAGACCCTTGAGGTCCACCAAAAAGTGACGATTGAGGACCATCGTCAATTGATAGATGTTGGCCGAAGGAAGATGCTGACGGTTCCGATTTCAACGCTCTTCGCGTGTACCTTCGAATAGAAGCCTTTGCATTTTCCCCGAAACCATGTGTGATGACCAGTATGGACTCGCCGGCCCCATGCCCATCATCGCCCGCAAAGTCAACTTTCAGTTCACGCCTCATGTCCCAGCCCTCACAAACCTTGCGAAAATGCTTGGGCTTGAAAGCCATAAACCTCTCAATCTCTTTGGTCTCAGCAGCGATCTGGTCACTGTTGAGACCCATTGAATCTGACGAGGATCGGGGGCTGTAGCTACCATCGACAGGCTCCCTATTATAAGGATCAGGCCGTGCTGTTCGCCGGCTCAGTTCAGAAAGCTCCCAACAAACACTTCTGCCAGTCTTCCACGCCAGCACATCCATTTCCTCTGGGCTCATCTTAGCAGACTTGAATTGAGGTTGCCGAGGCAAGTCACAAAGATAGAACACCTCGCCCAGAGCATTCAGGACTACCGCCCAGATCCGGCGGCTAGCCTGTCTCTTGGTAGAGTAACTATCGTCAACCGTAATTGACACGATGGGAACACCAGGGCAGAGAACCCATTTGGCCGTTACTTGTCCTCGCTCATACCGGTGCTCATAAGAGGGATGAGGACCCAGGGCGTAGGCCGTGAGCACGCCAGAAGATGTACCTGAGAGCATTGCCACCAAACCGGAGGTCATTCTCAGAATTTGAGTTGACTTGGCAATCCATACAGCAGTCACGGCCGTTGTTATGGGATTCAGAGTTGGGATACCCATATGATGCTGCGGTATGGAGTCTGTCAGGCTTAGGAATCGGCCGCGGAGCTCTTGCGAGGAGATAAAGTAGGTACGTCCCTGCGGACATCCCTCGCCGTAGATCATCCCAAACGGTTGACTGACGTCCATCTTGTTGGGGGCACCGATAATATTGCCGGGTCCGAGGCCGTACTGGGCATCGCCAGGGAATAAATCCGCGAAATGTCGAAAGAGCTGGTGATCAGATAACCCCCAGGTACCGACTTTGACGGAGGATGGGTCACTAGCCGACGCAATCCCTTGTTCCGAAGCTCCGTGTATGAAAAGCGGCTGCTTCTTGGTGCCCTCACCCCCAAACGTCCCGCTCAAGTGACTAACCGGGTATAGAAGTTGTGAGGTGTACGTTACTACCGCATTTCCGTTGCGGGTATTTGCAGAGCGCACCGTACCATGTTTCCGGGACGGTTCGAATTGGATCGGTTTGCCTCTCGCAAGGGACCGCAGCAAACGAGTTCGCAAAATATACTCCGACCTCCAGGACGCGAGCGCAGTCAGTCTGGAGAAATATCGTTTGTCGGATGCGACGTTTTCTAGGTTTTCCGCGCCGTAGAGACGACCGCTGCTATCTGTGGTATAGGGCCCAGGAAAGTAGCGTGAGAACGCGATCCTCCACGCATGGGGGGTTGTCACCAGGCTGTGGAAGCGCTGGGAGACCAAGGCCATGGACGAGAGACATGATGGTGGCAGATGAGAGAGGATATGCGTCAACACCTCTGATTAACCATCTTGTTAGAAATTGTCAATCCCAAGAGAGTGAGGGACATTGACATACCATTGGGGAAAGCTTCCAACGACAGGCGGGAAGGTGTGGACGACGGCGTTACTCGAAACTCAAGATCACGCTGTCGACGAGGAGACTGGGCCATAGCATGCTCATACTGGCTAACACGATCGACAGATGTAAAGGGCAATTTGCCGTCGTTTAGGGACGAAGACTCACCGTCCTCGGAGGAAGCAGAGTCAGCATCAGCGCCTCTGGCATCCACCCGAAGGCGGGAGTCTGAGAGATCACCACACGAATCATGTCCATGCTGGGTAAGATCGTAGGATTCTTCGTAAAATGAGTCGACCAGAGGAGTATGTCCGAAAACTGCAGTAGGCTCTGATTGCATAAAAAGGTCTCGCGGGGTAACGGGATCGATGGAGGCGACTGAACCAGGGGCGATATCTGGATCAGTCGGGAAGTGAAAACCAGGTCAAAGAGAGCGACGAAAAGGCTCAAGAGAAGCACTCAATCGTGTAATATCGCTGGAGGCGAGTCGAGAGAGGTCTAAGGGGGAACAGAAGTGGGCGCAGAGAAGGAGGGGAGGGGGAAGTGAAGTTGCAGATGAAGGTGAAGATCGGAAGTTGTAGGAACGGGAAGCCTGAGGACGGATCTCTGACTCATCCAGGGGCGCGTGCCGCACGTGACAGCGCGCCGCCCAAAGAGGCGTTCGCGATGCTTGATGCGATCTTGGTGGCAGACAACCACATCTTGCCCGTGTGCTGTGGAACGCAGCAGTATGCCAGCCCCCAGTGGTAAGTGTTGAAAATCAGCAAATTCTAAACCCAAGAGTCCCTCTGACCCTTACAGACGCGGAAACGATCCGCATTCTCGTCTCGACAGATAACCATGTCGGGTACAATGAACGAGACCCCATCCGGGGAGATGACAGTTGGAAGAGCTTCCATGAGGTGATGTGTCTAGCAAAGGAGCAAGACGTGGATATGGTTCTCCTTGCCGGTGATCTCTTCCATGAAAATAAGCCATCGCGGAAATCCATGTATCAAGTCATGCGGTCGATCCGCATGAACTGTCTTGGGGATAAGCCCTGTGAGTTGGAAATGCTCAGTGACGCCAGTGAGAATTTCCAGGGCGCCTTCAATCATGTCAATTATGAGGATCTCGATATCAACGTGGCCATCCCCATCTTCTCCATCCATGGAAATCACGACGATCCCTCCGGAGAAGGCCATTTGGCCGCGTTGGACTTACTCCAGGTGTCCGGGTTGATCAACTACTATGGCCGCACCCCGGAGTCTGATAATATTCAAGTTAAGCCTGTCTTACTCCAGAAGGGCCGGACGAAACTCGCTCTCTACGGAATGAGTAATGTGCGTGACGAGCGCCTGTTCCGTACATTCCGCGATGGGAAAGTGAAATTCTATCAGCCATCTATACAGAAGAGCGATTGGTTCAACTTGATGTGTGTCCATCAGAATCACCACGCCTATACCGAGACCGGCTACCTCCCGGAGAACTTCCTACCGGAGTTCCTCGATCTTGTCATCTGGGGCCACGAGCATGAATGCCTGATCAATCCAAAACTCAATCCAGAGACTAAATTCCATGTCATGCAACCAGGATCCTCTGTGGCAACATCTCTTGTTCCCGGAGAGGCGGTCGCTAAACATGTTGCGATCCTTAGCGTCACTGGGCGAGAGTTCAAATGTGAACCCATTCGGCTGAAGTCCGTGCGTCCTTTCGTCATGAAAGAAATTATTCTTTCGGAAGAAAAAGGAGCACAGAAGCTCGCTCGAAAGGAGAATAACAGGACAGAGGTCACCCGGTTCCTCATGACCATCGTGGAGGAACTTATTGAGCAAGCAAAAGCTGAATGGTTAGAGATGCATGATGATGCTGCAGATGATGAAGAGCAGGAGATACCACTTCCCCTTGTCCGACTGCGGGTGGAGACCTCCACGGCGGATGGTGGAAGTTATGACTGCGAAAACCCACAGCGTTTCTCCAATCGCTTCGTCGGAAAGGTTGCCAATGTGAACGACGTAGTGCAGTTTTACCGGAAAAAGAAGAGCGCCTCCGCCCGTAAAAAGGAGGGTGATCTTGATGAAGCTGCAATGTCGCATCTGTCTACTCTTGACACTGTGAAGGTAGAACAATTGGTACGGGAGTTTCTTGCTGCGCAGTCGTTGACCATTCTCCCTCAAAACTCGTTTGGAGATGCCGTAGCCCAGTTTATCGACAAGGATGACAAGCACGCCATGGAGATGTTTGTTAACGAATCTCTCGAAAGCCAAATCAAACACTTGATGGACCTGGATCGTGATAGCGAAGGCGCGGAAGAAGAAGAAGCCGCCCAAAGCTCGCTACAGCAGGCAATGGAGAAGTACCGTGGCCAGATGGAAGACATGTTTTCTCGGGGGGTTAAGCGAAGAGCGCGCGGTAGAAAGCGTTTCAAGCCCAAGCCTGACGGGTGGGATAGTGAATTCGACGGCGCCTGGGAGGATCAACCTGGAGCGCTGATTCATTCAGATAACGAAGACGGCGATCCCGTCCAG
The DNA here is from genome assembly GCF_047715705.1 of Aspergillus ambiguus. NCBI lineage: Eukaryota > Fungi > Ascomycota > Eurotiomycetes > Eurotiales > Aspergillaceae > Aspergillus > Aspergillus ambiguus. The sequence goes on along the minus strand of NW_027395537.1, from coordinate 125,032 downwards.
GAGGAAGCGCCGGAAGACGCCGCAGAAGCAGCCACCAGATTCACGTCTACACGGGGTCGGGGTCGAGGCGGAGGTCGCGGTGGAAGAGCTGCAGCTTCGACTAGCACTCGGAAGACAACAACCACCGCAAAATCAACCGCCACTAAGAAAACTACACCAGCCAGGGGCACGAAAAGCCGTAGTCGTCGTGCTGTATCCGATGACGATGACGACGACGACGTTATCATGCTTGACGACGATGATGATGACGACGGCCTTGCAGGTGCGAATCAGGCTCTGTCTGACATTGAAGAGGATGACGATGACTCGCAAGCTCTTTTTGTGAAGCAGCCTTCTACAAGGACACGGAAGACAGCTCCCTCGACAGCAAGCAGTACTGCGCGTCGATCAGGACGTAGCGCCGTCTCGCCAGCGCCGTCATCGAATACATTAGGTGGAACAGGTCTCCGTAGAACTGCCGCACCAACACGAGGAAAGCAAACTCAGACCATGCTGAATTTCACCGGGTCTCAAGCTAGCGCTGGACGCAGTGCCGCAAGCTCTGCAAAGCGACCTAGCCGGACTACTAGGAGTACCAGCGTTCTTAGCGATGATGACAGCGACGCTTTCGAGGAGATGCCAAGCTCACGACGGCGGTAACTTATCGAATGGAACCAGGCAATTTGGGCTGGCAAACAGCGGAGAATAGCGAACTGTCTGCATGCTACCAGTACGGGAGAACTTGCATTTGTGGCGTTGATGTATTATGACTTAAGTCACTCGGCGTTTAAGGAAGGCATTTAATGTGGCACGAATCTTCTCGCAGAAGCCTTCTTTGGGACGAAGCATCCATTCATTGCATCTTATATACGAAATTCCACAGGACAACATCCCTACAGCTTCCCACGATTTAGGAACTTCACGGGCAAATCAACCCACTTGGCCCGCAGATATTCAGCTACATTCTTCCCCAAAAAGTCGACGGTCGTAGTCGCGCCAACGCCGCGATCCAGCAAGTTCCGGAATAAAAAGTGCACTCCCTGCAGATTGGGCAGCTCGAATCGCTCGATCTGCAACTGCGAGTTCGCGTTATACTCATCTCCGAGCAGTTCCTTGATGCGCGCAGTGGACATCACGGACCGAAGCCAGAGGTACTCGTCATTATGGCGCACCCAGAACCCACAGTTGGCGTCGGGCCCCTTGTCACCCGAGCGGGCGTGCACAATCCAGCCGAGCGGGCCACGAACTGTGGCTCCGAAATCAATATCGCGGTTTACAGGGGCAGTTGTGATAGCCTGTGATGGCTGTCTCGGAGGATATTCCCGGGTGATCGGGGGCGGAGGAACGTCCAGGGTCTGGTCCTTCCAAGGGATATGGACGCGGTGCTTCACGTCCGCCTGCGGCAGCAGGCTCACATAGTACTCATACACGGGCTTAGGGAAGCCCTGGCGCATGTCCAGGTGGAACGTGGCGCCGGGATAACCCTGCATGATGTTATCGGTGATGTGGCGGAGGAAGTTGTTCGGGGCAATGTCTTCAGCCTTGCGGGCCTGAACGACGACCCGGAACGTCACCGTGGCGTCGTTTTGGCTGCGAGGGTCGTCGGGAGATGTGCCCATCGTCGAGAACTTGAGGGCTGTGTAGTTCCCCGCGTAAGGGGCTAGCAGACGGCGGATTTGGGCTTCCAGCATGCGCGCCTTCGCTTCGATGTCCAGCCCGACCAAGAACCAGGAAGCCTCGGCCTGGAATCCTCCACGGGCAGTGACGCCGACTTTGGTTGTTGGCGGAGGCGGTGCAGAGCGCACTCCACGCAAGGCAACGCGATTCACGCCTACCTGCTCGAAGTGGATGTCCGTCAACACGGCGGTGACATCGGAGTTGAAGTACCATGGACCTTGTATCTCGTATAGTAGTTGGGATGAACAGGTGTCGACCGTTACCGCACCTCCGGTGGCGTATGACTGCATGGTGATGATCACCTTGCCATCTGCGGCGATCTCCGCGATGGGATACCCGATGTTCGACCAGCCAGAAGTCCCAACATGCTCCAGTGCCTTGAAACCGGTAAAATTCCCACCACAGACGTAGTTACTGCATTCAATCAGATGTCCCGCGACGAAAGCATTGGCCAGTTGATCTAAGTCACTGCGACTCCATCCGTGGAACCAATATGCAGCCCCAATGACCGGAGATGCATCTGATACTCGGCCGCAGAGCACGATGTCTGCGCCCTGTGCCAGGGCGGCCGCCACACCAAGTCCTCCGAGATAACATTGGGCGTATATCGGTTCGAAAGACCAGTCAAGCAATGTCTCCCCAGTGTAGACGTTCTTGAAGGTCGATTTCCCCGAGGTTAGGGCACTTTTGACAGTCGAGAGGACCTCGTCACCTGACACCCAAGCCACCTAAATACATCAACAACGGCATTTTAACGGATAGGGCATACATATATCCTTACTTTTAGATTCAATCTCTTGGCCTGCACCATCGTTGTCACGGCCTTGTACAGGCCTTCTGTGTCGGTGTTCCCCGCATTAACTGCCAGCTTTATCCCGTGTTTTGCAATATCGTACAACGCAGGCTGCAACGCCAGCAAAAATGCTGGTTCGTAGCCTGGAGCAGTTGGTTGTAAACCCCGAGCCACCTGTCTGTCATGGTCGACTCGACGGGCAGCCCCCGTCGCCATGTTGGCTTCGCTCATGAAGTCGGCGATGATGACATCAACGGGATCCTGGGGATAGTTGCGAGCGAACTCCGCAATAGCATGGCGTCGGTCTGACGCGGAGCCCGATGCGCCTGAGTTTACAAGGTTGGTATTTGGATTGTGTAGATGGATGGGTGGTATGGATGCGGCTTACCGGCGATACGAATGGGACGGGAGCTCATGATGTGATAGAGCTGTTTGCTCTACTACTTTATCTGAAGGTAAATCTTCCAGTAGAATCCTATTGCAGCATCAAGAAAGAGACCTATCAGAGAAAAAATACCGGAAATATGATATTTAAGCAACGTGAGTCCCGTTAGATACGCGCCGAGGAGTTGGTTCGGTTGTCGGTTTGACAAAGGCGGGGCTGAGTTCTTTAAGGCCGAGGATGAAGCCAGACAAACTGGTTCCGTACGATCAACCAGGAGTTGATATCTTCATTCCCAGCTACAAAAACCATGTTGGATTCGCTCTGGGAGTAGCATCACGACTGATCACCTTGCCACGGAGCACTGAAATTTTCCATCGTAAAGAGGTAAAATAGTACAATCATACGAAGGGCGTCATACTTGAACGGTCATTGTATGCAGTGGGATATACCCACACCATTGGGCGATCATCGTCGCAATTAGCACAATCAGAATCGACGACTTAATCATTTCAATTTCATCGCCATGGCGATTTAGCCAATTAGCCAGGCGAGTCACCCAGACAGACCGTCCCGTATCCTTCAAGGCAGTCTGAAGGCCAGGCAACCCATCGAGACTCTGACTATTCCACTGCTGTTGATACTCGCGTAGCTGGTTACCCTGGACTTTCTTGTTGGCCCAGTGTCCGAGGGTTTCTCGGTCTTTCAGGTACGGTTTTGGCTGGTCAGTATCCGGGTCAGTGGTGAGAGCCAGCAGCGGCACTCCGTAACCACATGAAACTTGGACCTGAAAGAATGTCAGGAGAGAGAATACATTTTTGGAAGTTAAGTGGCATTTGATGTATTGGTATTTGAGGGGATTTTTTGGTTGGCATAACGCAAGGTGCGAGACAGACCTTGAAGACATCCAACCGAATGATCGCCCGGGCACCCACCACGTGCTTTCCCCCCATGCGTTCGAGATAGGCCGAGAATTGGGGCTGATTCCATTCTATCACCGACCCCGTGCAGAAAAAGCGCATGATCCGCGGGGAGGTCTCGAAGGAACAGAACATTACCGTTAGACGGCCATTTTCCCGGACATGACAAATGGTTTCACTACCAGATCCCGTCGCATCGACATATGCAGCCTCATTTGGTCCGAGAATGGCGAAGGATGAGTCTGGTAGTCCCTTGGGCGACAGATTAACGTGGCGACCTCGCAGAGGGGCGGAAGCGACGAAGAAGACGCTCTGCCGAAGGGCCCAATCCCGGAGCTCAGGGGAGATGGACTCGTAGAAATGAGGCATGTTGAATACTCCCTTTCGAGGATAACTTACGGTGAAGGAAGAGCGGGCGGACAAGTAAGTTGTTGCAACACGAACATTGGAGTAAGGGGTTGGAGTCCGAACGTGACTCATAGACCGCCAACTCGGGTCGGTTAGCAAGGTTATATGTGCAACAATATAGCAGTGTGACGATGGATGACTACGCCAGCTATGTCCGATGCACTTCAACTATGTCCCCGATGAGGCCCGACCACCAGACGAGAAACCCCATGTCGGGGAGTTCCCCAAGAGAGACGAGGCACCATGTCATTTGCCAACTGTACATGCAGCACGAATCGTCGGTTCTTTCCCACGGCCCTAGCCGTCCTACATGAAGCTGAATAGGCGCTGAGATTGGCTCTGAAACTCATTGATCCCCTCGGAACTGACGGACGCATTCAAACGACCCACCGTCGTATTGTAAAAGCAGGCCAAGACAATGGCGATAAAGTCTGCAATGGAGGTGGCTTTAGGATCGAAGCCATTAGGGCACAAACCGGAGACAAGACCATCCCGGCATATCGGTCTCTCCCCGGAGGGATCAGATGAATGGGGTTTGTAACGGTGAAGTTGCCGATGTAGGATATGTATGATCGTCCCCGGAGCTGCAGGATTTGATATACAAGTTTTGGGTTAGGTCTACCACTGCATAGGGACTATGACGATATGGGCTGCTCCGAAGCACCTCGACCAGGCGACGAGTTTCGCCGAGAACAGTCAAGTAGCTACACAATCCGATTGAGTCCGCGATGGGGTTGAGGATCTATACGAGACAAGTTGCGGAGACCATCCTGGTGGGAACAATCTTGGAGAATTACTCGGACTGATTCGCACAGGAGGCCTTCCCGGGTGCATGCCGCGATGGATGCGGGCTTCCTGGCCCATGATGATCGAGAGCCGTTGGCCATGGCATGACCGAAATCCTCCAGGTCCTCGAGGGTTGACCTGGTGTGGGAGGGATAAGTGGCCATCAGGGTCTACAGGAGTTAGGAAGAGGCATGTAAGAGGACCTCGGGGGTGAGGGGGAAACCTACCTAGGATGAGATGACCGTCATGAGGGGATTGAGTACATAGGAGACAGCGGAGGTTCTGATATGGTGGGTTGGTCGCTGATCATGGTGGAGGAGAGAGATGGATAGACACGGGTCTCTACCGGCCGAGTAGATTCCTGATTAGGTATTATTGATTCATAATACGGAGTAGTTAGAATTTAATTTTATTTCTTTAACGTTAGGATGGTTGAATTGACCCGAAGGCCGAGACTAGTGGGGGATTGCCGAAAGAGGCGAAACTGCCGCCGGATGGAGCATGACAGGCGGAGTAGCTATGGAGTACTCTGGTAGGTATGGAATATTCTGCAAAGGACTCATGAGTCCTATTAGATACCTCCTCCAGGTCTGGACAACTACAATAATAAGCAGCTACATCATATATCCTACCCAGATACGCCATTGAAGTAATAGTGGTGTAACGATAGGTATTAATAATCATCATCAAGGTTCCGTTACATACCAAACCCCGAATGCTCCGCCCTGGTTGGTCCAAACCCCGCCCGATCGCCCGCGGAAGCTCCCAGCCAACCAATCACCCCCCCGTGACCGGTAATACCAGAACGCCAACCAGTTCCCCTCTTTTCCTTCTCCATCAACTCCACCTCGTCGCATCCTCTCTGGCTTCATCCCCCGACTATTTAGAACGTCCCCCTCCCCCCACCCCGCCGTCATGCCCTCGGTTTTCTCTCCTTCTACCTTTGCTTCTCCTCTTCTTCTCCTTTCTTCCAGTGATACCCCTTCCTTCCATCCACTCCATCATGTCCGACCTCTTCACCACTATCGAGACCCCCGTGGCCAAATACGAGCAGCCTCTGGGCCTGTATGTTGTCCTCCCGCTCCCTCTTTTTGCCACGCACATCGTCTTGTTCATTCCAGCTGACCCCTCCTCCCTCTTGCAGGTTCATTAACAATGAGTTCGTGAAGCCCGTCGAGGGCAAGACCTTTGAGGTCATCAACCCCACCACCGAGAAGCCCATCACCAACGTCTTCGAGGCCACCGAGAAGGATGTCGACATTGCCGTCGCCGCCGCTCGCAAGGCCTTCGAGGGCTCCTGGGCCAAGGTGACTCCCACCGAACGGGGTCGCCTCTTGACCAAGCTCGCCGACCTCTTCGAGCGGGACAGTGATATCCTCTCCGCCATCGAGTCCCTCGACAACGGCAAGGCCTTCGTCATGGCCAAGGGTGATATCGCCAACGCGGCCGGCTGTCTCCGCTACTACGCCGGTTGGGCCGACAAGATCCACGGCCAGACCATCGACCAGAACTCCGAGTCCCTGACCTACACCCGTCACGAGCCCGTCGGTGTCTGCGGTCAGATCATCCCCTGGAACTTCCCCCTCCTCATGTGGTCCTGGAAGATCGGCCCCGCCGTCGCCACCGGTAACACCGTCGTCCTCAAGACCGCCGAGCAGACCCCTCTGTCGGCCCTCTACGCCGCCAAGCTGATTAAGGAAGCGGGCTTCCCGGCTGGTGTCGTCAACATCATCTCGGGCTTCGGCCGCGTCGCCGGTGCCGCCATCTCCAGCCACATGGACATCGACAAGGTGGCCTTCACCGGTTCTACCATCGTCGGTCGTACCATCCTCCAGGCCGCCGCCAAGAGCAACCTCAAGAAGGTCACCCTGGAGCTCGGTGGCAAGTCCCCCAACATCGTCTTCAACGATGCCGACATCGACAATGCCATCTCCTGGTCCAACTTCGGTATTTTCTTCAACCACGGCCAGTGCTGCTGTGCCGGTTCCCGTATCCTCGTTCAGGAGGATATCCACGACAAGTTCGTCGCTCGCTTCAAGGAGCGGGCCGCCGCCAACAAGCTTGGCAACCCCTTCGACATGGGTACCTTCCAAGGTCCTCAGGTCTCTCAGCTCCAGTTCGACCGCATCATGGAGTACATCAACCACGGCAAGCAGAGTGGTGCTACCGTCGCCGTGGGTGGTGAGCGTCACGGTACCGAGGGTTACTTCATCCAGCCCACCGTCTTCACTGACGTCACTTCCGACATGAAGATTGCCCAGGAGGAGATCTTCGGCCCTGTCGTCACCATCCAGAAGTTCAAGGACGAGGAGGAGGCCATCAAGATCGGCAACAACACCAGCTATGGTCTCGCCGCCGCCGTCCACACCAAGAACGTCAACACCGCCATCCGTGTTTCCAACGCCATCAAGGCTGGGTAAGTTCTCCATTTACCCTGAACAATGGAGGGATTGATACTAACCGTCCATAGTACCGTCTGGATCAACTGCTACAACATGATCTCCTTCCAGGCTCCCTTCGGTGGTTTCAAGATGTCTGGCCTGGGCCGTGAGCTCGGCTCCTATGCCCTGGAGAACTACACCCAGGTCAAGACCGTCCACTACCGTCTGGGCGACGCTCTCTTCGCTTAAACAAATGTATTTGCACATAGTTTATGAAATTAATGAGAAATACGTTCAGTTGTTTCAGTTGTTGATTCACATGTTTCGATTTGAGAATGGAAGTCGAATCATGTCATGTCCAATATATGGTAATCCACTGCAATGCGAACTACGTACGACGAAGCCTGATTGTTGTCAATGTCACCACGGCAATTGACACACTGCCTCCGATAACTTGTCTGATAATTTCGTTCGTGCTATTAAGCTCAATGTAGAGACCTGCGAACTCAGTTCTCGGGAAACTTCTTCAATGCTGTCTCTATCTCATCGTCCAACACGAGATAGGAATCATTGATCGACTGCGGACACTCCGGAACCGCTCCTCCAATCTTGAAAGTATAGTCCTACCGATATGTTAGCTGGGCCAAGCAAACCAAACGGTGCATAGGTACATACGAGTACAGCACTCCGCAATTTCATGATATTCCTGTGAATGATACCAGCCTCGGGCTGTTGGGAGTTCTTTTTAACAAAGTCCTCACTCAAATTTGACTCCAGGAAGAGTTTTTGGTTCTTGGTGTACTGTATGGCTCGTGATCAGTAAATTTAAAGACATGATAGGCTCTCAAAATATACCTCAATGTAAGCATCGCAGACCCGCTGCTGGTCGCCCCTGTCAGGAATGTCGATATCGCACTTTAGATCCTGGTCAAGATGATCCAACACCGATTGATAACCTTGAGATATAACCTAGACATGATGTCAATTCTCGCATCTGAAAGTGCATCCGCAAATGCTTCTCAATCGGTACTCACCCCTTCTGGGTCGAGAGAACTGTCGCCCGCTTGAACGGCTGCCGGCATCAGAGCGGTCTCTTCAGAGAGGATCTTCAGTGAGTGAAGTACTTTGTCTGTGTTGCAAGTAGAACTGGCCAAAACGCCTGTAGTGGCCAGTACTGTAAAGAGGCATGCTGAGCGGAAGTGCATTATGGCGCAATACTCCAAGGGGAAAGCCTGAGTACATATGTAGATTTATATAGCATGATATGAGATAACGGAAACTGCGCGTTGAGTATTTATATCCCAAGGGTGTATAGGGTGTATCAAAAAAGTGAGGCTGCATTCCAGCCTCCCTGGACGACAGCAGCAACTGGGCATACCATAGATACTGTAGGACAGCATTCCTAGTTAAGAAATGAGCCAGCACCGCCTTGCGGTCTTTGAATTCATTGGACATTGAATGGGAAATATCTGTAGAACAAGGGCGAGGCATGTCCTCGTCAATGGATTAAAACAGAATGCACTAACTCTACCCCTCAAATGGGGCCAAAAATCGTTGATTCGATGCGCGATAGCAGACAATCTCAAAGATGTGTTGCTGTCCCACTTTTTCTTCAGTTTCAAAGCTGCGATGGGTCTCTGCAGCAAAATAAGACCCCACTCGACTTCTTGCTAGGCGAAGGCTTAGTTACGCCTAATGTGATAGATCCTGGGATGATCGATTCTTTAATTATTGGCTCTTGTTTCTGTGCTGGCGTGAGTTCACCTCGGCTAGGACTTGTTTAGTGTTGATCGAAGACTGCCGCCCCAACGGTCCGAATCTCCCTGAGCACAGCCTCATGACAACCGGTTTTCCAGAAGTCAAGCCTCCTTGGGCCTAGACTTGGTATAGTCGCAACCAATACATCTCAGCAAAGAGCATAGGAACAGATCTGAGGCGTCTCCTATTGGTGTGCAATTTGTTGCAGGATCAACCAGAACTGCCAAGCGGCCGGAATACGAGCTTGGCATGAAGCTATCCGAGTATAGAGTAATCTGCCAAGCAAAATCACCCCTATATCATTGAGCCCCTCATCCTCCTGAGAAAGACGAAGGATTGATGATGACGTTACACCATGCGAATCGCCGTACTCTACCTTGTGACTGTGTTACAGCTATCTGCCTCTGCTGTAGCAGATAGTGGATCCCAAGATCTAGCAGTTCCGCCATCCAACCGACTAGCACCGTCTTCATCGCGCGTCGGGGCAAAATGGCTGTACAAGCGGCGGCGAGGGGGAGGAGGCTCTGACTCCGACTCCGATTCCGACTATAGCGACTCGTCCGATTCCGACAGCTCATCAGACAGTAGCAGTGGAGGGAGCAGTCCCGGTCCTCTATGCTATTACGACAAGAATACAACTATTGAAATGCATAATATGATGAGCTACGGACATTATTACCAGGCTGGAATCGGCAGGTTCGTTTCTACCACATCCATCCCATCATCTATTCTTGGTAGATCTAACATGGCTTCTAGTCTAGGAAATAACTCTGGAGGCTTCACCCCCGAAGGCTCCGGAACGTATCCAAAATGGGACAACAGCAGTGGCAAATGGGTTGCACTTAAAGACTACGATGTGTCCTATCTGGGCGACGACAAGGAATACGTCTACCTTGGCGGTGCGTACGTGCCCTATCTCTCAGGAGAGCCCTCGCCAAATGGAGTAATTCCTAAGCGACTGGATCTCGACTTTGTCACAGCTCCGTACCCGTACTTTGGCGAGGACCTATGCTCGGTACCCAACTCGTCCTATGCATATGAATACCAGGCAAAGTACAATTGGACGGAGTTGAATCTCGACGACGCAGCCTCTGAGCCCTACACCACTCATCTCCTCCCGGTATACTGCTGCTGTACGCTTTACACGGTTTGCGGATGTGACGACTACCATCGCAATGGAAGCTTTGTCCCAGTACTTTTGGAGTACCTAGGTATCTACAATGATCCACAAAACACGACGAATGCATGCAGTGTGACAGTAGACGGTGAACTAGCGTTAATCATCAACGGAACTTTGGCAAATGGTTCGACAAGGGCAGACAGAGATATGCAGCCGACGAAGGAGACGGTCGTGGTGAAAGAACCTCGTATTTGTGACTCTGGCGAAGCCTCTGCTTCTGGGGCTGATCCGATGCATATACTAGGAATGTCTGGGAGTGGATGGATTACTTGGACGATGACGGCGGGAGTAGTTTTCGGGTTGGGTCTTGTATTACTATAGTCGTATGAATGTTCTGGTTAGAGTATATGAATCCTGGGTAACACGCAGCTTTTTATCCCTCAGTCACGTACTTCATGTCAATCTAGGACAATTCGCATTCCATCCAGGTAGCAAAAAGAAATTAGAAAAACATACAACAGCCGGGATTCGCTGGTGGTCACCCACCCAACTACTAACCGGCCGGCGTGTGGCTTAAGTACGGCTGAGCGGACGGGAAGCCCTGTTCTCCACACCCTATGGTCGTATGTGACATTTTCCAGCGGAAGATGATTCCATATCGATACGGGTATGAGGCTTGATCGTTATCCAGCTTCGACTCTAGTCACCTCTATCAGTAAAGGTCCGGGTGTTCTAGACCACATACGTGGTACCAGAGACATCCGGTTAATGGATTAGACCTGTGGAAGAGGAACGGGTTATCTCTCCCCGAGCTGGTCGGACAATTTTACCCCGAACTATGTCGGACATCAATTTCCCGATCGTATCGACAGTCAAGTACGTAGTACCCATGGTTTGAAGCTCGATTAGTGTACGCATTACTGGATTACTGGTAATAGGTGCAGCTGGTATTTGGATTGTCTTAAAAGATGATGGGCGTGGGGAACAGCTGGACCTAAATATAACTCTGAAAGTTGTCTCGCCGAGCAGTACCTCAAATATATACAATGATGCTGCCACTGCCCATCGATATTTTCAATATACCGTACATGCCCTTTAATTACAATCGTGACTGATACACCTCTGTCGACTCCTGAAGCATCTTCTCGTAAGTCTTGGACCACGCTGGTCCACGATAAGCCATGGAGGCTTCCGAGGCGACATGACGATGCATGTCATACCTGACTACCAGTTAGCCAGCGGCGCATATATACAATGCTCAGATCAAACTTACTCATTCATCTCCTCGATGGTCAACTTCTGGTTCTCGTTCGCGACCCGATATCCTTTGCTTCCTTTCTTGCTGGAGAAACCAATTCTTTCAGAGATATTTTCGCGCGCCCGGGCACTAGCAGCTTGCACTTTGCTCGCCCGGTGTTTCCGGATCTTCTCATACAGTTGAACGCCCGCGTTCACATTCTCCGTATACGAGTATGCCGGACTGAAAATAATCCCTAGGGCGGCGGAATCCTCAATGGCCTGGCAGGCACCCTGGCTCTGGTCTGGTAGCATGGGGTGGGCGGCATCACCCAAGAGACAGGTGCGACCCTTCTGCCAGTACGGGTACGGCTGGTGGACAAACAAGCGCCAGGGTCGGATATCATAGGAATTGCGGAACATCTCCTGGAGCTTGGGGTCCAGGTCCTTGAAAGGAGCCAAGAGCTGCTCGCGCGAGGCTTCGTAGTTCCAGCCTTCGCCACCATGGTCACTCTCGGCCGTCGGGAAGAAACAGTAGAAAGAGTGAATTTCGCCGTTGCGACAGGGGGAGAAGACAATCTTGTGAATGCCCATTCCGCCCCAGTATTCCAGGGCCTCGTTGGGGGAGAGATCCAGCAACCCCAGGCGTCGGACTTCCTCCGTTTCGATGACGCAGTGGTAGCAGGTCGACGTGGATTGTTTTCTCTCAGGGAAGATTCCGAGCGTCCGACGCACGGAGGACTATCTTATGTTAGGAAACAGAGGAGTGATGTCAGCAGAAATTCGGTACGTACCCCGATGCCGTCAGCACCAACAATGAGGTCGTGCTTGGCCGTCACCCCATTCTTGAACTTGACAATGCCAGCGTCGTGATCGATTGACTCGCAGGCGTGGTTCACCTTCAGCACAGCCGGCACACCCTTCCCAGCCCCCGTTGCGGAGGTCATCAACATTTGATGCATGTTGACCCGGTGGAACATGTTATACACCTGCGTGAGTTTAGTCGGGGTCCGAGAGGTTCGATACAAATGCAGGGCAACGTACATGGCCCCATCGGTCTTTGTAGTCCGACAAGTCGTAAACATCCTCCACGTCACCCGTTTTCCAGTCATGGCGGATGAGTTTCTTCAGCACCACGGGCTTGCCGAGACTGACGTCGACGTCCCACTCCTCCAACCATCGAGTGCCGTTGGCCGCGCAGCTGATCGCAGCACCGACTTCGCCAGCGTAGTCGGCTCTTTCATAAATGGTGACCTTGTGTCCAGCACGACGAAGAGATGTTGCCGCAGCAAGACCTCCTATTTCATCCATCCCGTCAGTACAACTTAATCATCCGTCGAGAAGGGAGTCCAAAACCGACCAATACCACCGCCAACCACAGCGACGTCCAACTGCCGCCAGCCTGCTTGAGCTGTCATATTGTATATTCGTTGGATGCGGGAATATGCACAGAGAAATCTAGGTGAACTTAAACGCACAGCTGTAATGTTACAGTGGGCAATGATGTCCCTCCTGCAGCGGGAGATGTTCCATTATTTAAGTTAATGCATGCAGTCTCACAACAGGGAATCCTGATAACCGCCATGGTTGGGAGGCGGCCCGCCTCTGTCTATGGAATATCTCTCTTGATAAACCACGGTAGTGACCACTAGGGAGCGTTCAGTGGCGGAGGCGGGGGCGGCCGGATCATATCCGACAGGAGGCGGGCCGCACACCTGTTCCTCAAGAACATACCCGCCCCTTTGTACGGGATATTATGGGGCATTTGAATAAGTGGAATATATGCTATCGACAGCACTATGCCAGTATTGGCCTGTTTTTGGCGAATGCTTATCTTCTGATATTTGTGACTAGTAGGATCCTTCCTAACTATCGCCCACAAAGGCTGCTTGTTCCTTGGGAACTACGCTATATCGACTTTCCATCTAGATATGGAACGGTATGTGATTGAAGAGTATCAGACATAGAACGAGGACAGATTATTAAAACAGCAAGCTTCATTAATCGTACATGACTGCGAAGTGGCTCATTATTCGTACTCGTAATCAGACATAATGGTACATGAATCATAACGCTGGATTCGACTCGCTGGTCCTGCTTGACACCGGGATAGAACCATCGATGAACGGGAAGCTATCCCACAGCGGGAGTTCCAATCCCTCCCATCCGGAGAAAGTGCTGTCCTGGCTGACGGCATCCATCAAAGACCACGAATCAAGTATGTTGGGTGTTGTGGGCATGGAAGGATCATCAGTCTCCACAGAAAGAGTCACTGGATTCTGGAAGCCGGGCATGGACCGGCTACTGTTCAGGCTAAACAGCTTACTGACATAACGGGTCTTGTTTTGCGGTGGGTACTGCATGAGTCGTTGACGCTGCGCTGTAATGGCGTTTTTCAACGAAGTGAGGATTTCGTAGTAATGGGATGCTTGAGCTGACTTCTGTGCTAGGGTGTGAAGGATTTCCAGCGCTCCGTTGAAGGCTTGTTCGATGCCGGAGTCGCGCTCTTTTCGGGAGAACATCGAAAAGCCCAGCACGAGGGCAGCTGCAAACACAAACGCCCTACGTATGCAAAGTCAGCTTTGCACTGTCTATGATCTGGTAAAGTGCGAATGTGACTCACTTCATAATACACATATTTCCCAGGAGCAAACCAGAATGATGTACTTCCATGCATGTCTGCATCATGTACAAGGCGGAGTCCGTACAGGCGCTGGCGAGCTTATTGTGCGCTGCATCCTCCTGGAGGAACTCGTCATCGTCGCCTGGACTGTTGCACAGTCGCGCAAGACGAACTCCCAAGGAAGATATCAGGAATGGGCGACTGACAATGATTACTGCGAAATGATACGAGCATGCGACATGCAGGCTTCCGATGATGTGTGGTTGGGCCGTAAGAAGCTCAACCTCTGATGCCGGTGATGTCAACACCGAGCCCGGCAAAGTATCGCTCCATTCGTTCAGCTTTGCCAATAAGGATTCAGCGGTATCGGTGGAGGCAGCTGTTTCCCCATAAAGACGAACGATGATCTCATCTAAGATTTGCGACATGCGATAAGAAGCGACGAGCCGCTCCTCCACCGGACTGGGTTCTTCCAGGTCAAGTGCTTTTGCATTGTATTCTGAGCGGATGTTCGCTGTGGCAGGAGGCCGTCCAAGGATTGAGCTGGACATGAGATCCAACGTGCAAAGGCTCATCCACGCACAGGTTCTGACTAGTGTCAGTAGCGAGACACTTCATTGCTCCTCACCTGGATTCATACCTCTCTCGTTGTTCGTTGATGGAGACCGATCTGGTGGAGTCCTTTAGGTGGAGACCCAGGGCTACTGCACCTCGAGCTGCGACTCCAAGGTACATGAAAGCGGCATTTCGACGACACGCCCCCATCATGTAGAATGCCATAAGAAGAAATAGTTTCACCAGCTCCAAGCTCGGGGTCTCGATCATCCCAGCAAATGCGACTTGTTGGCCGCGAGCGAAGAAAAAGCGCTCCACCTGAATGGTGATCGGATCATTTCCCACAGACTGTGCGCCGATCGCGATCTTTATGTCGCGCAAGGCTGATTTGAAGTTTTGACTGCTGGTTGCTGCTGTAGCTGATTCGTCTGAGCTGTCTGGGTCAAAATCGGACGGGAGATAGATAAAACCATTGATCTATTGTTTCTCAGTGTTACGTAGCAACTTTCCAAGAAATGTCAACTCACGGCAATCCGATAGGCATGGATGAAGGCTTGCAGTTGAGATGGTACCAGACTGGTTTCAACTACCGGGGGGATATCATGCGGGGTCTCTGTCTCTAACATATCCTCCCTTTTCAGGTTATGGGAGAATTGGGATGGACCAATATGCTGGGTGACGGTATCACGGACGAGTTGAAGGAAAGAAAGTGACGCAGCGCGTCCCACATACACTATTACTTAATTAGAATGAGGCTCAAATTCATCGTCATGTCGTGTAGAAGCGATCGCACCTCGTTCGCCTTGAAGGTTTCGGAGCATACGAGGATGAGTCCGATGCAACGCCTCTGGAGAGCGTGAACCTGGCTCGATCGATGAGTTGGCCGACGGATGATCGTGGGGGCTTTGGTTTGAGTTCGATGAATGGGGAGTGCTTTGTGAATCTAAAATGGGACTGCGCAGCACTTCAGGTGAGGTCGTTTCTGCATGAGACATCGACCTCCGCGAAGAAGAGGCCATTCGACGAGCTGGCGTACAGGTAGCCGCGCGATCCATGCGGATGCATTTGTCGCATGGAAACGTCCCACTGCATCTCTTCTTGGTCATCCGACAGGCAAGACACGCCTCGTACGCTCGGAGACGGTTCTCAGGTGGGACTTTAGGCCGGGGCATGGTCGTTGGCGCAAATGCGCAGCCCCGGCGGGCCGACACAGGAGATCAGATACGGGCCCGAGGAGAGAAATGGCGCTGGAGGGGTGCTAGAGGAGACTGGGATCACGGAATGACACGGCGAGGGATTTCACAAACGTGGATTGTGGGGAGAGAGATAGAGAGATGGAGAGAAACGAAGGATGTGGAGTAGTCTGATATGGCGCCGGAAGACATCCGTGGTCCGTGCATCTAAGATCTATTTCTCCAGCGGTTCGACAGCGTACACAACCGTCGGCCTTTTTTTTTTGGGTAGAGTACTTTTCTTGGGATTTCTGTGCTTGGTAGTGCGGGAAAATGTTGTTGTCTAGCCAGAGTTGGACATGTGACTTATATACTTCCGCCTTCTACGGAAACCTTGCTACTACAACCTCGTCTCTGATGCCAACGGCTTTTCTTCCACATAGCACGATTCTCGGATGGATTCAATTGGAAGGGCTCCATAGACACAAAGTATTGTTTGGACCATAAGATGATTCCCTCCCCAGAATCCCGCCGTTCCCATTCAGGCGCTTTGCCGTTTCGCGCCACATTCGGGTCCGAATGATCCACAGAGCTAATCCAGTTGCCCGTCACAAAGGGATCGTGGCCTCGCTAGCCCTCTTATAGCTGGCATCTTTCACGTCTACAGCATATCCAATCCCAAAGATAGCATTCGGCTCAAATATATGCGGAACTACCTCAACCGCTGCCACCGGAGTTGGAACACACGTCATCGGTAAGAATCTCGTGAATTCAAGCGACCTTTTCAACAGGATGAGTGAGATACATTCCCCAAAGAACGAAGAAGCCTCTCCTTGGTTCCATCTGTCTGAGAATGCAGATCAGCCTGAGCAATCCGATGTGGATTCTCATATCACGAACCGTGCGTTTTGGCCAATCATCGCTGGCCAGTGACATACTATAAGCAATAAATGCCAATTCCTACGCTCCCGTGTTTATCGACATACGATCTTGAGGGCGAGAATTCTCCAATGCGTCTCTTTTTAGGGATCTCGTTAGTATCCAAATTCCGCCTGACCACTGGCTCCAGGCTATCCCTCCGACCCCGACCCGACTGCGATTACTCAACATATGCCCGGATAAACCTGGTCAGCATGACGAACACACCAAGATTCGATACGTCTCATCAAGACCGTAAAGACACAACATGCTCTTCATTGGCCCTGTCGAGGAGTGAGGACGACCCGGATATTCGCCAAAAGTACCGCCCATTTATCCTGGAAGGGGACGCGGCGGATTGGATCGATGCATTGGAATTGACAACTGCCCTTAATATGGCGGAAGCTAATCTGCAAGCCACAAACGAAAGGCTTAAGGTGTTGGTTCTCTACGGCAGTCTACGTAGGAGATCATACTCCCGACTGGTGGCGTTTGAAGCCTGCCGGATCCTGTTCCGTCTGGGTTGTGACGTACGCGTCTTTGACCCCGAGGGACTCCCAGTGAAAAATGACTCAGATCACGGCCATCCCAAGGTACGGGAGCTCCGGGAGCTCAGTCGGTGGAGCGATGGGCATCTCTGGGTTTCTCCCGAGCAGCATGGGAACCTGGTGAGTCGATTTTGCGGGGGCTCTACATAATCAACGCTGACACGCTCTTTTTCTTCACGTAGACTGCCGTCTTCAAAAATCAGATTGACTGGATCCCGTTGAGTACGGGTAGCATCCGTCCGACACAAGGCCGGACACTGGCCATCGCCCAGGTGTGCGGCGGCTCGCAATCGTTCAACGCCGTGAACTCCTTGCGGATCCTCGGTCGCTGGATGCGGATGTTTGTGATTCCGAATCAATCATCGATTCCCAAGGCATATACCCATTTCCCCGACGAAGGCCAACCGGACAACCAGCGGCTAATGCCCAGCGGCAATCGGGACCGTCTGGTGGACTGCATGGAGGAATTTGTCAAGTACACTCTCGTGATGCGACCTCATCTAGAACTCTTCGCCGATCGGTACAGCGAACGGGAGGAGAAGAGGGCCAAGGGAAGGAATGGGGTGTGATGATGGCCTCCACGGTCAGAGGTACCTATATGTATATAGAGGTATCCCTAACGCATCTCGAAGTGAGCATAACATAATACGCAGTAGAATACAGGTCTAGATTCCGGTGGAATCCTTTGGTCATGGTGAAGACTTTTCCCGGCCGCTGATTGGTGGATCAGGTGCAAACCAGACAAACACACATTCTCGCTTGTGACTAGCGCAGGCGGTGAGTCTCCGCCAGAAATTATAAAAGGCACGTCTTCCCCCGACATTCTGGAAATCAAGCGACTCTACGTATGTCTCCCTCCCCCCTGCATTTTGGGACAACCTTGGATTGGACAACCACTAACAACCTCACAGTTCAAAGAATCACTTTAGAGTAGACGTCTCTCATTGAGCTCTTCTAAAGAGCCACAGAATCTCCACCCTTGCTGATGACTGCTATGTCCTCGATGCCCTAAAGTGAAGCCGTGTTTACTTCCGCCGCGACCGGGTCATCTTCCGCACTTGGATACGTCTTGTCTTCGGACGAGTTCGTGTCGGGTGTTGGGTTTGGCCACTGGTCAAGGGAGTGGTGATGATCTTGACCTTGTTTTGACGTCGGACTTCGGTCGGTCGGACTTGGTGGGTGTCGAGGAGGTCTGAAAGGTGTATACATTTGATGTTGATGTATGGAGTGTGCTCTACGTACCCTTTATGAATTCTATGATTTTCCTTGAACATTTTTCGAATTGTGGCTTGTAAATTACGTGCGTATAGTAGTATACCTAGAATCTGCCTAGGAACCTAGTACGAGGGTATTGTAGGTAGGATCATAAGGTATATCGCACTGTACTACGTAGTTGGAATAAATAACGAAATCCCCAAACGTCACATCTAAGCATCACGTGTAAGTATCCATGGGTATCGTTTACTTGCTTTCCATCTCAGTACCATTCTCCTTCGGCTTCGAACCTCCACGGTTCTTCGACCCTCGTCCACCGCGCGGTCCGCGAGACGATCCTCCTTCGCCCGACTTCCCGCCCCGATTTCCATTTCCATTCCCTCCAGCGTTGGTCGATTGCCCGTCACCGCGGCCCTTCCCTCGGCTCTTCTCACCCCCGGGATTTATCTTCCTCTCTAGCACCACCACCTGGCTTTGCGCCACCGAAACTGGACTTGCGGCGATCGCTTTCTGCAGTCCATCGGGCTCCGCAAAGTCCACATACCCAAATCCCTTCTTCTTGTCGATCTCCACCTTGACAACCTGCCCAAATGGCGTAAAGGCCGCCTCCAGCAGCGGCTCCGTCACGCCTTGCGAGGGATTGGCGTGTTTCAGGAAGGCCTGCGTAGCCGTACTCGTAGCCGGCGTGGAGGCTTGCTTCCCCTTCCCGGATTTGGAGGATTTGTTCGTAGATGTCGTACCAGCGAGGTGTGATCCTGTTTCGGTTCGAGGCGACGCCACATCACTCGTTTGAGTCGTGGTTCCCTTTGATTTGGCATTCTGCGACGAACCACCTCCCTTCTTGTCCTTTTTACCCGATTCGGAGGACGCACCGCTGGGCTCGTTCTTCCCAGAGTCCGCCTCAGACGCAGCTCCTTTACCTCCGCGACGACGACCTCCCGACGGGGCGATTCCCAGGTCTCGCTGGAGGATCTTGGCAGCAGCGGCGACGTTTCCCCTCTCTCTCTTGCGGTCGGATGAGGTCGATTGGCCGGCATCTTTGGGAGAGCTTTGACCCGTGGAGGACTTCGAGGCTTGTTTCGCGACATTTGCCGCTTGCTTGTTGGCCGCCTTAACTGCATCCCTCGTAGCTTTGTCCGTCTTGGATGATTTCTTATCCTTCTCACCCCCTCCACCATCCTTGTCAGCGCGCTGGAGAAGTTTCTTCGCCTGGACCTTATCGGATTTCCCGTCTTTGTCGCCCCGATGCTTCGACTTCCCAGAACCGTCCTTGGCCTTGTTGGCTTTCTTCTCTTTGATGTACTGCACCAACGGCGTAGTGGTCACTGTCTCCTTCTTGTCTTCGAGCTCTCCCGTAGTTTCAACGGGGTTGGGCTTGGTGATCGGCTGCGTGAGACTCTCCAGGAAAGCAATGAAGTCGGGATCCTGGTCGATAGTCCCCTGGCGGGCGTCCTTGCGGACACGGCTGCCGGGAATTTTGGCATACGGGGCGAACTCCAACAGGGCCGGTCCCATGAGCACCGGGTCATTAGAAGTGTTCCGCGCATCGACGAACGAGGTTTGGCGAACCTTGGCGGAGAGCGGGATGGTGTAATCACTGGAAACCACGTGTATGTAGGCGCGCGACGGTCGAGATGGTTTGGCGGGGCTTTTTTGAGGATGATTAGTTGGATCCGTATGTATATCAACTTCTGTCACAGCCGAAACCTACTCTTTCGATACTTTGCCGGGCTTATACTGAAACCAGTCGACCTTGCCTGCGCCAACCTTCCACTCGTCCCCGAGAGCGGTCTCGAATTCAGTTTGCGTCAGTCCTGGAGGGAGCCGACGGACGAGCAGTTTGAGACGAGGCGCGGGTGGCTTGGGGGCTTTCTTTGGAGGGGTCGTCGAGGAACCCTTCTGCGTGGCGGCGACGGGGATTTGGAGGACTCCGCCGGTGGGTTTCGTTGTCGGAGTCTGGGTCATCATGGGTGTGATCATGGGGAAGTGGAGGGGGGGGTGATGAAGGGAGAGAGACGGCGGACTGAAGAAAGAGGATAAGCTGGGTGATTCCTCAGGCACCAAGGCTACTACGGCCGAGCACAAGCTCCATGTGCGCCACACACGCGGTCCACCTCTGCGGGGAAACACTTTCTCCCTCATTCATCAGCTGAGGACATACGACACACGACGGACATATCCATTCCATGTCGGGCTGTTGTCATCTGCACTCCCGCGCAATCACTCGCTTATGATTCTTTTTGTCTCTCCTTTCTGGCTGATCTCTTCCTCTGAACCTCCCCGGCTTTTGCTTCGTCCACCATGGTAGATAGCAAGGTCCCTCAGCCAGGCCCGGCCAAGTTGAAGCGCAATGCTGGTCCCGATGAGTGGCTGGAAGCCGCCAAGGACTGCAAGTATCTATCGGAAGCCCATATGAAACAGCTGTGTGAGATCGTGAAGGAGTACATGATGGAAGGTGAGTTGTTCCCAATCCGTTCGTACGCTCCCCCGCCTGATCACCGTGCGCTACGGATAGAGTCGAATATCCAACCCGTTTCCACACCCGTCACAATCTGTGGAGACATCCACGGGCAATTCTACGACCTTCTTGAGCTGTTTCGTGTCTCGGGTGGCATGCCTGATGGGTCCGACGTCGAGCCTCCCAAGACCGCCCCCTCCGTAATCACTTCCGATGATATTGAACCGCCGTCGACCATTACAGACCCGAAACTGCGCAAGAAGTTGAAGAAAGGTGTCGACGGAGAAGAAGATGATGAGGAGTCCGCTTCCAACACGAGCCAAAGAGGTCGCTCGTCCAGCGCGGGGTCGGGTGAGCTCTCTCTGAACCGGAATTTTGTCTTTCTCGGCGACTACGTAGACCGGGGTTATTTCAGTCTGGAGACGTTGACACTACTACTCTGTTTGAAAGCGAAGTACGTCCCAACGTCTTCTCGGTGGTATGTGAAAGCGAGATGCTGATTGGTGGTATGACAGGTTTCCGGATCGCGTCACGCTTGTGCGTGGTAACCACGAGTCACGGCAGATTACCCAAGTGTATGGGTTCTACGAGGAGTGTTTCCAGAAATACGGCAATGCGTCAGTGTGGAAGGCCTGCTGCCAAGTTTTCGACTTCATGACGTTGGGGGCCATTATCGATGGCCGGGTGTTGTGTGTCCACGGGGGTTTGAGCCCCGAAATTAGGACATTGGACCAGGTGCGCGTTGTTGCCCGGGCCCAGGAAATCCCTCACGAGGGCGCTTTCTGCGATCTCGTCTGGTCGGACCCCGACGACGTGGAGACGTGGGCGGTTAGTCCCAGAGGAGCCGGTATGCATTCCACCCTTCTACAGTGCAAGTCCCCTCCATTCTGATCACTCGCATGTAGGATGGCTTTTTGGCGACAAGGTGGCCGATGAGTTCTGTCACGTAAACGACCTGACGCTTATTGCCCGCGCACACCAGCTGGTGAACGAGGGTTACAAGTACCATTTTTCCAATTCAAATGTGGTGACGGTATGGAGTGCCCCCAACTACTGCTATCGTTGTGGAAACCTAGCATCGGTCTGTGAGGTTGGAGAGGACCTGCGGCCGACGTTTAAGCTTTTCAGCGCCGTGAGCGATGACCAACGACATGTTCCAACATCGCGGCCGGGCCGCAGCGAGTACTTCTTGTAACAATATCGCATTGAACTATCTGCTTTGTCTGCGACATCCGGAACCTGGTCTGGGTGGCATGGGGTCAATGATTTGCACCGGCGCTGGCGTTCGGGGACGTACATGGCTACGGAACCCTGCTCGTTATCGAGCAGGGTTAGGGGATGGATATCCTATATACCTAAGGTGACGAATTTAGAGCATAATTAATGACAGCCATCATGCATGTTGACTAGATCCCAGCTGTAACGTGCTCCTGCATCTGGTAGTAGTACTCTATACTCCCCGCACCCTGGGTGGCCTGATGTCTGTCTCGGCAACTGTAGATCGCGAGATCCCTATCAACAGATAACGGGAACCGAGTCGGCTCCCCGGGGTCCATCAGACGGCCAGGGACCATACCCCAGGTCGGGAAAGATTTATCCATCGCCACGGCATCGGGCCATACTGCCATTTTTTGTGCCTCCGGATTGGGGCACCGGATACGCGGAGGATTTGGGAATCGCTGATTGGTGTAGAGTGCGGGAGCGGAGCCGAGTGGCCACAGACCCCGGAATTTCCTCCGGAGTGTCCGGGACGCATTCCGGAGCCTTATCCATAAGAATGAACCATTTATATCATTTCTCTTTACCTCATTTGCTTCATTTTTTGCCTATTTGATCCCCTTCGCTTCTTTATTGTTGCTCATCAAGGCCCCGGAGGCTCCCTAGTACCTCACATCCATACATCCTCCACAATGGCCGAAAAGGTTGACGTTCTCATCTGCGGTAGCGGATCTGCTGGCCTCTGTGCTGCAACTTGGCTGGCTCGCTATGGCCTTCGTTGCAAAGTGTTGGAGCGTCGCGATGGTCCTATGACCATGGGCCAGGCTGACGGCGTGCAGTGCCGTACTGTCGAGATCTTTGAAAGCTTTGGGATTGGCGAGGAGCTTCTTCGCGAGGCCTACCACGTTCTTGAGGTGGTATTCTGGGCGCAAGACGGCAACGGAGTCATCCAGCGTACTGGCCGCACCGCTGATACGCAACCCGGTCTCTCCCACCAGCCCCATGTCATTCTCAATCAGGCTCGCATCAACATGCTCATGATTGAATCCATGCGTCGCTTCAATAACCAAGAGATTGACTACGGTTATGACATCAAGAGCGTCGACGTTGACAGTGAGCTTGCCAAGGACCCTGCCGCGTACCCAGTGAAGGTCACGGCCGAACGGGACGGAAAGCTGGAGCACTTCGAGGCGAAGTACGCCATGGCTTGTGATGGCGCCCACAGCACCGTTCGCCGGTCTTTGGGATACACCATGGTGGGCGACAGCACCGACGCCGTTTGGGGTGTTATGGATATGGTCCCTCGAACGAACTTCCCTGATATCCGCAAGAAGGCTACCGTGCGATCCAAGGCCGGTAACCTGTTGATAATTCCCCGCGAGGGCGATAAGTACAACCTGACACGTTTCTACATTGAGTTGCCCGCCGGTACCAAGGCCAAGGAAGTCAAGCTCGAGGACCTGCAGCAGACCGCCAAGAAGATTCTGAGCCAGTACGAGGTTGAATTCGTCGAGACTGTGTGGTGGTCCGCCTACGCCATCGGTCAGCGGACGGCTGACCACTTCCACAAGGACTTCCGCGTTTTCCTGGCTGGCGATGCCTGTCACACCCACTCTCCGAAGGCTGGCCAGGGTATGAACGTCAGTTTGCAGGACGGTTATAATATGGGCTGGAAGCTGGCCTCTGTGCTAAAGGGACTGGCTCCTCCCTCTATTCTCGAGACTTACGTCCTCGAGCGCAGCAAGACCGCCGTCGATCTTATTAACTTCGACCGCTACTTCTCTGGGCTCTTCTCCGGCGGAAAGGTATCTCCCGCCGAGTTCCAGGAGGGTTTCATCAAGTCTGGTAAATATACCGCCGGATTGACTGCCAAGTACGACAAGTCGCCGCTTACCGCTGAGGATGGAGATGCGGAGAAGCTCGCCTCCAATGTCGTGGTCGGCATGCGCCTGCCTAGCTCGCAGGTGGTGCGGTTCTGCGATTCTAAGCCCCTCCAGCTGATGACTTCCTTGAAGTCGGATGGCCGCTGGCGTGTTATGGTTTTTGCCGGTGACCTCCACTCCAACGACAACCAGGCTCGTTTGACTGCTGTAAGTTCAATAGCCGAAGCGTAGGGATGGAGTACTAACAGATTTAGCTCGGAGAATATCTCAACTCTGCTGAAGGCCCCCTCCATCGGTTCACGCCGAAGGGCGGGGATGTCGATAGCCTGATTGAACCCATTGTTGTGGCACATGGCAAACGTCATGAGACAGAACTCGAGGAGATTCCCGAGGTCTTCTACCCGTTTTCGGGCAAGAATAACATCCGTGATTTGCATAAGATTTTCTTCGATGACGAGAGCTACAATAAGGGCCACGGCCAGCTGTACGAGTACCTTGGCATTAACCCACAGAAAGGTGCGATCGTGATCGTCCGGCCGGATCAGTGTAAGTGACACGGTTCAACACGACATCGTGAGGTCGCTTGAGCTAACGGTTTGTCTCCAGATGTGTCGGCTGTTTACAGTGTCGATGATTATGCCCAGATCGGCCAGTTCTTCGAGGGCTTCTTGATCCCTCAGGATAAACAGCAGGCGAAGCTGTAATCTTGCATGTCATTCGGTATGACGGGCGTTATGAATTATGAGCGTTTAGCATTGTATATACCTGTACTGGATTGCATAAGTCATAGGAGTGAGTTCCCTACTGGGTGTTGAATATGGACTAGTAGCATCATGCAATGCTATGTAAAGCAACCATGAAAAACTCCATATACGGAACAGAGCACATGCCGCGCCAAGAAATAAGCCTGACTTTCCCCTGGATGTAAAGAAAAGCGCACTCATCGGGGTGACAGACAACACCATACCTTAGTCCTACAAAGAATGGAGGTCCCTCCACATCTCTTTGATTTCACCCTCCCTCTACCTGAATTTTCCGCTACTAGGCCGGATCTGACCGATTTTGTCGTTGGTGGTCTCGTTTTCTCGAAAGCATTTCCATCCGACCCCAACCAGGAGCCCCGCGTGCTCCTATTGCAGCGGTCGGAGTCCGACTCCTTCCCGGGATTTTGGGAGGGTCCAGGTGGCCTCTGCGAGACTACCGATGAGTCCATTCTGGCGGGCACCGCGCGTGAAGTCCTGGAGGAGACCGGCTTGCATGTTTGTGGCGTCGTTGACTTGGTCGCCGTTGATGAGTGGGTACGAGAGAAGCCGGATCGCGTGCACCGTGTCGCCAAGTTTACCTTCCTGGTTGAGGTGGAAGAGGAACTCCCGTCGACGGGTTTGGCACGCTGGGAAGAGGGCGTGCTGTTACAACCCGACGAGCATCAGGCATTCGCGTGGGCAACTGAAACCGAAGTGCGCGATGCCCTTGAGGCCGGGACAGGGTCGCGGTATCGATTTGTTGGGGTACAGGGACAGAATATGCTTACGGCTTTTCGGATGTTGAAATCATTGATGTCTGCTACATAGCAAGGCTTGATAGATGTGGATGGGCTTGCATATAAGAAGATTGTCGTGCATTTGAATGATATCATGTAGTTCTGTGCAGTCCTAGGAATGATATTTCAGGCAATATCGTCTTCGGCAGGAAGGATTCCCTCGGCCTGCATCTCGAGGGCAACTTGATCCACCTCCTTCCATACGCGAAGAAGATTATCTCCTACCACTTTACGTGCGTCATCGTCACTGACGCCTCGTCGCAACAGTTCGCCGACTACAGCAGGGAATTTAGAGACATCCTCGAGGCCACGCGGTGTGTTGAGGATGCCATCGAAATCACTTCCCAGTCCGACATGGCCGAATCCGATTAAATTGCCGATGTGCATGATATGGTCGGCAACACGCTCCATCGTGGCGTGGTCCGGATCTAAAGGGGGTATGCCATTCGGATCGGCCTCTTGCGTGCATGAGATGAATTCGGGGGCGAAATTCACCATGACCAGGGAGTTCCGTGATTT
This sequence comes from Aspergillus ambiguus, assembly GCF_047715705.1. Classification (NCBI taxonomy): domain Eukaryota; kingdom Fungi; phylum Ascomycota; class Eurotiomycetes; order Eurotiales; family Aspergillaceae; genus Aspergillus; species Aspergillus ambiguus. The sequence goes on along the minus strand of NW_027395537.1, from coordinate 98,943 downwards.
AACCAGCTGTAGCACATCGTCGGGAACATTGCGTGGGTGCGGGCAGATGGCGTACGCTGAACTATGGCTGAAAATTACGGGTGCACGACTGCCCACCCAGTCGTCTTTCCCTGCACCAAGTACATCACGCATCGTGTCGACACTGACATGGGCTAGATCAACGATCATTCCTAGACGATTCATCTCTTGGACCAGCAACTTTCCTGCCTCACTGATCCCGTGCCATAACGGGTCGGCCTTGCGCGCGCTGCCATCGGGCGTGTCGATGACGGCCGCGTCGGCGTACCGATTAATGCAGTTATGGGTGAGTCCAGCATATCGAACACCTTGGCTGTAGAACGTCCGAAGGTGAGCGAAGGAGTTTCCAATGGAGTGTAGACCTTCGATTCCCAGCGGGGAGATGATTTTGCCTTCCTTGAAGTCCTGGAGTGCGGTGGTGCCATTGGGAGGCTTCGAGAAGGTGTCGGGATAAGCTTCCTGTAGCCTCGACATCACATCGACCTGTTCAAAGGTCTGCCGTACGCCTGTTGAGGGATATTAGCGGGCCCAGAGGAAGAGGGTTCGGGTATTCTCAACACGTACTCGACGCGTAGTTCTCGTCCGAGAAGTCAGTCTTGTTCTTTGGACATTCGACAAATACGCTCCAGAAAGTGCCCCCGACCTTGCCTTGAGCCAGTCGTGGCAGATCAACGTGTCCTGCTAAGCCACCTTTGGTAAAGGGGTCGGTGAAGTTGTCCTGATAGATATGATTCTTCAGTAGTACGCGGAGCAAGATCGCAAGGTCATCATGGCCGTCTGCGGAGTGTTGGCTGGACATATTCTCGCTTTCGGCCACAGAAATAAAGAGATAGAATCTTACCAATGAGAGGTGTGCCTGAGAGGATCCTATCTACTCTATCATCTATGCTCGGAGTGCCGTTGGTCGTGGAGACCATCACCAGTAAAGCTGCCAGAAGCAAAGTCACTGTTAAGCGAGCCATGTTGCGCAGGGGTGAGGAATGATGAGGCGAGTGATGTGCCGTGGCCTGGTATAAGCCAGCCGATTGAGGTAGAAGACTCTCCTTGGAGGACATGTTGGCTTTGGACATTATGCTTGAGATTGACGTCCAGGGATGAGAGAATACGGATTACCGGTTTGAGAAGGTTCCTGCCTTATCACCGAGGCAGAAAGGCACCGCTGCGGGAGCCAATCAGCGCCCATTCGTTCCGCCTTTGTGAACCTCAACTTCTTCTACTTCAACTTCTTCCCATCACACTCTTCATCATCGTTGGAACCAGGGTGAATCACGTATCACCCCTTTCCGATGCTGAAATAACTTCTTCGTGACGTTCTGCTTGGCTTTTTAGCTTCCTTCAGGGATCAACCATGACCGAGGTCTCTTTCATCGGGGGTGAGTAACCAGCTGCTCCACCAATATCATCCATTTCTCGACACCCAGCTCATGAACTTGCAAATCAGGCCTCGTGTCTTTGTGGCACTCTTACCGTATCGCTTTTATTGTCCTGATTCTTACTGTTTTTATTGTCCTACGCGTATATGGCGACCGGTCCTCGAAGTCCAAGACCCCCACTGCGTCGTCGATTCCCTCTTCCCCGCGAAGCCAGTCGCCAGTCAACAATGAAAAGCCAGTCACGGAGAATGACAGCCCCGCGGTCACAGTAAAAAAGAGTGACATACCCGCTGTGAGTAGCTCGCCCAGGTCGACAACCGGTCCGAAAAGGGTTACCGGGAAGAAACCGTTGAAGGTCGCCGGTCGACGTGCTACATCAGAGCAAGATACTACTCCATCTTTCATCCAGCCGATCATCTTCTTCGCGTCGTTAACTGGAACAACGGAACGATACGCCCAAATATTGTTGGAGGATTTGCAGACTGCCGCGCGCGACCGTGCCGACCCGAACAACCGCCAGCGAGGCCTCCTGCCCCCTCAGATCCACGATCTGTCCTATATCGACTTTGACGACTTCTTTACCTCCGCCCCGAAGCCTCCCCCGACTTCCCCAGGCACGCGATACGTCTACTGTTTGCTGATACCTTCCTACAACATCGACACCGTTCTGAATACGTTTTTGGGTCATTTGGATGAAACGCACCATGACTTCCGTATTGACACCGCACCCTTGTCCACTCTGGCCGGCTACGCAGTGTTTGGTTTTGGAGATAAAGAGGGGTGGCCTACGGAGGAAGAAGGATTCTGTTCGCAAGCTAAAGAACTAGACCGATGGATGGCTAAGCTGACTGACCGGAAGAGAGCCTACCCTCTAGGATTTGGTGATGTCAAGACCGATCCGGAAACCGCTCTGAAGGAGTGGTCTGGCGGGCTTCAGGATATTCTTGGGGACATCGTGGAAAATGGTGGTCTTGGTGAAGGCGTTCCTGGCAGCGGCGACCCTCTGGAGAGCGACGAAGAAGATGTGGATGATGACGAAGGCCAGACGACCGGTATCAAGAAGACCAAGGCGCAAACTGTTGTGGATCTGGAGGATATAAGGGTGGCCCCCGATTCCCAGAATGCCTCAGGATCACCCATTCCAGTTGATTTTACCACGGCCGGAAAGTCTACAGCACCTTCCAGCAAGGGAACAGAGAAGGAGATGGTTCCGACAACGTCTCCTACCTACTCTGCCCTCACAAAACAAGGATACACGATTGTTGGTTCCCATTCTGGTGTAAAGATCTGCCGCTGGACCAAGTCTGCCTTACGTGGTCGCGGCTCGTGCTACAAGTTCTCGTTCTATGGGATTCGTTCGCACCTGTGTATGGAAGCAACTCCATCGCTCTCCTGCAGCAACAAGTGCATCTTCTGCTGGCGACACGGTACGAACCCTGTAGGGACTACTTGGCGGTGGAAGGTTGATTCACCTGAGCTCATCTTCAATGGAGTGAAGGAGGGCCACTACAAGAAGATCAAGGCCCTGCGGGGCGTTCCGGGAGTGAGAGCCGAACGGTTCGCAGAGGCAATGCGTATCCGTCATTGTGCTCTGAGCTTGGTTGGTGAGCCGATCTTCTACCCGCACATCAACCGCTTTCTGGACATGCTTCACGGCGAACATATCTCAAGTTTCCTCGTGTGCAATGCCCAGCATCCTGATCAGCTGGAATCTTTGCATCGCGTGACACAACTTTACGTTTCGATCGATGCGAGCAACCGCGAGAGCTTGCGGAAGATTGATCGACCCCTCCACAGGGATTTCTGGGAGCGATTCCAGCGATGCCTTGACATCCTTCGGGAAAAGCGTCACATCCAGCGGACTGTGTTCCGTCTCACCTTGGTGAAGGGATTCAACTTGGATGACGAAGTCATTGGCTATGCCAATCTTGTCGAGAAGGCGTTGCCCTGCTTTGTCGAAATAAAGGGCGTGACCTATTGCGGCACTAGCACTAGCGCAGGAGCTGGGCTGACAATGCAAAATGTCCCTTTTTACGAGGAGATCCAGACCTTCGTTCTCGCTCTCAACAAGGAGCTAGAGCGCCGTGGGTTGAAATACGGTCTTGCCGCCGAACATGCCCATAGCTGCTGCGCGTTGATCGCGTCGGAGCGGTTCCGTGTGAATGGGAAATGGCATTCCCGCATTGACTACGATCGCTTCTTTGAGCTGCTGGAAAAGGAGAAGGCGGATGGATCGCCATTCACTCCGGAGGATTACATGAAAGAGACCGAGGAGTGGGCTCTCTGGGGCAATGGTGGATTCGACCCCAACGACGAGCGAGTGTATAGCAAAGGGAAGAAGAAGAAGATGGTCTTGGAGGCTGCAGCGTCGTAACTGCACTCCATTCGCTGTATGGAATATCTTCCCCATATTGATATATACCGCGTCTATCACGGCCTGATCAATTGCTGAATTCAGATAGGAATCATGTCCAAAAGTCCGCAAGACAATGATAACGAAGGAAAAAAGTTTTGATGACAGTTTGGTTTAAGTCGGTTTGAACGATGGAATATCCAACTAACATGTACATATATGTCAACGACTCATTTTGTGTGATTACACGCCAGTCTCTCGCCGTAGATGAATATTATCTATGGATTGGTAGGCGCTTCTTAGGTATGCTGCCAGCTTCTGAGGCCTCTGTCTCTTACATGGTAGAATTTTGGGCAGTTAGAATCCATAGACGATCTGTTGATAAATTTGAATATAGGCCCTCTACTTCAATTTGCAGGCATGCTTTCTACACTACACTAATCAGAGTTATTACATGCATACCACAAATCCGCATATTATTACTATGTCTCTACTGGCTCTACCAATTCTACGACCCAGGAGCCTCCTCCTTCACGCCCTGGCCCTCACTGACCTGCCAGGACTTGAACTGACGCGCAGGAAGGCCCAACTCAAACAGATGATCGATCTCCATTGGTGGCCGGTTCTTCATCTCCGGGACCACAAACCAAGTCGTTATCAAGCCCAGCAGACACAAGCCAGTGTAAACAAACCCTGTCTTTGCGCGAAGCGCACCCTCATCTGGGTTGAAGATGTACGGCAACACAAGTCCAAACACACCATTCGACAGGCCGTTAATCAACCAGCCCAAACCCTGAGATTTGGCGCGCAGCGTCAGCGACGATGTCTCCGCTCCGACCACGTACGATGCAGGCCAGGCGCTAGCGCCACAGACGGTGATCACCACCATCATCGTGACGGCGGACCACCACACCGTAACGATGCCCTCAAAACAGCCGAGGATGCCCATACCCGTCCACAGGATGGTGGTTATGCCGAGTCCGAACAGAATCAGGGGGACCCGCCCGAAGCGTGCCAGAGTCCACATGCTGACGATGTTGGCGATCAGACCCAGCGCAATCCCCACCTGCAAAAACAACAGGCTATTCGTGGCGTCCATGCCGACCATCTGCAAGAAATAGCTCGCCTTTGCCAACAATGTCAGCCCGAAGAGCTGCGGGATAAGATTGGCAAACAGAACTATCAATGTGCGTCGTCGGTTGACTCCGCGGAAGCACTGCACGTAGGAGTCGGCCTTGCGCCACCCTCCTTCTGTCTCTTGGTGTTCTAAACGGATCGACAGTTTGAGCTGCTCAATTGTTGCATCTGAGTCTGCGCGGACGGTATCTAGACGACGCTGTGCGGTACGTGCGGCGTCGATGCGGTTCTTGCGCACGAGATAGGTTGGGCTCTCCGGGAGGAAGAAGGCCACGATCAGCGGCAGCGCCGAGAACGGCCACTCCGAGATGAAGCACTTTAGGTACCCGCTGGCGCCGGGCAAGTCGAGCGAGGTGAAAACCACGACGCTGCCGACCAGCTGGCCGAGGAGGGTGAACAGCGGGAAAAAGGCCAGGATAGGCCCACGTAGCGTCGGCGGAAGAATTTCCGACATGTATGTCTGTATGGAGGACATTATCATCTGGACTGCATAGCCCTGTACAAACTTGGCTACAAAAAATACAGCCCGGCGGGTCAGGATTCTTGCAGGTAGGTTTGAGACATAGGCCACTGCTACGCCGGCGGCAGACACGATACTGGCGACGGCCAGTGCCAGGCGACGACCTGCGCGATCCTGCACGAAGCCGCTGGTGATAGCACCAAAGATACCCCCGATCGGGTTTGCGACGTTCCATAGCCCCAGCCAGAGCGATGGGATGATGAGATGACCATCAAGCTCGCGCCCGAAATCCCGTCTGTCGGGGTTAGTTGTGGGCTCGCACATTATGCAAGCTGAGGATAGGCTCACTGGAAATTAGGCATGGAGGACACATTCCCTACTATGACCAGGTCATAGCCATACAGAAGGATGCCAGTGGTTAGGGCTAAGCAGTATGCCGCGATCTTGGGAGATTGCTTCAAGTCCCGTATGAGCGAAGTCTTCTTAGACGTATCCCTGCAAGAGGCTGACTCATTTTCAGCATATTCGACAGACGGTTTACGATCCATATGGAATGCACGATTTCGGTTTGTGTCTTGGGAACTTTTAGATGGACGGCGCGAATGGCTAGTCGCGATAACACTGCTAAACCACACGCGACCATCCAGCTATATTTGTACGTGGCATGTCGGAGTAGTGAGCCGAGGCAGGTGCTTGAAACCCAAGAAATCCAAGTAATTCGATGAATTATCTAGTCAGATTGGGAATGAGGTGTTGTCCAAGCGCATCGCTGGTTGGTACACACTCAGCTAAGGTGGCGGGGTTTCGTCAATGAAAATTGTTTCCCCGCATTATCGCGCGCAGTCGAGCGCAGCCGATCACCATGTTGATACAACCTTGTCAGTGTGAGTGCAGGAATGAGGAAGCTCGTAGCGGTGGACTTTGGTTGCTCTAAGACGTCTGTCTGGGGCACCGAATGAGCGGGCGAATGGATGGATGCTTTCTGATGAGTGTGACATACCTATTGACCGAGTCTGTTCTATAGACGGTTGTGACTTATGCTCTTACAGTAAGGCACCGTCCTCTATGACAGTGCCATAAGGGCTCACTGGACAGGAGCCTTGTCCGGTATGGTAGCAAACATGCGGCTAGCCATGACCTGCAGACGAAGACGCACGAAGTTGATTAGATACCATGAAGAGTTGCATCTTTTTGGCCCCCCTGGACGTTGTGTTGCACGGCATTCATCCTTGCTTGTCGAGAACCTAAAATCAGCAACAAGTCTTGACTTCTCGGGCATGCTGCACACGCCATATACGCTGTACTGTATATCATAGCTACCTGGGCACATCTCCCTGTTCGAGGTACATCCACTGCCCAGTTGGGACCTATCGGGGAACTCAGGTATCGGGGACTGGAAAACAGCTGACCGTTGCTGATCGACATACAAATCATCAGATGTGATAGTGAAGTTCATATCGACGAAGGACAAATCGCTCAAAACTCCCTGACTCCAGACGCCGAAGTCCCTAACGGGGGATCGTTTCCGACTCCCGATCGTGGTGTGGACACCCAAATCTCGACCAACTCGTTCTTTTCTTCTTGGTATCGCCTCCAGGCTGGAGCTGGACAGTTCTGGGTGGAATGATCGGCACCTAGCCGCCATGGGCCGTCATTGTCAAGTGAGACATTTGGCCGTTAGGAAGGAGCTCAAAGGCCTGTCAAATGTTTCGTCCGATACAGGCCTCGGTATCTGTGTGGCATGACGATGATATGTGGCAGTCAATACCCTAACCCGCTTCTGAATCATGTCGTTGTCTGAAGCTTTCAGTGTCGCTTACCCTGACTGGGTCTCTTGTCAATTCCCGACGGTGATAGATTAAACGCACACGATGGACTTCTATATTTACCGGTGATATGGGACGTGCCTCCACTCGACTCCTGGCCCGTTCAGGGGAAGAGACAGCAATGGAGCCCACGTTCACGAGAAAACGGCCGGGAAGACCAACCCAATGGCCCGAAATATCACTAGACTGACGCAGCGGAGTGAAAATTCCATTAGTTCGACGCTGCAGAGATTAAACCCCGCCGCTTAGTGCCAGATCACCGAAATTGAACTGGATCCTGCCAAGTCGTTGGCCAGGATCGATATGGTTACGTTAGCCATTGCCCCTCGGTCATTTCTGCGCAGTAAATAACATGGTCTACGCGGGAATACGAGACCTCCCTGGAAATCCGTAGGAGAACATGAAGAAACGGTGGATTCTATCCGACATGTCCCCTATGCTAGACCGCCGGTTAGATTGAGTGGAGCCGTGATGTCCCGTTCGACTCCATTTTTCCCCTTCCCTTTTCCGTAGTGCGTACCAAATAATTGCCGGAAAAGCCCTTGGAGATGGAGAACAGCAATCTATCCCAGAGCTCGGGGGCTCCTAGGAGAGGATTCGCAAACCGGTTCGAACCACATGCAGTGGCGGAGGAGTATTTCTCCAGAGCACGTACTGCGCGCTGCATATGAACTCAAAAAGCGCTAATCTTTCGTCAGAGTGAGCTAGATTTGCCCTATCCTATCCCGTCTCCGGCATGAATTAAGGAAGAAGAGGAAAGATGCGCCGAAAATCGCTGCCAGATTTTCCGTCGATCAACCGGAATCTCGCCGGAGAGGAGTAGCCATCGAGATACCACCAGTCATTCTTGTCACCTCCTGGTTTCTGTTTTACTGCCTAGGCCTGACTCGCCGTTACGGTTTCATTGCCCTGTTTGGCTCATGCCGAGGTGGAGGGTGGATCACTCCAGCGATGGCCAAATCACAAGCCTACTAAAAAAAAATATCTATGCAGGACAGACTAAGAGAATCCGAAAACTGTCCGTCACTCTCTGGGCCGGGTGGGCAGGTAGGATGGACCGTGAGCCCAACCTCCCATACAGAGGAGAAGAGAATAACGATGGAAATCTTTGGATCGCATGCTCATTTGACATCTCCTGTCATGTATCGTGGTTCCTCGGTATCCTCCAGCCTAAGCGAGCCAGTGATTGTTCCTCAGGGGGTCGTGATATCCACCCCGTTGTTGATCGCCTCTTCTTTGGTGATAGTCTCGCTGGGGAACCTAGGCTAGCCATTGTTCTGGGACGAGATGAAGAGTATCTTAAAAAAAAAAATTAGCCTGGCGGGACCACGGCAATTGGTGCTGTCAATTGAGGTCTAAATAATCGGCCAGAATAAATACTGGCCATCCCCACAACGCTCTCCTCGTCCAACTACCGTCCTTCGGATTATGTGCCGCCCTCCGTCCCCAGGATGCATGAGGAGGACAACCGCAGCCTTGAAGTCAAGGCTGTTGCGGCCGCCTTCTTTGCGGTAGCATCCGTGGCAGTAATGCTGCGATGCTATGTGCGTGGATGGGTGGTCAAGGCGTTTGGCTGGGATGATGCGGCAATGGTGATCGCACATGTACGTCCTGATCTTGGTGAAGTAACCGGTGGATCGCATATACTAACTATGAGGAAATAGCTCTTCTACGCCATGTTCTCGGGGAGTATGATCGGAGGCAGTCTGTACGGCACAGGCCGGAAATTCGAATACCTCACGGAACACCAGCGAGTCACGGCAATGAAATACTGGTGGCTCTGTGAAATTGCCTACTGTTTCGCCTCGGTCGGCTGCAAGGTCTCTGTCTGCATCTTCTTGATGCGTATCACCGTCAAGCGCATACACATCTGGACCCTCTACAGCGTCATGGCCATGACCGCTGTGGCTGGGCTGGTCTTCATGTTCATCATGCTGCTGCAGTGCAAGCCGCTTGAGTTCTTTTGGACGCGGAAAGCCTTCGACCCATCGATCCCCGGTCACTGCTTGAACATGGAGATCATCGTGGCCATGACCTACGTCTACAGCGCGTTTGCGGCCATCTGCGATTTTACTGTCGGCCTCCTGCCGATCTTCCTTGTCCGAAAACTGCACATGAAGAAGAAGACCAAGATCGCTGTCGTATGTATCTTGAGTATGGCTTGCATGTATGTGATTGCTCCCAGAGATGGCAGCCGAGTACCTGACTGACCGTCCATTGCAGTGCATCGTGCGCCGTCATCATCCGCCTTCCCTGGGTTTCTACCTTCTACGACCCGGACTTTCTCTGTGTGTTTCCTCTCCTTTTCCAAATAGATCTCCTTGTCGTCCTAACCAGCGCAGACTCTACCGTCGAAATCGCCCTGTGGTCCAACATCGAGACCGGTCTGGGTATCACCGCCGGCAGTATGGCTACGCTGCGGCCCCTCCTGCGACACTGGTTCGGCTCCCATGTCGACGTGGATTATTCCTCTGGATTACCGGGTATTTCAGGGTCGCGGCGCCCCGGCGGCGCCAGCCGCGAGCGTCCGTTCCCTTTGGGCTCGCTTGACGAGAATCAGCAGAACCGCCTGCGACCGGATAAGCTGGCAGTGACGGTGACGACGGTGCAGAGCACGCAGAACGAGACAACGTGGCGGGGGTCGAGCAGTCCGAACAGCAGCGAGGAGCGATTGACGTTTGACCGGCCGCCGCCATTACCGACGATGGACTCTGGGGGGATGGGATTGAGCATCCACCAGACGTTCGAAGTGACCAGCACGACCGGCGGCGCAACCTCGGAGAGTATCCGGGAACACGTATAGACCTCCCCTTACCTGTAATTATCCGATATCGTATATACTGTATTTCTTAATGGATATGAGGTATGAATGAGAATGATCCAAAAAGCTCCGTTGCTTTGTGGATGAATAGTGCGTTTACGGCGACGCGACACACAAAACTATGGAGTAACAACCTCAGACCCGGTCTGATATAGCTTGGGCACGGGCCATCGACGCCTTGTAGCCTTAGGTAGCGACTCGCCGATGATAGGGCTCCTAGGTCGTGGCCGATACGGCCTTATTAGTCTTACCTATAGCTACGTTGAAAGCCGGGGCAAGGAGGGTATCTGCAGTATATGCTGTCTGGCTCGGGAGGCCGAGGAACCCGAGAAAACAATTGGTGGCCTGAAGTTTTGTCACTCTGGATAGGACTTGACCATTACACAGTGCATCACTGTCTAAACGGACCGCATGTATGGTACTTGCATAACAATAATGACATACATAACTCTAATCTATGCAAAGTCATGACATCGTCATAACCTTATTCTACCGTCGGAAGAACCACAGGAATTGTACATATTACACTTTCTATTCGTCTATCGATCATATCTAACGTACGGCGTACGGTCTCATTAATCATACCAGATAGCGTTCATGCCGAATCCCTTTTCAGGAATGTCAACCCGCGCCACCCGGGCGAGGTTCTCATCGCGGAATCGGTAAATCTCCACGAAGCCCAGTTGGTCATCGCACAGCGCCAACCATTCATCGCTAAAGTCACACGGGCTGACGGCGTTTGAGTGACCACCGCTGGTCGACGTCGGGTGGATCCAGAGCTGACGCTCAATGTTGCCGTTGGGGCCCAACTTGAACGCAGTGATGTAGCCCGTCACGTCGAAGTGGTTGCTCCGGGTGGTTGCGAAGAGGTACTGGCCATTGCGGGTGGTGAAGGTCACGTCACCACGGTACTTGTTCCGGGGGGGAAGGCCTTCCAGAGTCAGTCTCTTCCAGTCCGGTGACACGGGTGCGAGAAAACTTACCAGGCGGGAGAAGCGGGTACTTGACGTGGGTGTACACCGGCTTGTGCGTGCGCTCATCAATCACATACACAGCAAGATTGTTCCCCGCCTCGTTCAGCGCGTACAGATACTTGCCGCTGGGGTGCATCTCCACCCAGCGCGGGTGGTCATCCGGGTGGGGGGCGTCAATGCAGTCCACCAGGGTCAACTTGCCAGTGGTGGCGTCCTTCTGGTGTGTCCAGATCTTGTTGGCCTGCAGATCGGCCGAGTAGAGGTAGGTTTCCGTGGGGTCAAAGACCATGCCATGAATGCCGGTGTTGGGCTCGTACTCGTAGTTCTGGATGTTCTGGGCCAACGCACCCTCCCCATCGACGGAGAAGACATTTCCATAGCCAGCGTACTTGTAGAAGGGATTCCCGTAGACATTGTAGGGGGGTTGGTGGGCGGCCAGGACGAAGATGGCACGGGTGTTGGTCTCGGCGGAGGCGGCCAATTCGTGACCGGCCACATCGTGAGAGGCCTGATGAACGATATCGGTTGGGCTGTTGACCTTGAAGCTGTTCCATTTCTTCATGGCCGCACCGTAGATGGTCTTTTTGTCATGCTTTGGGGGGAATATCGTTAGCATTGGGTGGACACGGCCAGGAAGACGAAGCATACCGAAAAGGTCATCCAGGAGATGGGTTCAGCCTCCGGAATGTCGGTCTTCTTGACCAGGTCCAAAGTCAAGGCCTCATCATCAAAGGCGACAGTGTAGATGCGGCCTGGAGGAGTCCAGGTACCGACCATCAGATGATGCTTCATGGTGACGGGGGGTGAATGGGAGAAAGCACGAGCTCTAGACGGGAGACGGATGAGAGAGGAGGCGCGAGAGCGGACGAACATACGGGTGATAGACCAGGACTCCGGAAGATGCTACTCCATGCAGACATGTGTCTGTATAGAAGCCCCGGGAGATGAACGGAAGAACAACCGAATGCGGGGAGCGGCAGCAGAAAACGGCAATGAGGGGAGGTTCGAAATGGTCGCCGGTGATTGGCCCCGCCGCGACTCACCCGAAAAAAACACATTTCCGGGCGGCTCTTGACGGATCGCCGCTGCCGATGGCCACCGTCAGCTTGTTGCCGATGATGCGGTCCGGGGAATTCACCGTGCTGTGGCGTGGTCCGTTTTACCCATCTGGGGTTAAGGGAAAGGATGTGCCGGCTGGTGAAGTCTGGGTTATAAAAGGTTATGGAGGCCCCAGATCCAATCTGCCTCCTCCATCTCGATTCTCCATCTTCTCCTCGTGATACTTCTATACTCTTGATACCTACCCCCGTTATCTCCCTACGTCTCACGAAGTCTACCTTCAATATGCCCGTCAAGCGCCAGTTCGACCCTAACTTCACTCCCTATGTCGTCAACGCCATGGGTCCCAAGACTCCCGAGCGTGCTCGGGTCGTCTTGGGTGCTCTGATCCGTCACATCCATGACTTCGCTCGGGAGGTCGAGCTTACCTCGGCCGAGTGGATGATGGGTGTGGAGTTCATCAACTCCATCGGTGCCATCAGCACTCCTATCCGTAACGAGTGCCACCGTATCTGCGATGTCATCGGCCTCGAGTCCCTTGTCGACGAGATTGCCAACAAGATCGTGACCGAGGATGGCGTCTCTCCCACCTCCAACGTCATCCTGGGTCCCTTCTGGTCTCCCAACGCTCCGTTCCGCAACCTGGGTGACAGCATCATCCAGGACCCCAACCCCAACGGCAAGGTCACTCTCATGCACGGTCGCCTCACCGACATGGAGACTGGCAAGCCCATCGCCGGGGCCGTCCTCGATATCTGGCAGGCGTCCGCCAATGGCCAGTATGATTTCCAGGACCCCAACCAGAGCGAGAACAACCTCCGTGGCAAGTTCCGTTCCGATGAGAACGGCAACTTCCACTGGTACTGCTACCACCCGACTCCTTACTCTCTTCCCACCGATGGCCCGGCCGGTGTCCTCCTCAACCTCATGGACCGCTCCCCCATGCGTCCCGCCCACATTCACTTGATGATCACCCACCCCGATTACGCCACCGTCATCAACCAGATCTACCCCAGCGATGACCCTCATCTCGACATCGACTCTGTCTTCGCCGTCAAGGACGACCTGGTCGTCGACTTCAAGCCCCAGACGGCTGACCCTAAGGCCGATCTCGACCTTGAATACAACGTCAGAATGTCGTTGAAGAAGCACCACCCCAACCCCAACTCCGCTCCTCCCGTCTCTTCCTTCGAGCGTTTCAGCAAGGAGTCTAAGAAGGCCCAGGAGAAGCTGTAAAGGAGAAATTTGGGAGGGTGTTGTATAGTCAAAACCGGTTCTTTTTTTGCATGGATTAGCGATGATTTGCATGAGCTTATGTTCTGTTTATTCTCCACCACTTTCTGTATATATGGGTAGATCGGGCCAATGAATTTCGATCCATTCTTGATATGTTCCTTCGATAGCTTCGACAAGCTTCTGCAGAATTTCTGTACTCGATATTAGAGTAGGGTTTAGCGTATGATCCCACGTGGAATTAAGCATGGCCCACAGTAGGGGCCAATTGGGAACGAGTGATTACTGTCAGGTATGGAGTAGATGAATTTTCGAACAGGAGGTTAACTATATGTTGCAGCAAATCAGGTATATGAATTTACCAATCGAGTAATGGTGAAGCTATACTGGAGGTCTCTAGCTGTGTGTACAACAGCGTAAGGTAATTGTATATACGTATATTATGTAATCAATCTATGCGAAGCAGCTCCTCCATACGCAGCACCATCTGGCCCATGTACATAGGTACTCCAGAAGAGCTTCAGGGACCCCTAAGCGCATGCATTCGGATCGGAGAGAATGGCGCCATTCTTGGCTGCAAGAAGAATTACCCCCCATATACCCCGTCTGTTCACCGGAGCAGCTTTTGGATCTACCGGCGGATATAATTATATCCCGACCGGCAAGGACTTTATCCCCCCTCGGATGGCATCCCATACTCCAGACTTATCCGGACGGCTTTGTCCCATGGCTGTTGGTCCCGGCGATGCAAGGATCTTATTCCGTTCCTTCTGATTGCTCGGAACCCCGGGTGACAATGATTTTCCATGGGTGTCCATTCTTCCATATTCCGGGGAGTCCTGACGGACCTACAGGTTCTTTAATTAGTTAGTGCACATGTTGCTTAATCAGCTTTGTGCTATAATAGAATTGTACAAGTGACTCTCATACAATTTTGTCCTATACTTAGACTACCTAGGTACATCTATCTCACTCTCCAACACATTGATAACCCCTACAGGCACTGTGAATACCAATCATTCTGCTTCTGGCATGTGTACGGGCTGACACAGGTGGTCGGTCCGGTCCAGCCATTTCCGCCGCATTGTCCCCAGTGTTGCGCCTGGCCGGTGCTGGTAGACGATGCCGAAGTAGTGGTGGTAGTAGTGGTCTTTGTCGTTGTGGTAGTAGTCTTGGTAGAGCTGGTCGAGGTACTGGTCTTGGAGGTGGTAGTGGTGGTGGTAGTGCTAGAACCAGAGCCTCCAGGGAAGTACGGCTTCAGCAGCGACAGATAGTTTGTATACCCCGTGCCACTGGGTGGCTCCATGTTGAAAATGTACGTTCCCCACCAGGGACCAGCCGCCCACCACGCAGCACCCAACCAGACGTCCGTGTTCTGCGACAGATAGTCCAACATGCCCGTCACCGCCGTCTGGCAGACGCTGTTGGCACCGCCTGCGAACTCACCCAGGAACCCGAGCTTTCCGTTCGCCTTGAGCCACTCAGTCGCGGCCGTTACGCGTTCCTTGCCGATTGTTGAGCTGACACAGGTAGACGAAGTGCCGGATCCGTCCGAGTCAAGGTATTGGTGCATTTCGTAGACGATCTTGTTAGATGGGTCGGTCAGCGCCTTCAGGTTATCGTTGACACTGGCCCAAGTCCATGCTCCAGAGTACGAATTGCCCTCAACGAAGATATACTGGCTTGTAGCACCAGCTGCACGGATGGCGTTGATGGCAGCTTGATTGAGGTTGAGTACTAGGGTCTGATCCATGTCATGGTACTCATTGTCTGGGATGTTAGCAGGCTTATATCAAAAAAAAAAAAAACTGACTGAGGGATCGGAAACATACTGGTGTCAAAAATAACCTTGTCGTTGGATGCAAATTCCTTGGCCACGGTGGTCCAGAAAGCAGCAAAATCAGTCGTCGATGAGATGATATTGCCGTAGCTGTGCGCAGTCAGCTTCCATTAGGTTCTGTCAACTTGTAACTGAAGTCGCAACACACTATCTTCCGAAATTATGCGGATCGATGACAGCATAAGCACCCAGGTCGGTGATCGATTTGACCGTCTATGCTGATTAGTATTTAAACCAAACTCTCATGGAGCGGTCACCTACGGCTTTCAAATCTTTCATGTATGTGGCATCTGCCGCCCCCGTCATGGTGCTTGGAACCAGACGCTCCATCATAAATGCAACACGGAAGATATTCATACCCGCGCTGCGCAGCGTGCCAATGGTGGAGGCATCGGGCCAGATGTAGTCAGTCCCCAGTACACCGGGAATATTTCCTTGTCCGAATTCAGCACCAGACTCATTCGATCCAAACCCTTTGCCATATATTAGTATTTCACATTTAGTATGAGAAAGAGGAAGGGTAATGCGCACATAGGAACGAAGACGAGCGCTTGTTCGGCGCCGCCAGGGCCAGAGGGAGAGTGAGCAAGCCGAGCACCGAGATCTTCATCCTAAAGACAATACAACAAGCCTGTCATGCAACAGTCATTCAAACAAAGGATCAACTCAGATGACATTATATATCAGTCTTTGTCTCTCCGATGCGCCCAAGAGCCACAATTGTACGGCCCTTCGGTCCGCCCCCCGAACCCGCACCCCCTTCATATCCACCATATACACACCAAACACACCGCGCCAGAGCAATTTCCACTCAATAATTTCCAGACCCAAAAAGAAACGGAGACCAATTCGTCACGGCATATTCAGAGTCTTCGGCATTCGCACCCTGTTTGTTCAACTGCAAGTCGCTGATCCGGCCCTTGCCGGATCGGCAAAGGAGCAAACGAGGGCCGTGCATTCAGCCTAACCATGCCCCCTGTAATCTTCTCCGGGAGCGTTGTCCGGGGGAAAAGTTTCCTTGATTCTGTACCCTCGGTGGTGGCGGCGGCGTTTTGGCAGGCGAATGCAAAACACGGGGTAATATGGAGGCAAAACGCGGAGAATTCGCCGTTTAATCCTGCCCAGGGGTGCGTGGCGTTCACATGGCGTTGAAGGCGTGTAATGTAGCGATTTAGTCCCTTTCTAGCATATATGAATTCTGATTAGCTCGCAGGTCGCCATGCCGCCGCCGGGAAGGCATCAGCACTAACGCTTCTAGGGCCATGGCGGGAAAGGATTCTCCAATGAAACTGTCTCTTTGACCGGGAAAATACGCCCAAATAGACACTTAGATTGCTTGATTGAGGGGGTGATGCCATGTGATGTGCTTTAATCTCAACTACATGAACACCATCTCGGGACCAGCCCCCACTGTTTGGTTACATTCGCTACGGAAAGCTTCGTGGTATGAAACAAGACAGGTCAATTTTGTCACTAATCACACAGTAACTAGACAGGAGCTCCTCATCAACCAAAGACTATCATCAAAAGCAGAGAGCCGTCTCAGCTATCTCCATCCTGTGTTTACAGGCACTGCGAGTAGTAGTCGTTCTGCTTCTGGCAGGTGTACGGGCTTACACAGGTGGTCGGACCGGTCCAACCAATTCCTCCACACTGGGCCCAGTGCTGCGCCTGGCCAGTGCTGGTGGATGATGCAGAAGTAGTGGTGGTAGTCTTCGTGGTGGTAGTAGTAGTAGTTCTGGTGGAGCTGGTGGAGGTGGAGGTCTTGGAAGAGGTGGTGGTGGTGGTCGAGCCAGAGCTACCGCTGTTGAAGGTTGAGCCAATGGGGCCCACCTTGATGTTCGAGTAGACCACGTAGGAGTTGGCGTCATTGGTCTCAACATCGGAGGGCTCTCCAGATGAGATGTCGCAAGTACCGCGGGCCACACCAGGGGTAGTCGAGGAGCCAGTGGTGGGGTAGTTGCTGTCAAGCCAGAGCATGTTCGAGTTGTGGTCATCCCATAGACTCAACACGAGGACCATACCCTGAGCCAGAGCGGCGCTCATGCCTTCCATACCGCCGTGCTGCGAGAACACATCGGTATCACCGAACAGGGACTTCTGCGCAGTGCAGTAGGAGGAGGTGATCGAGTTGCCAGTGACTCCGGACCAGGTGGACTGGGAGTTGGGGATGACCTTGCCGTTCTGCACGTAGAAGCGCTTGATCTCAGAGAGAGTGCCGGAGGAAGTTCCATCGTTGGTAATGAACTGAGTCACAACCGTAATCTTGCTGTTGGTATCCACAGTCATGCCGGGGCCGTAGAAGGTGTGGTTACCCTGGCGGTACGAGTTGAAGTCGCAGCCATCGGGATCGCAAGTGCCAGCATAGCGAGTATCGCTGTAAGTGCCGCCACAGGCGTCACCCTCACACATGGTCTGCCCTGGGGTGTCGCAAGGGTGGGGAGTGTACGCGGTGGAGATGCTGTTGGCCTCCCAGATGTCCATCTCCGCGCAGCAGGAGCCGTGGTTACCGACGCCGGCATTGGCATCGTTGGCGGAGGGTTCCCAGCCCTCAACGTTCGCTTGACCGTTGATAAACTTCAAGTCACGGGGGCACTGAGAATCACAGTAACCCGTGCCGTACTTGGCACCGGCCTTGTTGGTTGAGTACTTGGACATACCACCGTCGGCGTCCATGGCGACAAAGTAGAGGGCACCATTCAGACCGCATGGAAGGTTGGAGACGTCGACATCGAAGGTAAACTCTTGGTTGAGCAGCTTGAACATCTGGTAGGTACTGTCGTCCTTCATGAGGTAAAGACGGGAACCGATGTTCTTGGATGAACTTTGAGTGACGAAATTCAACCGCATAGAGTTGCCGCTGGTAGTGACACCGTAGGTGCCAGAGTAGTCCGCACCTTCCAAGGCGCAATTTGCAGCGCAGGTCTCATCGTCCGGGCAGAGGGTGGCATCCCACTTGTTACCGGTGTAGCAGTTGGTGTAGCCACCGACGTTGTGGACCCAACGCCAGTTGGCGTCAATGACGACTTTGCCGTTGTTGGTGGTGCAGCTCCCACCGCTGGTGCATGTCTGCCAGGTCAAGGAAGGATGAACTTCCGCGGTGGAAGTGCCAACCTGCTGGGCCTTGGTGGCCGTCAGGTAGGCAGCCAGCAGGAGGAGCTTCTTGTAGATAGCGTAGGTGGAAGGCATGGCGAGAGACGCAAGGAATGCAGAGACTTGAGGATGAGGAGGACGTGCTGGACTGAAGAGGAAGATCCTTCCCTTTTATGCTGCTCCAATTCCTGTTGGGCGTCGCGTATGATGTCCTCGATCATGATTCTTGAATTCAACTGTTCACGGCTCTGCGGACCGCATGCCGCGAGGGAGATGAAGGTGGTGCGGCTGTTGCCCCACGGGGAAGTCCTCCGCATCTCCAGAGTAATGGACGTTTCCTAACCGAAGACAAGAAGATGAGAACGTTGTAGAATGGTCAGTTTTTCCCGATGTCTCTGTCCGGCTAAATGCATGGCCACGGGATGCCTTCATCAGAGTTACGCCACAAAGGGGAACCGGCCAAGCGCCGCGTCGCATATAGATGCAGAAAGTGCCCATTGGGGAAGATATGGTCATGCAGCAGGTGAAAGTAATGATATCGAGAGACAACGGTGCAGCGCTAATGCAAGCCTCGGCCATTGTTCGTATCATCCAGAGCCGGTAAATTAGGTGGCGACACGGATAACTGGATTGGGCAAGGCACCAGTTGTGGCGGGCGAAACCCGCCGAACCGGCATTGTGAAGATGGCTGGATTCTTCACGGTGGAAAAGAGATACTGGTAGATGAATGTGTTCCGCTGGGGAGAAGTGAGTATACCTAGGAGTCTGCCACCTGTAGGTATAGGCGGATCCGGATTGGGACGAGACCTAACCCTAACACATCAGCCCTAGCCCTAATCTAATCAATCAACTGCACTGAGTCAGCAGCGCCTTTGTCGCTCCATTTTCTTCGGCTCGATCAGGAACGGCCGTGTCGATCTGCTTGCCATCATCGTGATATCAGATTCCAGTCTCCCTCCACTTAACCCCCTCCCTTCAACATCCATCCCCTCGATTCAACATCAGAATGGACAGCTTTATTCTGACCCTCTCCTGCCCCGACCGTCCGGGCATTGTCCACGCGGTGACGGCTTTTTTGGTCCAGCAGAACCTGAATATCATTGACTCATCGCAATTTGGCGATCCCACCTCGCAGCGTTTCTTCATGCGCGTGCATTTCAAGGCCGAATCCAACCAACAGCCGTCGGCAGAAAGCCTGCGCAATGCATTCCAGTCTACTGCCAGCTCGCTGTCTATGGATTTCCAGGTTGTGCCCGCCGCGCAGAAGACCCGCGTGCTGATCATGGTCTCTAAGATCGGCCACTGTCTCAATGACCTCCTCTTCCGCCAATCCAGCGGCCAATTGGCTATTGAGATTCCTCTGATTGTCTCCAACCACCCCGAATTCGCCTCCCTGGCCGCTACCTATAAGATTCCCTTCGTCCACCTTCCCGTCACCGCGGAGACCAAACAACAGCAGGAAGCCCAGGTGCTTGAGCTTATTCGCGAGCACAACATCGACCTGGTCGTCTTGGCCCGTTACATGCAGGTGCTTTCACCCACCCTCTGCGAGGCCATGTCTGGCCGTATTATCAACATCCACCACAGCTTCCTACCCTCCTTCAAGGGCGCCAAGCCCTACCACCAGGCCTACGATCGCGGCGTCAAGATCATTGGTGCCACGGCCCATTTCGTCACCAGTGACCTCGATGAGGGTCCAATAATTGAGCAGAACGTCGTCCGCGTCAACCACGCCATGAGCCCCAAAGAGCTCACACATGCCGGGAGCAATGTCGAGAGCAACGTCCTGGCCACCGCCGTCAAATACGTGACAGAGCGACGGGTATTGCTGAATGGACATAAAACAGTGGTATTCAACTGAGACGCCTCTAGGGTGGGAGAAGAACTTTAATATATATCCTTTGTTGAGCTATTAATAATAAACATGCGACCTACATAGTCACGTTCCTAGAGCATCTGTGTGAATTATGGCCGGATGTCCTTGAAGAGACAGTACTATCCCATATTTAAGCTGTTAGGTCTTAGCACTCCTGACCAACTGGTGATTCTACAGCCTGGCAACTCTGATGCTGGAACCTGGAACCAAGCGAATGCGACGAAGCCCTACATCGTGAAGCCACTTTTCTTCGAGCATCCTTTTTCCCTAACGAGTAGCCACATCTCATGTCGGGTCCCGAGACTTCACCACGTGTCCACCTACGTGATGAGCTAGTTAAAGCCGAGAAAAGATGTGGGAAACCACAGGAACAAGTAACTTTAGGTTCGCAAAGGGCAGGCTGGATCCTCTAGGATAAGTTTTCGCTAGGGACAGCCAGGGATTTTATCGAGACTCTTGAGCAAAATATACTACTTTTTGATTGTTATAGTAAACTTGGCCGTTATCGCCTCCGTTGGTACCCGAAGCATGTTCTAGAGTGATCCAATGAGGTTGCCAGCGACAACATCATAGTAGATATTCATTGACGGCCCCTTCGTCTCAGAATATGCGACCCCCAACCAACGATGGATATTTGTGGTCTGCGAGATATCTTGATGAGGGCTAAGGGCAGGGTCAGTGATTCACGTCGAGCGTCAACAATTCTCGGATACTTACAATTTCGCCTTTAGTTCGTCCTTATATCGACTCGCCTGTTCATCCCAGCCTAGATACTGGAAGAATTCCACCAGCGCATCAGCAATGAACTCGTCATTGACTCCCAACAGCGGGAAGTAGATCTGGGGGGGCGATAATTCAGAAGTGCCAGGTTTCATGGCGTAGTTTATTCCGAAGGGCAGCCGATCCGCATCGATCGTCTCGCAGGCCTCATCCCCAAGCCTTAGAGTTTTTGCCAGTGTTTCCACCATCTCCAGGCCCTTCATGGTACTCAGATCAGTGAGAGAGCCACCCAGGGTCCAGTATTCACGGATCAGTGCCAGGTCCATGCGGAAGGTGGCTAGGTAGACCTTGAGTCTGGACAACATGGGATCAATACAATCCACGCCAATCAAGCCCGTCAATGGAGGCGTGATGCTTGCATCAGTGGGCACCCGCGGCCGGAGGAAGTCTTTCAAGGTGGCCAATGCGGACCGCAAGGGGGCATCCTTGTGATATACCTCCATTTGTTCGATCGCTTGGAATGTGAGGTCAAACAGGGGAGTCTCGGTGACGAGCCCCTTGGGAATGGTGGAGAAATAGACCTTGGGAATAACATCGCCGTCCTTTAGATCCAGAGATGTGCATATGATCGACTGACTTTGCTTAATGAGCTTTGTGGTCGCCACCATGCACTGTTTTCGATCAAGCCCAGTTTGCGCGTTGAAATGGTCGAACAATCGTAGGTCGACATGTGGCAGTAAGGTTGCCAGATTGGCCAACAGTTCTCGATCACCAAAGCTGTTTAGCGGGTCATACGATGTGCCTGCCAAAGGTCCAATTGCCTGCAACCCTAATCGACAAATTGTCTTGGACTTGTCGATCTTAACGCTAATCTCCAACGGATGTCCTCCATGGGATAGTCCGCTGATGAATTCAGGCTCTAGCCCCTGGCGACGGAATGGACCAAGGCTGGGAACAATGTACTTGTGGTAGAAAGCAAGATATTTGTACTGCAGGTGGACATCATAGTCGCACTGTACCAGGATCCGATTGAGAGTTTCGGCAGTATTGATCCACCAGAGTTCCTGGTCACGATTAGGGAAGCCTAGAGCTTGGCTTAGAACCTGCCAGGGCAGCGCATCCTTGCTGTTTGTCGCTGGTGCAAGCATATCGAAAGACAAATTGTTATACTCCGTGCTCGGTCTGATGAATGGAATTAGTGTGTTTCGTGTGGCCGTGGCAAACAACTACCCGATGGATTGAAAGGGAGACATATATAAATCCCAGTGGAGGGGGTCTCTTCTGTGCAAAAAGCAAAATGCAGCCCCCAAAAGCCAAATAGATCATTTTTCTGCCTCCTTGGACTCTAACCGAGTCCTGGCAAACAAGTCTCTGGTGATGTGTTGTGCAACCTTCAGTGACGACTGGATACGTCAGAATGGATGGATGTTTGCTTCGGATACGATCGAGGCGTTCTCGAACATGTCGAATCAACGACATGACAGAAACTTGGCGTGGTCCACATGCTAATATAAGTATCCAACTGTCATGTAGGAGCTGACACTATTGAATTGGCCGAACCCCACTGGATCGGCGAGTTTTGGATGTCCGACTACCTGAAGGTGAACGAACTGGGGCCGGACATGGGCTATTAAATACAGACGCAAGGGCAGAAGCTTGTTAAATTTTCATAGAATTCCCAGAAATTATGCATGTTCGTGTGGGCATCTTTTTCCATTTGTTTGATTCGGACCGTCAATCTTCCTGGTCTGCATACTTCGACCAGCTGGTGAGCTAGCCAGCCCTAAACACTCCCGCCATTTATCAGTCACTCAATATCAGTCCCAGGAGTAGGGCTGTAGGAGAGATAATAGTAAGCATGTATTCGTAATTTTTTATCAAGATATCGCCTGGTGGAAACGACCCGATCTTTGCCTATTACTAGGCAGCGCTTTGGTTGGCAACTCACTCACTCGTGTTCCTACTCAATCCAATATTTGACTCCTCCTCCTTTACTACAGATGTCGCACAGATGTTCGCTTCCCGTCGTCACCCACTTCAACGCCACCAGGGACATCACGCGCTGCGTCCGGGATCGTGCGACTGGAATCCATGATGAAGCCACCAGGAACGACGAGATAGAGGAAATATTGAAAGAGATTAACTTCAGTGAGTTCAATTTCTTGTTTCGATCATGCAACATCCAGATCATTTACAACCCAGATGATTCCGAGCGAAAAGACTACGCCCCACGGGGTTCTATCTGTGGGGTCTAGAACATATATCAGACAAAGCCCGATAAAAGCGGCAAATCCTCGTGGTAAAAGAAGCCCGAGAAGCTGATTAACCCGGTGGAAAATTCTGAGTGGAGTGAATATGCTCTCGTGGTACGCAATATCAAGTGTTATGACGGTCGTCGTAGTCTTAACATTCATTCCATCGTCATTCAGAGCCAGCCCCTGAAGACCTTCATTTGCCTGAAGGGAGTGCCTAAACGGGCCCCCCTATAGGGGCGGTATCATCGTGCAACTCAGTGGCCCTCCCGGTGTGGGCAAGACCCTTACAGCAGAGCGTTTAGCGGAACTGATGGCAGTGTCTCTTTATGTGCTGAGCAGGGGTGATCCTGGAACCACACTTAGGTCTGTTGAGGACGACCTGAAGGATATCCTGCACATGGTCCCAATATGGGGCGCGGTTCGTTAAGTGGATGTGTTTATGGAACCTCGGAATTCTGCTGATTTGACTCGAAACCCGCTCGTCTCCATTTTCTTGAGAACGTCGGGATACTACGAGGTAACCATGCCTACTTTGGAGTAGGCAGAAGAACGGGCCTAACATTGATGAAATAGGGTATTCTCTTTCACATAACAAACCGTGCAGACCACATTGACCGCCGGGGCATTTGAATCCCGCTTCCATGTATCGCTTCCCTGTCCCGAGCTGGATTCTGCTGCTCGCCCGCAAATCTGGACGCAGTTCCTAGGGCAGACTGGATTCTGTGAGTTCAATGTGGACAAGGTGGCCGCCGTTCCCCTGAGCGGTCGGCAGATCAAGATTGTCCTCAAGATGGTGAATCTTCTAGCCCAAACACAGGGCTCGGAGCTGAACTACGGGCATGTGGAGGTTGTCGTGGGCCTGGGAGCCGTGAACACTGACAGGAATGGGACTTCTTGGGTGTCTAGAGCAATTAGAGCAGTGGAATGGATATCGTTGGTGATTCCTCAACATCATGATGTCACGTTCCACAGAAACCCATTCTCCTCACTACATTCAATGCAGTCGCTCCTCTTCCTTGAATTCCTCCTCGATCTGATCGTAGTTGATACTGGAATGATTGGTATAGGTCTCCATCTCCCCACATCGCTCTCGTCTCGGCCCACACATCCACGCCGCAGCCCCATCGGACACTATATTATCCCGCCACGACCCCTCGTACCTCACCTCCCACAATCGCCCACGTTTCCGGGGAGAGACCAGGAAGTATGGATACTGTCTGCCCCCCTCCAGCCCTAACGCATTTGTTTACCCTGCGGTGTGCGGTGGATCCACCCATCGAAATCGGCCGTGGGCCCTATGGACGTCGTCGCTGTGTCCCCATTAAGTCTGGGTCGGTACGCGGTAACTATATCAATGGGGAGGTCATCCCGGGAGGCGCAGATTTCATGTAGGTTGCTTCCACTGTTTGATCGTAATGTGACTGGTAGATTGACGGGAACTGACTCAAATATAGGTTGGTTGAGGAAGACCAGACCACCCATGTAAATACAAACTACGTTATCAAGAGTGATGACGGGGCCTACCTGTACATACGGTTTGTCTCTCGCATCGCGGATGCTGAACACGCGGCTAAATAAATACATGCAGCACGGAAGGGACCAGGGCTGGTCCACCGGAGGTTTTAGAGGCCCTGATGGAAGGCAACGGTGTCGACCCAGATTCGTATTGGTTCCACCTCCATATCAAAATCGAGACCGGCCATGAGCGATACCGCTGGATGAACAACCGAGTTATCGTCGGACGCGCAACTAGAGCCAAGGGGGAGGTGGCATATGATGCATACTTCTTGGAGAACAAATAGTCAAAGTCCTGGAGGAACGGTACTATAAACATCTATCATACAGCGGCTATATACATTATATACATGCAAAAATTTCAAGGCGCTCCGGTCCGTCTCTTCGTAGAAAGTTACTTGGTTTGCGTAGAATTGCGCAGCAATTCCGCCAAATTCGCATATTCACCTTTGCTCGTATCCTGTCGAGACAGAACCTGATCAGCAATATCGTTCGTCCAGCGACATTCCGAATGGTAGTCCCGTAGTTCCAGCAGGCGTAGTCGAAGCCATTCCCGTTGAACAGAGTCGTCGGTCTCGATCAACGCCATCACGACCGGCCAATGAAGACGACGGAGAAGGTGCGGGTCTGATGCATACTGTTTGTGTACAATCTCTATGATATTAGTTAGGGCGTGTCGATGAATGGTCGCGGGAAGTTGGTGCGGGAGAAGAAGGCGGCGGTGGCAGAGAAGTTGTGCATAGAAGGTCGACACGGCCATGTTTATGGTGTTCAATGTGCGTCGTGTGGATGCGGCACCGGCAAACTTTGCCGTTAAGAAGAGGTCGGAATATCTCTGCAACGTATTAGCCGAGGGCTCCAGTCAGCCTTACACGGAGCGACCTACGTCATGTACGGACATGAGCTCATTAAAAAGTGTGTCCGCCTCGTAGTCGGCATGGGATTCATCCGTTAGCAGTTGAAATGTTCGGTACCGTAACGTCATTCCAACATGCAGCAACTCCAATGCGCGATAGTTCTCGATGTCATCCGACACTTGGTGGTCTGGGTATTGCTTCCCCCAGAAGCATCGGGACCAAAGGCGAGCGCAGCGGTGAAGACGGTCAGGATGGAGAGCAGGATTCCCTGTCCGTAAAACGTAGTCATAAAGGGATTCAGTAATGCCCATGGGACGACAGCTAGCATCGATATACCTGTTCCAATGTCAGAGAGGCCATTTCTCCTGGAGACGCGGTTCACTTACAGGATCCAGAGAAGGAGTTGCTCCGGAATGAACGACACCCGAGGGACTGAATCATCCGATTGCTCCGCATCCATGGACAACAGTACATTGTTGACATCTTTGATTTGGAAAAGCTCCGGATGGGACTCCAACAAGGATCTTACTCCTTGGAGGTGCAACTGAAGATGGTGTACGCAGTTCCCATACTGCCACTCGTAGGTGACCATGAGAAACATAGTGGCGAAGATCATCTCCAGCTCCGTAGTTGAGATGTCTCGCTTCGGAGACTCCAGCAACTGGCGGAATTCCTTCACGGCGTGACCATAGTGGAAACGAGCATGATCCTCCGCCGAAGGGCGGCCGGGAGACCGGACGACCAACCCTTGACGATGCATATCGCTGGCCGAAAGGGCCAAAATCATGCGCATAATAACTTTGTTGGACGCGGCTGGACCTTGATAGAGGTAGCAGAAGCTGCTCCATTGCCACGGTTTCATGTAATAGAACACCAAAGAGGAGGATGGGAAGAACTGAAAATACTTCCGATCGTGTTCGGAGAGGACCAGAGAATTGGCACAGGCGGTATCGGAGGTTGACAGTGACGGATATAAAGGAGACGACGGTGGTTGGAGGTAATGGGAGAAGCAGGACCAGCCCGCTGGAGAGACGGCTTCGGTCGAGACTGGGGTCAAGTCGCTTGAAGGAGAAGGATGCCACAAGTCCACGGGAAAAGCAGCGAGTTGCGAGTGAAAGGTAACAGCGGGGGACGCAGCCGTACCGGGCGTAGGGGTAGTGGTGACAGTTGCAGTAGAAACCAGGTCGCTAGGCGTGGACCATCGCGGCTGGGCTGGTTGAATGGGGCGAACAAGAGCCGCCGATTTACCTCGCTTGACAGGGACCCCCCACTCGCAGTTGAGTCGCAGGTTGAAGCAGCGCTGACAAACAGGACGCTCTTCGCCGCATTTCACTTTCCGACGGCGGCACGTACTGCAGCCTGGATGATTTGAGGGGTTAGCGCCGACATGGATGAAGCCGCAGGTCTATTCCGCGGGAAAAGCATTATGATAAGGTACCATTCTTTGAGCGAGGGGCGTTCCGACCCGACATGGATTGAGAGGCCCACTCTTGGGGAAAACCAGATCAGGGGACAGACATTAGTAACAGGAGGGGGGAGGGAAAGACAATGCCGTCGAGTGATGGAGGGAGGAAGAGTTGAGTTGTTCGTTGCGGGAGGAGGAAAAGGCGAGCGAGCGGAGACGAACGAGAGGAGAGAGAAATCGGGGAACAAAGTGGAGCTGAGTCAGCGGCTGAGTCATGACACCATCTTAACTAACTAGTTAACTAATGTACCATTTCTATATACCTTACCCTCCGTATAGCTCCATCTAGAAGACTCGTCGCACCTGCCATCGCGTGCGCAAGCCTCGTGCAAGGATAAAACACACTAGGGCCACCGCCTGGATCACTCCACAGAAGAGTATTAACCCTGAGTATCCCCCAACCCCGTCAGTTGGTCGGACGTTCAACGTCTGCCCAGCAACGGGAATCGCCACCAACACGCCCAGACCGACCAGGGTGTACGTGGTTCCAAAGCGCTTCCCAAAATCCTCGGTCCGAGAGATTTGGGCAACGCAAACCGGTGTCAAACTAATGGCAGAGCCGCTAGAAAAGCCAAAAAGAGCAGCGTAGCTCACAATAGCCGCTTGGTTCTGGCCACAGCTCAACCATAGTGCCGGGGTCAACACCGTTGAAATTGCGGTCGTGACAACCATAATATTGAATCGTCCAAACTTGTCTGCAACATATCCTGGTGCCAATCGTCCAATAATAGATCCCCCGTTGAGAATAGACATCAACTGATAGGAAAGAGCAAGGCCCAAGCCGTTCGCTCGCGCGTAGGACGTCAAATAAACCATAGGAATGGCCCCGCTGCTATCTGTCAGAACCATTCCGATTGCCGTTAAGGTAAACGAGGGATTCTGGAGGGCCCAGATGTCGATTGTCTTGATGCCTTTGCGATTTGGGGGTAGTCGTGTCTTCTGCAGCAATACGGCTAGAATGCATAAGACAAGGGAGATCAGCCCCAGGATCCGGGTGGCCCATGCGAAACCAATTATCTTACTGAGATTCTTCATCATGATTGGGAAGATTACTCCCCCGATTCCTCCAGCGGTGACGCCAATCCCGGTGGCAAAGGCTCGACGCTTGAGGAACCAGTGATTAATACATCCCATGCTCGGAGTCACCAGCAACGAAGCTGAAATACCACCAAGAACCCCAAATCCCAGCATGAATTGATAATACCCTGTATTCATGAAGGCTGGATGAGCGAATTTCCATCTCGTTGTTCAAGACATTGGGATACGTACTGGAAGCAACACTCAAGATCATAATAGCACCAATCATCCCGATCGACCCGGGCACCAGTACATATTTCGGGCCGAAAACATCAAAAATGGGACCTGTTGTTTCGAGTCAACACGTCCCCCAAGCATATGCCTCTTATGGTGGTCATACCAGCCTGAACGCTGCCAAAGAAAAGGAAAAATACATAAATACTCATGATCCAAGCAATCTTGGCTTGTGAGTTGTCATGGAGCTGGTGCGTGCTAAGCCAGTCCTCAAAAACACCCAAGGTGTTCATCAGACCGAACGCAGGAAACATTCCACACCATGCTCCCAGAACGACGCACCAGGCACGCCAACCACCCTCGGGATAGTCAGCAGGATTGTCTTCATTCTCATGGGATGAATGTGTTGTTACACCGTCCTTCTGACTGGTTCCGCCGTCATAATTTTGGAGGGCCAGGTTCTCGTTGCGGGTGCAATACTGAGTCATAACAGATGAAAATGAAGACAAACACGCTACAAATTATTATTAGACGCTTTTGAAAGTATCCCTTGAAAGGAATTCCGGTATACACAGTTAGCGTACCTAAGGGTTGAAGCAATGAGCAATGCAATAGACAATGATAGATCAGGATTTCGCACAGGCTGAACAACTAGCCCCGCAGGTAAGGCAAAACATTACTCTACGGGTGGCTATACCTGGGAAGACCTCGGAAATCACCTTTAATTTATCTCTTTTTTGTACAAAGTCTCCCTAATTGTGGGCGCTGGACTGAAGTATCGATAGCTGTCCATCCAAAACGATGTTACGGTCAAGAGCAGGAATATTATGCCTTCCCGTTACGCCATCCTCATTATGAACTGGAAATCTCTTGTAAGCTCGGCATTCGCCCGAAACTGTCATCTCTCGTGAGCCACATAGCTGTTGTGTAACACCACCAACAGGAAGGTCATTTCATACGGAGAGAGAGAGAAAAAAAAAAAAAAAAACGAAAGTGTTGCCTGCTTTCTTTATGTCACATTCTCCAAGGAGGCACTAGTTATATGGTGGACTAGCCCATGACCTATGGCAGTAGCTACAGGTCCCACCTGTCTTATCCTATTAGCCATCCGTAACTATATCTACCTAGGTGCCTTTACAATTGGCCCAGTACCGGCGTATTACCTACCCAAGGAATCCAATGATAACCCGGGAATTGAGATCCCACATATACGCAAAGCATCTGGCTGGGTTGAGTGCTGTGTATAAAGTTAGTGCTGAGTTGATTTCCGCCGAGGGAACGAGTCTAAAGACATACAAGCGCCTTCATAGCCTTTTGTGTATAGGCTGAAGCCACGACACCCAGAACCATACCGACTAGCCATGGCGATAAAGCAGCTCCATATACTTGAACCTGCCGTGGATGGAGGCCGACACCAAAAGAGAGGAAGATCAAAGTGAGACAGCAGATGAACTCGAGAACAAAAGCTTCTCGCACAGGGACTAGGTTCATGTCGATAGAGCAACCGCCGACCAGGTATTCATTCGATCTCATTGCTGATTCCAACATTCAGCCTATCTAAAAGGTTCAAGATTTAAAAACCACATTTTGCGCCTTTTATTCTTGAATGGCTTCCTGCCACTGCTTTTTCGTCTGTTCAAACAATTGGTCGTCCGTGACCATCTCCCATCCGATGAGAGCCAAAGTCTTACCGACAATGACCGCCTCTTCATGAGCAACATCGGTGCCAGCTGCAGAAGCAAAGGAAGGGTGATGAGGGAAAGATCCATCCTCGGCATGAATTCCAAACATAGTGTGGAGGGTGGGAAGAATATATGAGACGTTGCCTACATTCGTTAGCACGTAAGTTATTTTAAATGAAGGTGGGAGAACGCACCGATATCGGATGAGCCTGTCAAAACCTTATCATGGCGTTTGAGAACATTTCGACCATAACTGCTCATGTGCACCTGGTAACGATCGCAGAGCGTGTCGTTCAGTTTTATATCCGTATAAAGCTCATTTCTATATGTATTCGTTAGTTGTCATGCTGAACTACATGCGGCAACACATACTCAACAATTTTGACTTCGCATCCTGTACCCAATGCGCCTGCTTCAATGCAATTACGCACTT
This sequence comes from Aspergillus ambiguus, assembly GCF_047715705.1. Classification (NCBI taxonomy): domain Eukaryota; kingdom Fungi; phylum Ascomycota; class Eurotiomycetes; order Eurotiales; family Aspergillaceae; genus Aspergillus; species Aspergillus ambiguus. Next base: position 68,702 of record NW_027395537.1, on the reverse strand, counting down.
TTGCCATCAGCGTATTCAAGCCCTTCAGCGTAGGGCTACGAACCTGCCAGTACGCCTTAGTATAGGAAGCAATCACATTGGCCACAGTGGGGACATCGAGGAAGGCGCAGTGAACACGCTCGTCTGGTTGCATCTGTTGGCGTAGCATAGCGACGTTGTTGTAAGATGTGACTAGGGCGTCCAAGGCGTTGACGCCGGCCCAAGGGTTTCCTCCAGCATGAGCACTCCTGCCGAAAAATTCGCAATGAATTTCTTTCCGAGCATTCATCAGAACGCCGCCCACACCGTCACATACAGTTCCTGGAAAGAGCTTCTGGGGACCAGCATGACTGCAGTCAATTCGTTACTATAAAGCAGAGCAGATAGTGAGTGGCTATACGCACGCCATCAAAGAGATGTCAACGCCCTTGTATGCTCCAGCGTCAATGAGCTTGGCCTTACCACCGCCATTTTCTTCGGCAGGGGTGCCCAATAGTTGGGCGCGGCCAGGAATATTGTACTGCTTCAGAACAGTGGACAACGCCAGGAAAGCAGCAACGCTACTGGTGGTGATCAGATTGTGGCCACAAGCGTGGCCAATTCCCGGTAAAGCATCATATTCGGCGTTGAAATTGATGAGACGCCCACCAGACCCACTGGTAGCCTCAAATGAAGTATCCAACCCGTATGCATGGCGGGTTACTGTGAACCCTTTCTTCTCAAGAAAATCACAAATTGCGTTATGCGCTCCATGTTCTTTGTACGCGGTTTCGGGGTTAGACCAAACCTGGATGAAACCTTAGTTATACAGGCCATAAAGGGGATAGAGATAGGGATGGGCACTCTACCTGTTTGTTGAGCTGGCGAAGAGAAGCATTGGCTTCAACCAACGCTGCATCCACTGCGGCTTTGACGTCGGCAATGTTTACCAGGTTGGCCTTCCCCTGTGCCTTAGAATTTAACTCGGAGCAAGTCATCATAAATCCCTCTCAACTGTGGAACTGGTGAATAGGCGATATTTACTGTCGATTATTGAGTGCTGTCTAATAGCCACTCATTGCTTTTTATGCACGGTAGTAATATGACCACTATCAGAACCGATCATCTCTTACCCCCTCGTCTATCAGTAGTCATATTACGGTAACCAGTTCCGGCTTCCTCGGCAGATATGGGTGTAGCAATATGACACCTTGGATCATCATCAAGCACTATGATAGGACGGATCGCCATCATAACGTACGTCGGCTCCGGGTCATGCACCCCGCAAACCAGCATTCCATATCAGGCAATGAATGACGTTGGGGGTTTAGGAAAGGGACCAAAATTGATGACCAACCGCAACCATTATTAATCTAATCAAGAGGATTATCACGAGGATTGTCTCATACCTTTTTATCAGTGGTCCTCGGCAGATAAGGAAGGCCCCATACTCCGAAATCATCCCCAAGGGTGGGGGTTGTTGGAGTGGGTATTAAACCCCCGCCGGCCCTCGAGCTGGCCAACACAGTCTTCCAGACGTGTCTTCTCCGCACGATCGAATTTGTGGGGGAGGAACAGTGGTCCCTCTCTATTAATTCATGCTCGTACAGGTCCACTCAATAAAGCCCTATATGGAAGGGAATGGCTCGAAGTGGTTGATAAACATGGCGTTAAAGTAGGTATTTGCCGAGCTCTATCTGGCATTGGACGATCTGCCGACGAAACCCTAATCCGTCCTTGGGTCTCGGTGGACACATAGGCTATCTAGCTCCTTTGCCGACCGAATGTGTCGGGATTATTGGCGCAGGCCTTCAGATGGGGCCTTGACCCACGGTAGATGCCCGGGCCACCAAGGGCAAATTCCGCTGTCGCCCCAGTGGCGCTGCGGTCCTAATAGCTATTATCGCAACAGGGGAAGCCGCGAGAACTCGGCGTGCTTCGACCAAGCTTGGCCGGTGGAGGTCTTGACGGAGAGGAAAATATGTATTTTTGATCCGCACGCGAGTGCGGAATTTCTGCTAAAACCCCGTCGGGAGGCGTCTAATCACAGCGCTTCGAGTCAGTGGCGATTTGCCGATGATTTTCGTCCATTGATCACCTCACGCATATAAAATTCCAGCACGCTCGACTGCAGAGATATGGGCTGATTTCCCTCACACCTTTGGATCCTTTAACAGCTAGACCATGGAGAAACAGTCAAGCGACGCCCCCATTGGGACACCACCGTCAACACCGCCACGGGAAGATGACTTAAATGACTTGAAACTCAGGGCCGAAGAGTCTATGGCTCGGGATGTTGACCTGGGACAGATGTTGGAGGTTGAGGCTACACCGGAGCAACAGAGGAGGGTTCTGTGGAAGCTAGACATCATGTAGGTAGACCACACCAACTGGACCAACAGGACTGATGCTAATTTCGGTAGACTAATCCCTGTGATGGGCCTTTGCTATATGATGCAGTACATGGACAAGCTGGCACTGAGCCAGGCAACTTTATTTGGCATTCGGGAGGATCTGGTATGATTTCTGTGCCCAACCCGAGCAACCAATACGCATCTGACTAATGGACATTCAGGGACTAACCGGTCAGCAATATCCTTGGGCTTCAGCAGTATTTTACTTCGGCTATTTTGCTTGGAGTTGGCCCAGTAGTTACCTCATTGTCCGTCTTCCCATTGGGAAGTATATCACTGCATCAGTGCTCATCTGGGGAGGTGTCTTGATGTGCCATGCCGCAGCAACTAACTTCGGTGGACTGATGGCTGCCCGGTTTTTCCTCGGGGTTGGGGAGGCTGCCATTGCTCCGGGCTTCTCCTTGATTACTGGGATGTTCTATAAGCGCGAGGAACAACCTGCGAGGTATGTCCTCTTGAATGAGTTTGATGGAGAAGTAGCCCTGCTAATTGAGTGCACTTTCGCAGACAAGCCGCTTGGTTTTTGGGAAACTGTATCTCAACCATTGTCGGCGGTGTTGTCGCCTACGGAATTGGATCCGTCAAAGATACTGCCGTGAATAGCTGGCAGCTCCTTTTCATTGTCCTTGGTACAATTACCGCAGGAATGACATTCTGGCTGGTGTTCCTGCTGCCTGACTCCCCTAAGAATGCCATATTTTTGACGAAGCATGAGCGTGCAATCGCCGTCCAACGTACGCTAAAGAACAAGACTGGAGTGATGGATGAAGGTGCCTTCAAATGGAGTCAGGCATGGCTGGCTATTCGTGATCCCCAGACCTGGTTCCTTGTGCTATACACCTTCTGCGTGAACCTTTGCAATGGGGGTGTCACCAGTGTATGTATTCACATCCATCCATTTGTCTCCCTTAAATCATTTATTAACATATCACTTTAGTTCTCCTCTATCCTAATTAGTGGATTTGGTTTCTCCCAAATTAGGTCTCTTCTCATGCAAATGCCCCTTGGTGGTGCCCAGGTGGTCTTCCTCATCATCAGCGCCGCTGTTGCCACGTTCGTCCCTAGAACTCGTATTCTGATGATGTTCTTCAACACTGTCGTTTCGCTAATAGGTATGCTTCTGGTCTGGAAGCTGGATGAAGAGAACCGAAAGGGCCGCCTGACTGGACTGGCGCTGGGCGCAGTCTTTGCTGTTAACATCCCTTTGTCCCTGAGTATAATCAGTTCCAATGTTGCAGGGTTTACAAAGCGAAGTGTCACAAGCGGCCTGCTTTTTGTCGCCTATTGTGTTGGGAACATCGTTGGACCTCAGTTTTTCATCGACAGTGAGGAGCCTAGGTATCCAGTAAGCTAAACTGTTCATCTGACTCACGCAGCCAACGCTAATTCCCTCATAGACTGGCATGAAAGCCGCCATCTCTGGTCTGGCATTCGGAGCCTTCTTCCTCCTTTGCTTGCTTATTTACTACGTATTTGAGAACCACCGCCGGGACTCCCTGTATGGCCCACCGGCGCAACTTACAGAGGAGGAGGAGCAGGCCCAGGGGTTGTCAAACAAGACTGACCTGGAGATAGAGAGTTTTCGCTATCTTATCTGAACACTGGTCAGCATGATGATATAATTGCACATGATCATCTTATTTTTCTGTATATAACATCTCCCAGTTCTTTTAGATAAGTATCCTCTACAAGGCATGAGTAAATCTAGAATTGTTTAGTCGTACAACTGATGCCAGCCTGCCGTCTGAAGATGCCTCCTTAATTTTCCACTATCCCTTAGTACGCCGTAGAACTTTGGTCTCGGTTCGGATCTGACGATTCTAGATCTGAAATTAGTCAGACAGAGCCATTCACGGCTATTCGTCTCCCATTTAACTCAAAGAGGTATCAATATTCGCTCATGTTAATTCACGGCATAAAACGGTTCAGTAAGAGTTACCGGGTGGGGCGCTCCCATAGATGTCAAACCATTGGTTACCCCTGACTCAAAAGGAGTTTGTTTGGAATTTGGCTGTATAATATTGTGATGCACAAAGCTCTTTTTATCATTAGCATAAGCTCCGCTCCGCGGTTCATCTGTCCATGCAGTACGGCAGATATCGATCATGTGTGGATAACTACCACTATTGACTACTTTGCTTTTCTGGGCCTATCCATGATGGGATTGGGCTAGCAGGAAAAATATACAGATCAGGAAAAAGGACATGAAGTAACGAAATAAATGGACCCATTGTTATTATCCGATAGAGTTTTCCCTTCGATCTTTCCACCTGAACCGGGACTTCCTGTGGGTCCAGGAAGGACCTTTCTGTGGAGCGATCATGGTTCGGCATCGAATCTGCCGAACCTCTCCAGCTTGGGATGTACTCCGTACGAACAGCGCTTATGTAGTAGTACTATAAGCTTAGATTGTTCACACCCCCACTTCAGCTACGCGTCGCGTGTGGATTCTTTTCTGGAAGCGATGGCCAAATCCCTCTGGGTCACAGCATGAGACCAATCCCCGACGATCAGATTTACGATTGGATTATGTGCATCGTAGCTTCCTCTTCTTCTCTTCTTCTTTCAAAACCACCCGGCGCCGCCCTTTTTCTTTTGTTTTCTTTTCTTTCCTTTCCTTTTCTTTTCTTTTCAATTTTTTTTTTTTTTTCCCCTTCCAAAATTGGTGGTGGGGGTTGGAAGGGAGAGATATAGACCAGGTCAGGTATGCTTGCCGCTTAATGAAAATTCCCCTGCAAAACATGATCCGCTGGAACATAAATCTGTGGCCTTGATTGATTGGATTCTAATCTGCTGGCCACCCCACTTGGCAGGAACGACATCTACTCTGTATATATGTAAAGATGTAAAGACATCAGTAGCAGTAGTAGAATTCATATACCAGCTGGCAGAGCGCCTGCTGTGCGGGTGTGCGTTACCACTACCGTGAAGCCAAATATACGCGTGCAAAAGAGATATAAACACCAGGCTGCCCGGTCCCCCAGATCCCACTGCCATGCTTCTGATTGCCATCAGCCTCTATACAAGGGAAAGTCACCGTGCCACACGCCTGCGGACGGCATCAAAAAGCACATCGAAAAGCGTACCGTCCCGCTGCCTCCGCCAACACCTCTTCTACTGCATCTATCTATTTCACCCAGTGTTTATCAAAAACCAGAGATGAGCATACTTGCTGCGGTAAATATCTTCTTCTCCACGAAATGAGTTTCGACATCACGGAGGGTGAGCGTACTGAAGCAGAAAAAGCTTCAATGTCTTTCCTTGTCGGTAGCTTATTTTTGTTGGTTATGTTTTTTTTTTTTTGCCCTTCCCACCCTATTATTTATTAAGGACAGTCTTTGGTCTTCTAGAGACGGAGACGAGCGTCTGGAATCTAGGACTGAAGGCCATACCATAAAGTTTTGAATGATAAAGAAACCCAACAGCTATCGAGGAAATATATCTGGGAGCGGCCATATTCTTGGATATCATATGCCATGCTGGACCAAGAGAGATTTTAATTACTATGATCGGGGCATGCACTTCGGAAGCTAATAATTATGAGTACGTAAATCTGTGAAGGGAGTTTGAAAATACAAGGGCTGATTATGGCCCTAACTATTGCGCTGAGGCTTTTCTGGCCTAAGCATAAGAGTGTCCGCATTCTGGTATATGATATAATGAGATTCTGGCTTAAGGGATATTACAAGAAACCGTAAAGCCCACTGAGCCCCTCATCACCTCGTCTAGATCTACATATATGTACTTCACTATGGGATATAGTATTCAACGAAAGAGAAATATTGTCATCAGTGAATATAGCAAGGTCATTGTGAAGGGCTAACGGGGCCTGTTTATCAGTGTATTAAACAAACTAGTATCAGCTCAGGTCAACACTTGCAAGGTGGCTACAAAACAATGCTAAGCGTCTAAGATACCTCAACTGCTGGGGTACCTTAGAGGCCACAATAGCAATTGGCCTAGCAAGACGCTCCAGAAGGCACATTTTCACAGTCATCACTTGACTTTCCACCACTGATGTCCACGCCGCTCCAGGTCCAGTCCGAACAGCTACCATCGCCACAGAGAATGTAGACAGGCACTGCATCATCATCTACAGAGCCAGTGATTCCATCAACAGTGACATCGGTGATGGGGATGTCGCTGGAGGGACTACCAGTGGGACCGCCGTTCTCGTAGTCTTGCTCGAAGACAATTCCATAGTCGGAAATACCGGATATTTTGATGTTGGAGTAAGTCACACCGCTGACGGAACCAGTCTCATCGACGATTGTCTTGATACGGATACCGTTGGCAGAGTTGGTGACAGTGGAGTCAGAGATTGTTACGTTCTTGACCGTGTTGTCGTCGCGTCCTCCGATGGAGCCAATAGAGAGGCCGTGACCACCAGAACAGGTACCACCAGTGAATTCGATGTTCTTCTCTAACTGTTAGATTCACGCGAAATGGCGGTTTGCTAGCGGTGGCATAATGTACTTACCTCGCCTGAGTTTATGGCGATGCAATCATCCTGGTTTTTAACAGTCGCGCCGCTAATGTAGACGCCTGTACTTTCGCTAATATCAAAACCGTCCGTGTTGTGACCGCCGTTATCATCACCATCGGAATTATCAATGGTAATGTCGGTCAGATAGAGGTTGGTGGCTTGTACACTAATAGCCTGGACGGGCGTGTTTTTGATGGAGAGACCCTTTATCGTGGAATCCTCAAGGTTATGGGCGTACATGAACTTAGGCTTGGTCTTGCCACCGTTAGTGCCCTCGCCGTCCCACCAGCGAGAGCCATCACCATTAATGACAGCACCTTCCTCCATCGTGATAGTGATATCCTTGCCGGCAAAGCGGATGAGAGGACCATCCCATTCCTCATAACCGAAGGTGGTAGTACCCTGGAAGGTAATCTGGGATCATTGGCACCGCATATCTGCTGAACTTTATGCATCATAACTTACAGTGGTGCCATCTTCCACATCAGATAAGTCAAGAGTTTCTCCTGCGGGAACCTCAATGTCCTTGAGAACGATGGATGAGCAGCTTGAGGCGCTCTCACTGGCCGTAGAGGCATCGGTGAAAGTGCACGAGGACTTTTTCGTCAGGTCCGACACGCGTGACGGAGCTGGAGCCGCCGAAGCCAGGGAGCTCAAGGCAGCTAGGCCGAGGAGTTGGAATGAATGCATTGCGGGCTGTAAATGATGTTCTGATCAACAGAATCGATAGACGCAGTCAAAAAGAGTGGACAATCTGGTCAACAGAGAAAAAGGGCAAGGAATGGCCGAAGAAAAGGACGGGACTTGATCCTCGGTGACCATGCACCGTCTGGATGTAGAGCTTATATACATTAATACCAAGCTTCTGCTTCCGAGCTTAGCCCTTCGGAATCTTCGGGTTGTACTGCACCTTACAACGATGATGGGTGGTGCCATTGGTGGATTCTGCAGGGCGTGTACCTCGGAGACCCTATCAATCCCTAACAGCTATCTCAGCCCTAGTGGGTGTTTTGATGGGATCTAGTGGGTGCTAGCCTCCTGTGTCATTTGCCTGCTCCAGTTCCGATGCATTTTCCAGTTCGGTGTGCGCAGGCTGCCAGCATCTAGAACATTATTGTGGAAGGAAAGTATTTAATACCCATGAAAGGTTTCGGATTGTTTCAGGCAACATCGGCCCGGCCGGGGGACCTCCACTTTTAGTGATAGTTCTTGCAAAACCACGTTTCTGTGGTGGGAGATCTTCGGGTAAACTACCTACACCGTACGCAGTACGCATCAGAGTCAAGGGAAATAGTCCCTCCAAAACATTTTGATATGAAATAGTGAAGGATGGTGGAGCGGATTATAAAGAAGATTTCAATCTGATAAGAATAATTAGGACAAAGGAGAGAGTTGGGAGCATCCCATGATCGTACTCCGTAGCCACATCGCTCGTAAAACGCAGACATTGGATCGCATGGCTCTAGGAATCCACACCATTTTGATTCAGGGGCAATATTTCGGTAGATGTCCGAATCCTGCTGCCGGCCACATAGCATGCTATACCAGACTCGGACAATCTGATTCCGTTTATGGGACTATCCAGGGTGAGTATCACATTTCTTCTTCTGCCAGGAACTTTTATGTAAAACAGTTAAATAAACAATGCTTTAAGGTCTTGTTTGTTTCTTGGGTGTTTGGAGGATGATGATACCCGATAAGTGGGTCGACGTGCCAACCTTCCGGCATATCCTTTTCTTTCAAAGCAGCATAGATTTCAAAATATCGATTATTAATGAAGCCATTAGGGACAGCGTCTTGGGGGATATTGTGCGCTCAAAGTAGGCCGGCCTTGAATGATGACAATGATGACATGTCCGGTCACTTCTAGAAACCAGTTGACTAAAGCATGGTATCGATTGGAAATGCGTCGAATAGGACTACTTATCCCTTGATTAACACCCGAACACCCTCGCTATCCAAATTTACAAAAGGGATGAAGATATCGTGCTTTACTCTCACATCATCCACAGTCGTCTCGAAAAGCTCAAAATCGAAACGGTCCAAAAGCGAACTGATCACTAATAGTATCTCCGCGCGTGCCAGGCTAATTCGTGTTAGCACAGCCCGTCAATTGAAACCAAAGGGAACATACTGCATCCCGATACATTGTCTGGATCCCTTTGAAAAGGCGACCATGTATTTCTCCAGGCGCTTGCGCTCGGTGAGGTCGGTCCATCGCTCAGGATTAAATCGGTACGAATCAGGGAAGATGGATTCGTCGTGGTGCATAAGAAGACAGCTCATACTGATAGGCGTCTACCAAAGTGTTAGTGCAGGTCCAGAACGATGGCAAGGACGAGACTCACTCCAGGGGGGATAGTCCAGTCCTTGTACTTAAGCGCATTGTATGGTGCAATCCGAGGGAGACGAGCGGTAACCCCGTACGAAAGGCTGGTGGATGATGTTAGCGTTGACCCGAACAGCCACAAGAGGGCTCATACCGAATTCCTTCCAGCATCACACTGGTCTGTCAAGTCTGTCAGCGAGGGTCAATGATAGGATCGGCTATTCCTTACCAGATAAGGCAGCTGTTCCAGCTGGACCAACGACGGGTCAGGACCCAGGGTACCCAGCTCTGCCTTCAGTTTCTTCATCAATTCCGGGTTGTCAAGGAGGTAGAACAGAATATAGGTCATTGCTTTAGCTGTGGTTTCAGCGCCAGCTGACACTAGAATCTGCATCTCTTGCGCCAATCGGGATTCGCTCTTCTCCTGCGCCGGCAGCTCGCTGCCCAGAATGTCGTCGAATATGGTCAGTCGCCCATTCTTGTCGACTGCATGAGACCCTTTCTCTCGATGGTTTGTCGCAATGGCGTGGATCATCGTACGGCAGCGTCGCTGAAAGTCGAAGAACAATTCCATGCCTGGGTTGAGCCACGCTGTCACTGACTCCGGAAGGGAAAGCAGGAGGGGCAGCAGAAAAGCGACAGGTCGAATGAATACCAGCGTCCTGGCTGTGCCCGTGAGAGTGTGATACCATTGCGGTATGAAGTCAGGTTCATCGAGGTAGTGATAGCCATCACCCATGGTATAGTCGGTGATCACATCGGTTGTGTAGCAGGTCAAGGCATGCTCGATATGTAACGGCTTTCCGGTATTCTTCCACTCCTGTAGTCGGCCACAGAGCTTGTTGACCAATGCCTTGAGGACGGGCTCCTGTTGGCGGATGCGCATCGTGGAGAAAAACGGATTCATATGCGAACGGATTAACCGGTGACGGAAATGGTCCTCGGCTGTAATCAAGGCTAATGGAGCATTGAAAGTGCGCTGATAATAATTGTACTTGTTGCGCGGGCTGTCGCGGGAGTAGATAACTTCGTAGTAGTCAGGATCACTGACATGTAGTTCGGTCGGACTAATGCGGACAATAGGGCCTGGCATAGTGAAAAGAAAAAATAATATTATCAGCGCATCGTCGGAGATAAAACTCATACAAGTGTGGTAGAGGACAAAAATCACCCACCATATTTCTTGTGCAATTCACCAATATGGAAGGTAAACTGGCCACAACAAATAGTGTCCCAGTAGAACTCATAGAACACCGTCAACGCCGCGAGACGAGGACCAGGGAAATGGGCGATTGGAGACAGCCAAAGGCGATAGACGGCCACAGACAGTAGGTACCCTACTGCCACAACCGTCGCAGTGGCATACGGATGCGACAGAAGGAGGCGCAGCAACTCCATAACAGGGATGACAGTAGTGGACGACGGGGCAGGCTCTCATGATAGATAGTAAGAGGGTGCAAGGGAAGGGGGGATTTGATTCGTGTATAAATACAGTTGACGTTAGTTTCCACTCTTCAGGTCAGATTTAGTCTTATTCTCTCCGCTGTCACTGCTGCCCACTGTGGTCATTGCAAGTACAAGTGGTGTGGGTGCTAGGGCCGGTAGATTGGGACAGGTGAAATGCTGATTCCCAGCACGACGGGTTGGGATAGGTAGTGGTGGACCCCACAATCTTATTAATCGGGGTCTGCTCCCAATGCCAGGCCGAGCAAAGCTCAGCAGAGACGGGAATGACAGGAAATAATGCCATTGTTGTCTGAACAGTGGTCTGGGCGTTACTCCACATGTGGATATCACTGACCAGTGGACGACGACGAACTCCCCGAAGGGCGATAATTTCCTTGATTGCCAGAGGCTAAGGGGTGACTATTGCTGTTAGACTCCAGTCTGTCCTGCACCCTCCTGATAATACGGGTGATCGAAGCGAAGGAAGCAGTATTGATCAGAATCCTTTTTCCAGCCCACAGGAAAGCTGATAAACCCTAAATTACCTCTGTCGATCGGACTCAGCTGTCATATCGAATAAAAAAAGTCTCATTTTGACAGAATTGTTTAAATTACTGTTCGCCCGGGATTTGGTCCAAAGAATTACTTGTCTTTCCCCCCTTTGCTACCCGGTGATAATAAACAAGGGGAAGAGAGCTTCATGTGACGCATGGCCCATGCAAGCAGAAACTCCGAGTAAAACGGCTGGCTGGACTTGTGCATGATTCTTGCATGAACTCGACCCCAATTCGTCTTGTGATCCTGCAGCTAAGAAGCAAAGGCCGAACCCCCCCATCATAAGTTGTCCTGTGTTTGGTTGGGTTCTCCTCCCGCATGATGTCGATCGATTTCCGTTCGTTTCCACTGTTCCGTCAACTTGAGATCCACCCAACGATCAACTCATCCCCGAATTAAAATTCCTGTACACTATAAATTTGAATAAAAAGTACACAAGGCTATTTCGTGACAGTCTGGATAGTGGGGTGCATGAGGGAGGACGGTAAAAATTATCCAGTGATTACTCTCCCGCTGGTCTGCCTTGTCTATCGTACTCTACATCTTATGTAACGATTGAGCTCCTCTCTGGTACGTAGGGTGTTGGAGCGTTACAAATCTCTAAACGGTGCATACCAACCCCTGGAGCAATGCGTCGCTTTCCAGTTACCAGCGTACTGCTTGACTGGAATTTTGATGCATCCCCAAACCGCCTACGGTAGTCCAGAATGAATCATCTGAGAACGACGATCACGGGCCCTCTGAAATACCTCCGACTGTTGTACGGTCCCACATACCTAAATCTGCTCCAACAAGTCGATGTACTGTGTAATAATGTGCATGTTGGCGCACGGCATTAACTGCTGGACCAAAAAGCCTAGGCTTAATTGACTAGGGCAATGGTCAGACCTTGTGTATCCTAATAAACAGTACATACAGTGTGGTTAACGGTGTAATAAGCACAGGCAGCAGATTTTGAACATGCCCTGCATATGTATGACGAGCGGTGCTGCCAAGTTGTGACAGCCAAATGATATATACTGTGGATATACATGGTCTAAACATTGCCCTAGTCACTTTGGCCTAATATATAATATACATCCCCGTAGCCAATCTGCTGGCATTTCCGTACACTCTTGTTTGGTCCCAACACTGTTCATACCCACTACTCCGTACCGGAAACTTACTATAGGCAGCGGATGTGAAAACGAGGGAACGAAACCTGAGAATCGAGCAAGTATAAAAAGCAGCAGAAAATTACATACGGTCGATATTATCTGGTAGGTGAAACCATCCTCTACCATACGGAATTCTGCACACTGTAGGATAAAAATCACCTGCCGTGAAATCCTAATTGTTCTTTTGTAGCTTCGGTAGATGAGCTAAAGCAACAACTCTTTCGAGGCTAAGGATTGGAACTCTGTCCCTTGATATTGTTGGTCCATGAGTGATACGAGTCCTTCCTTATTGTCCACCTTTTTCAAGCTTCCTGAGATCAAATGCGACAGTTATGCGGACGCCAACATCCTAAGTAAGCCGATAGCACATTCAAGCAATTCAAGCAGATTCATGATCACACTCTAATGAGACTCCCAGGACGAGAAAACAGTATGTGTATAATATGCTGCCCAGGCTTTAATCCTTGATGTGCGTTGAGCCGCACAGAATTCCTGAATCCGACGGATCATTGTCGTTGAAGGACGCAGCCCTGCCGCATTATACCTCATATGCCATTAATCTTCGGATAAGCAAAGAGCTAGTGTATATCCGATTTTCTAGTGCCGTGCAAAGGCCATAATAAGAAACGTGCCTGGGATTATCGCATGATCTACTTTTTGTCTCTTCTATGTTGATAATACCGTGACTGGTATCTGAACTACGTGGCTCGTCGCCAGAAGACATTGCAAAATCGAAGAATAAGCAGTTGATACAATACAGGCTAATGGTTCTTCGTGTGGCCTGTTACGTGCTTCCTAATAATTCAACGGAGATCTGAGATAATACTGAACTAGGCATAGTCAATGGCTACCAAGTGTTAACTACGTGATGTAAGAAACAACGGGTACGTACACTGCTCATAACACCGGTCTTCGGCTATTGATTAATCGCATTTCGAATATTTACTACCGACGAATACAAGCTCTCTTGCGGCGTGGTCTCAGTGTTGTGCGTGTTTGGTTTTTTGGCTGTGAAACAGATGCTCGATTGGTAGAAGCTTGGTCCAAGACTTGTCATGGCCTTGGGAATTGTAGATGTGGCCGCAGTTCTTCCCGTTGAATAGCGCTCGGTAGCTTTCTATATGAGCGGACATGGCTGAGCGAGATTTGCTTCTTTCTTCTATAAGGACCTAGAGCCACCTAAGCAAAATCCAAATTCGTGGAGCTAGGCAGCAAGTCTACGTGTTATTGGCATGCTGTGCCCTGTACAGCCCTAGTGGAGGCATGGCAGCCATCTATCTACCTTGCCCAGGGAAATCCCAATCGTCACTAATCCAGTATGACATTGCTTCCATCAATGAGTCGATGCGGATTAGCTAGCCGGCAGCCGTTGTCACGTAGTGCCGGACGCGTGAATGAGTATGTATAGCTCCTGTTTAGGCTCTCGAGGGACCCTCTGACCAAATAGTAGATGAGCTTCTCCCCGAAAGATTGCGTTTATGGCCTGGAAAAGGATGATGTGACACAGGTAATCGCTCCTATTATCATTTTTCCCACGCGGTCAGCCAGCCTGGATGTCTTGATTTCTCTTTTTACATAGCAAGAAACTCTATGACTGGCTATTTTTATTACTGAACGAGACCCGGCGGCCTCGCTTAAAATTAGACATCGTATGGCTATATTCAGTTCATCAATATGACAGCACATTAGTTGCACCCGAGATCGGTGCGCTGATGCGAATGCCTAATTCAGAGCGCACATGGCCTGCCTGCTCGTTTTCCTCGAATACCCTGTATGAAAGGTGCTCCATTGATAGACTCGTCAATGGTCAGACATGGCCGCTGCTAAGAGATGGGTGGAACACCAACAGAATCGTCGAAGGCAACAGTCTCGGGCGAAAAAATTTTTGGGGAAGTCTAATTGCACTTGAACACTTGAGGTTCTCCTGCGCCTTCTGCCCTGTTCTATGGACTCGGGCAAGCCTCATAGCGATGCTTGGCGTCAGCATTTATCTACAGAGATGTATTTTCAGGATCCCCTGGCATGTTGTTGTCTTTAATTTTTTATTTAATGTATTTTTATTTGAGGTGGAGGCTTGGGACAATATGTATGTAGCAACAAACTTCGCAACGGCAATCCACATTATCATGGTAGAAAGCTTCATCCGCTATCAACAACTCCCGTGACTCAGGTGGCAGTTGCCTCGGCAAGCAAGCATAGGGATCCTGACAGTCCTGACAGAGAATCTAGACAAGAGAATTGGTGGTTCTGTTATCGTTGCCGGACATTCTTTTCCAATGCTCCATAAAAGACATTCCAGCTTCACGATTTTAAAGCATGTCACCCTCCCTAGGAATAATGGTGGGACAACATCCAACCCCGCCTTGTCAGCCGTAACTTACATCAAGTGGAATCCGAGCACACGATCCATTTATTTTTCCTGCCGTAAATTCCTTAAGCTCTCGCAGGATTATCGAGTCTCTCTGCAGCTAAAAAAAAAAGCTCCATGGCATTCTCGTCGCCCAAGATTCTTGGGTTCCTGGATCTCCCGGCTGAAGTCCGCTTGACAATTTACCATTACCTCATTCCAACCATTCCGATTCGCAACTTCACTTTGATAAGGGGTCGTGGCTCAAAGACAGTTGCGCTTCGGCATGATGGTGAACGCTGCTGTCCGGCGCTCCTGCGCGCCAACCGTCAGATCTATAATGAACTTGTTCGCGAATGGTACGGATCCGCCCAGTATGAAGTGGTTCTCGACACAAAATACATCATGTTCTGCGGGCGTATTATTCCACCGTATGCACCAGTTCCATCCACAATCCGCTTTGTGCACTCGATGAAGTTATGCGTATCTATCCAAGGGACACCTCAATATATCCACAGTCATTCTACTTTGGAACATCTCCTGGGCTTCCAGGACCGCCTTGCTGCTATCGCACGCGTCCTATCTGATAGGGTTCGCTGTCGGTTGCACTACCTATGCATTGAAGTTGGAGTCAATATCCCACTTCTGTTGAGTCTGTGTAAAACACCCACAGGGATGTTGGAGTTGCTTAGTTGGAATTTAGGTCCCCTAAAATTCCACGTAAGGGGTTTGGAATGGGTGGAGTGGGAGCTCAAAGAACAAAGCTATGGGATTCAAAGCGAAGAGTTCCAACAGTCTTATGCCGAACTTAAATCGATCATGTGCGGTTTTTTGGATGATATGCGACAGCAAATGTCCACACCAAAAGATGATGAAAGGACATGATAAGCAGTTTCCATAATGCCATGCTCATCACCTTCGGCCCATAGGTTGTCTCACTTGCCCTTTGATTCTCTATTCAATTTCGATTCATTCTTCTGCCAACTGTTTCGCGTTTCGATTATGTGTGCCAATGAATCAATCAAGAAAGATTCTATTCGCCTGTTGGAGCCTAGTCTCCTGCTTCCGCCTCCCCTACATATTGATTGTCATTAAACCATTCTTGCGGGGGCCCACAATATGGAATGGAACATGCATTCCATCCCTCAGCAAGGTTACCTTTCCCAGAAGGGATGATTCAGGCATGGACCTACAGGGTAGGTTAACCCATAATTGGTCCCTTTGTGTCGACTACCCTTGACACTTGCCAAATACTGGGGTTTATCAGTTCGTGGGGCCATGAATAATGGACACCAAAGCTGGAACAACAGAACATTCTATGTAGAAATACGTCAGCATTCGTCGCTCCACAGACGGAAGACGGGAAAATCGAAAGAGATAGATGCGAATGATCATACGTTATAGGCATTTATGAGGTGATTGGACTTCACTTCCTTGTACTTTGGACCGAGACCATAAACAAACAGCCAAATTTCGAGCCTGCGCAGTGACACCTACCACCATAGGAGATCCTCGTAGCTTACAGAGCGAAATTGAAGGCATGCAGCTTAATTGGGCAACTAAAACCACTTGATCAGTGAAACCGGCCCAATTTAAACAAATATCATTGGTTTGGTCCTGTTTGGGATGTCTTGCGGTTCATGGAGCGAGAAACCATCAGCCAAGGCCCATAGTTGCTCCGTGATGGTAATTGATGTCTCTCGAGATACTTCATCTCGGTCAGCACGAGTCAGATGGCGATAGGGATTTCTTGGATCATTCTCCTCCCCTGCGGAGCGGAGGGCCCTCTTCACTCGGCAGGTGCTCCCCACAGCCACTGAAAATGGTGGGATATCCTTTGTGACTACTCCGTACCGATCCTGCTCCAATGGTGCATCCCTCCTCAATTGTCACCCAAGGGGGGTATCGTAATATTTGCTCCAATGCAACCGTCATCTCTAATTTTAACCGGGTAGCCGAATTCACTGAATTTCTACATGACAAGACGCTAACATCATTCCCTGCCGTAAAAATTCCCACGGAATTGAAGCTGATGCCCAATGATGATTAGACTCTTGTCAAGAGCGGTGAAGCTGGTCAGCTCAGTCGCTAGATCGAGAAGTAATGGTCGAAGAGGGGACCTACCTGAAATTTATTAAACAATCCTTGCAGATTATAATGTTGGAACCATGAACCCGTAGGAAGGGCGGTTGAATAAAGGTTCCAGAACCAACTCTGGCAACAATGTTCTTCAAAAATCCCATTTCGCGTATCAGATATCTTCTCGTAGGTCACGATTCGGGATCCCAGTGATTGTAGTCTTGTACTACTCCACGAGGACGGTGGCGAGCCTTCGTCAATGAGGCGGTCAAAGGATTGTACCTAGATGACAAGGTAGTCTGGAGGGAATAGGTAAAACGTACATCATGCCGGAGGCCATGCGCTCGTAGTCTTCGCACATGGACACATAGTTGAGACTACGAGCGATATCAATGATTTCAGGTCGCTTCTGAGTTACAGCTACTGAATGATTTGAGGGATCGTTGACTTCGGTTGATTGAGAAATTGAGAGTTGTGGCTATTGCAAAGCCGATGAGATGACGCTGATATCGCCGAAGATCTTCCGGAGACGGTAACGCTAAGAAGGGCTTAAACGGGGATTCGTTAGTGCCTAGATGGGAAGCCCGTTAGCCTCCAATAACGAGTTAGAAAGATGTACGCAGTATGCAGTAAGTACTGCGAATTAAGGAGACTTCCATGGTTGCCACCTTGGCAGGTACCCTGTCATATATAATAAAGCAAAAACTGGCATCTCACTTACCCAGCCGGAAAATGAATCTTAGCAATGGTATTGGGATTATGACTCGTGCTTGTTTATCCTGAATTGAGCCTTCCTTTCCCATCTCAGCTATTCCCGTGGTGACTACAAGATTCATTTCGAAGGCAGGAGACGATGCGTGGCAGTAGCGGGGACAGCGATGCAGACCTCCGAGGGAGTCACACGCTTAGCCTGATATGCGGTGATCTTGACGTTGAAAATTATGATACTAGCTTATAGAGAGCGGTGGTGCCAGCTTGACGTTTTCCTTGGAGTAGAACACAAACTCCGTGGTCTGTGCGGCATAGAAGCGATCAAGGTCCTGGTATCCTAGAGCGATGTCTTTGACATGGCTACCATGACTGTTAAGAATTTCATGTCTCTTACGCATGGCTATAGAAGAACCAACACTATTATTACAGCAGTGAAGGGAGGCTGAGTGGTGTCTGTACTCTAGTTAGTGATGGTATACCAGACAGTAACTTTTGCCATACGTATGATTAGTTACCTCGGTTATACGCTCCGTCCACTGGGTTTCGAGAGACTCATAGCTAATTGCACCTGCAAATTTCGCAAGCATAGGACATCAGTTCTTCATTTCAAGAATGTCTGCGTAGCTCTTCAGCGATCGCCCAATCAGGTTAACAAGCTCCCAAATATAATCGGCAGTGAATAGACGCGCCCAAAGACGAGTAACAATAGCACTAAGGCGTGTATTGTTGGCTAAAAGCCAGTCCCTTGATACACCATGTTGGGTTTCCATAACCATCTCAATCACGAATTCTAGTAGCTTGCTTTCTTGTTCTGTGAGAGGGGGTTCCGGATTTGGAAGTGTTGCTACTTCTAGCCATTTTGCAAGGAGTACAGCGCACTCCAGGGAACACAGAGCATACTGGTTTGACCATGATACGACCTGTGTATGCGCCACGAAATTGATTCCCAACTTGATGGGTGTACTTAGAGCATGGGCACAATGCAGTGCAGCCCTTGTCAGACGGTCGCTCCTTTCGACAGATAGATTATCATTCAAAGACTGAGCAATCTGGTCGGGTTTCCAGGTCTGAAGACGTCGCGCAGAACTGAAGTCGGCATTCAAGCGAATATATGCGAGACGTAGAAGTGCGGTCGATGTAAAGGATAAGGGTCCGTGTGGATTAAAAGGATCAATAGACGCCTCCTGGTTGTGTTCCCAGCACTGGCACCAGTGCTCGAGTGCCTGCTCTAGGGAGATAATCTCTGGAGCAGCCAAAATGTTTCGGTTCAGGCCAGGGAGACGATATGTTTTTTGAATCAGCCATATGTTCTGAAGTATGGCATGTATCAGTACATATCCTCCCATGGATGAGAAACTCTCAAGTCGTCCCTTAGCACCAGATCCATGCGTGAAAAGAGAGCACAGAGCGTCCTGTACTTTCGGCTCTACTTCGCTTTGGCTTCTTTCCGCAATCCATTGCTCTGCACTGGTGGCCTGCCACTCCTTCTCAGTGCAGGGTAGATCCAGGCTGATATCTTCTGTCAAAATCATGGGCGGCAGATCGAACACAATAGTATGAATATTGAAGAAACAGAAAACCACTAAGGTGGTACGTTTCCATTCTTCGCTCTGTATCCAGCTTTTCCACGAACCATCCTGCGTTGGAAGTTCGTTGAGGCCTCTCTTCCTCAACAACGTTTCCATAAAGCTTCTCATATATAGAGCTTCGGAATACGGTGGTTCGTGTTCAAACCAGCCTGAAACGGAAGTAAGTAGGAGAAGTGCCTGTACTGTCTCCATAATGTCCCGGTCTTCTGACTCTGGAATTCTATCCCTAGTCCTGTCGGAGATAACGCTTGATTTATGAAGTGCCCACTGGAACTCCCGGCGAATGTGTTCCATCGTTACGATTCGAGCGACATAATAAAGGTTTAAACTCGTATCAGGCTCACGACAGTACTGTGCACCTAATGCAGCCATAGAGAGAAATAGATGGAGAGGAAGACAATCTACTTCAAGAGTTGGAATATGCTTGAAGGGATAATGGTCATGGAAGCCCGTAAGATAGCCGGTCAAACACCTTGACAACGCATGTCTGGAGGGAATAAACGGGTCACGGATCACATTTGCATAGTCCAGTAGGGAGGCCACTAGCCGATCCCTACATTGCGTCGTCACAGATAATGAGCTTTTCGGTTGACGACCCTTATAAGGCGTGTGGGATTCCTCCGGCTGGAGTGATGGCAATTGAGTCCCATGACGAGGAAGAACAGAGCTTGTCGGTGTCGCCATATCATGCTGCACCCTTTCTGTATCTGCAGATCGATCATAAACAGGCTGTGCATCAAAGTTGAATGCCGGAAAAAGCGGGAGAGGCTGATAAGACGGAGAATACGGATGACTCGGGAGAGGAATACTGTCCAGAAAAGATGTGAAATCATCATCATAGGAGCTACATGCCCCGAATGTTCCAAATGATTC
Source organism: Aspergillus ambiguus (assembly GCF_047715705.1). Classification (NCBI taxonomy): domain Eukaryota; kingdom Fungi; phylum Ascomycota; class Eurotiomycetes; order Eurotiales; family Aspergillaceae; genus Aspergillus; species Aspergillus ambiguus. The sequence goes on along the minus strand of NW_027395537.1, from coordinate 48,758 downwards.
GGTAAACCCGGTCTGTCCATGAGGCGCTGTATTGTGAGTAGTTGACACCGTAGGAGTCACGTCGGGGGTGAACGGCTGGCTCCCAGTAAACATCTCGTGGCCTGTAGAAGGAGGGGCGGCGGATGAGCCATCGGTTATAGCCGAGGCCAACATATTCAGCCCGTCAAACACACGATGGGAGGGGGACGAGGGTGAGTCAGACGATTCGCCTATAGCGGCTGACTGTGAGCTGTGCGCGAGACGCTCATGGCGGGCCAGCAGATCCCTTGACTTAGTCAATTGCTAGAACTGTAGCTCAAATATATAAAACGTACTTGCGCGTGAAGCACTTGGGGCACTTCTCGCACTGAAACGGTTTTTCTTTTGTGTCTGGCACGATGTTAGTTCAAATATCCTCAGATTTAGGTATGGCTGACATACGAGACCGATCGTGACGTTGCAAATGTTCTAGCCTCGCGAATGTTCGAGGGCATCGCTGACATTGAAATGTCCTGGCAGGTCTTACCATCGCGACATCAGTTTCTGTCACTACAGTAGGTACTAGTATCAGAGACAGGCGTTAAGCAATATGCCCTTTCACTAGGTACGGATACCCGAGGATAAATGTTGATGTCGGATTGTCGGATGAGAAGATTGCCAAGCATACCGATCGGACGCCAAGTATTTCCGGAGGTTCTTCCGTCAGTGGCAAGAGAGCACAATCTATTGGGGCGGACAAAAAAAAGAAAGAAAAAGAAACAGGGAAGGAAAGACAAGAAAAGAAAACTCCTTATCGTGATGGATTAAAATATCTAAAATGATAGCCTATGGATAATAGGTAGTAATTAGTAATTAAAGGAGCTACAAGTACAAGAATCAGCCCAACCCAATGAGTCAAGCAAGCTGTCAAGATGATTCTCAGTAAATTAGGTAGTTTGGGCGACTTTATCTTATTAACCACTGATCTTGCTTCCAATCACACACATTTGGAAAACTCATTATCCTTCTAGTTTAAAAAGCTCAATATTTATACATTGCCTACTGAGAACCAAGACACTAATTATCAGTACCATTATTACCATGGCATTTTCTGTTAATGGGGCATGCAATGGAGACGAATTGATACCACATAGAGACTAATATACTGGTACTACAGCTTCTATAATTGGGCGTTGTCATCAGTTTGGCCTCGGATCCGAATAAGAGCACTAGAAAAGAGTACATTGTGCTCTGCGTCGAGTACAGCAATAGTTAACGTATTCGGTAAGGGAATGGGCCGTGTAAACGAGTGGGCCGCTTCCGTATTCCATACTAATCAGTCACTTTTTGAGCTCTTATATCTCAGCCATAACTTATCTAAAATGCTTTATATTTGTCGAATAACATATTGAAATACATTTAATGTTAGTATTCAAGTCTTATAGAATAGCAGTCTGTATATATAGAGGTAATATATATTACATTGTAATTTTTAGTAATTTGTCTAATACTAGTATTTTAAGCTACCAAAGCAGTTGACAGAGATATAAAGTAAAAAGATATGTTCTAAGGTTTATATATAGCTTCTATATATACACTGTTATAGTATAGCTAATGATGGTTGAGATATGAGAACTCAAAAAGTGACTGATTAGTATGGAATACGGAGGCGGCCCACTCGTTTACACGGCCCATTCCCTTACCGAATACGTTAGTGAGCAAACCGGTTAATGACTCATCATTCCCCAAATTGGAGGAATAAAACATATTAGTAAGGAACTTGCCGCAAGTGGGGCACATGGGAGGGGAATAAATGGATTGGAGATTGGAAAATCTCCCCCAATTTTCCTCCTACTGACAGAAAGCCCAGAAGACCAGATAACACGCGTAGTACTTCATCTGGAGTAAGTAACGAAGATTGGATTTGTACCACCAGAAACCACCCATAATACTGTGAATATTACTCAGTGAATCCCAACGATTCGGTCACTCGAGCTTTTATCATCGGGATCTCCAATTCGGGGAACACCAATCCACAGAGTACGCAGTACACAGTCAAGCTCGTGGGCCTTTTCTCCAAATTTTGACAAAATCGGACCCATTTTTCGGGACTTTCGTGTCATAGGGAATTTCTGACCCTTATAAAGCGACAATAGGTCCCCTAACCGTAAAATGGGATTAGAAAAAGACGGACGACGATTTTCACAACCTTCCAACTATGGGGTCCGATTATGATAACTCCAATCCAAGCAACGTGAACTCGAAGGAGACGATCTGTACATCGAAATCCGACCTAGATCAGAAGCAGGTTTCACCTACTCAAGATATCGAATATCTCTATCTAGAACTAGAGACGCCTCTTCCTACCCCCCTGATTACATCTCCACCAGGACCAGGCCAGTCACCACCGCCAGAATGTCCCGACCTTAAACAATACATATCTCCGTTCTTGTGGCCGAAATGGCGAAAATCAATGATGACATGGATCGCCTGTGCAGTCACTGCTTTGGCTGGATATTCGGCAGGTGAAGTCAGCCCACCATCAACCGAACTGAGAGCAGAGTGGAACATCGGGCTGGTCGTGTATAATCTGTCCATTACTATATTCTGTATAGGATTCGGCTTAGCGCCCATGGTGCTAGCTCCATTTTCTGAAATAAACGGGCGAAGACCGATTTTCATTGGAAGTGGGATCATCTTCGTCGGTACGTATTGTCCGGAACTTGAGATGACAATCGTGAGCTATAATGACACATCGCTAGCAACTATCATTGCATGCGGCGGAACGCACAAGTTCGCAGGTCTTCTAGTGGCTAGATTTTTCCAGGGAGTGGGAGGATGTAAGTGGTCTCTCCCCCTTAGCGTCGCCATCAGTACTAATACCCAATGTCAGCAACTTTCTCAACCATGGTTGGTGGTGTCATAAGTGACATCTATCACGCTGAAGATAGAAACACTCCTATGGCTCTGTTTTCTGGAGCAGCGCTTTTTGGAACAGGCCTTGCACCGCTCATCTCGAGCGTCATTGTCCATCATAGCACATGGCGCTGGATCTACTATTCCCATGCAATTGTAGCTGGGGTGTTTACCATTCTGATCTTCCTGTTCTTTAAGGAAACAAGAGGCAGTGTCATACTAAGTAGAAAGGCGACGGCATTGAACAGGTATTACGAGGAACTTGAGGCGGCGGGCCACGTCGGCGTGATCATGTGCGACAGCCAACCTGGTTTAGAGAAGCAGAAACGGATCAGATGGAAGGTCAAAAGCGACGAGCAGCGTCAATCACTGGGCCAGATGATCAGCATTTCATGTTACCGCCCATTGCGTGAGTCAACTAAATTTTCCCAATCCAATATCATATTTGTAAACTGATGAGTCCAGATATGCTTTGTACTGAGCCCGTGGTGTTCTTCTTTTCCCTTTGGGCGGCATTCAGCTGGGCAGTGTTGTATCTGCAGTTCGGTTCTGTGCCACTCGTCTTTCAGAAAAGCCATAAATTTAATTTGGAACAGTCAGGCGCAGTCTTTACCTGTAAGCAAGCTCTATCGCCTCCTACTAGTTGATATCTTGCTCTGACAGTCCTAGCTATGTGTGTCGCTGTCATCCTGGCCACGACCATCAGCATCTATCAGGAAAAGATTGCCATGAAATTCTGGAAACTCCCACACACGCCTGAGGCCCGACTATACTTCGTATGCGTCCAGTCTGCGTTGATGCCTATCGGTTTGTTTTGGTTCGGATGGACATCCTTCCCATCTGTGCCCTGGATTGTCCCCACACTGGCTGTTGGGTGTGCTACGATGGGCATCTTATCCATTTACCTTGCTGTCTTTAACTATCTAGCTGATACCTATCATCGGTATGCGAGCTCGGCTATCGCAGCACAGTCTTGTTGTGAGTTGAGACGTCAGCATTATTATCCCGGGGGAGTAACTAATCAGAAATATCAAGGTCGCAACCTACTGGGAGGCATATTTCCCCTGATTACAAACGCTCTATTCACCAATCTTGGCTATCCTGGTGCATCAAGTTTACTGGGCGGAATTGTAAGTTGACTTTCGATTCAGTGTTATATATATATACATTGATTGTTCCTAGGGCGCACTACTGACACTGGTTCCTTGGGTTCTCGCGTTCTATGGCCCAAGAATCCGTGCCAAAAGCAAGATGGCAAGTGTATGTGTCCCTATGCAGTAATTACTATTCCTTCTTAAACAAAGTGAGAGATATTGACTATTTTCAGGAACTGGCTCGCTAGCCTAAAAAACCAAAAAAAAAAAAAAAAAAAAAAACCCCGAACAATATTATACATAGACTTACTTGATAGAGTAGACCTGCGACTGAGAACAAATTATATTAATTCATGGTGGGAGGGATAAATACATGTTTAACCAAACAATATATCATGGAAGTTAAGCGTTATACTCTAACGGACCTTCTGCGGCAGCCAAATTACATTGTCGGAACAGCCGTACCTCGCTGTCTCCAAAGGCACCAACAACAGAATGTAGAATACCGTGGTTGTGAAACAGCACCAAATCACCCTCTTCCCAGTCATGGGGGTAGACGTACTGGGGTTGGATGGCGGGCCGTTGGAGCCTGTACACAATTGCGCGTACCTTGGCTAGGTCGTCGATAACCGTTCCATCCTGACAGTGGATTTTCCGAACGGCAGACGGGTGTATTTGCAAAGCAGGGCTCCCAGTTACGGGGTTCTTCCACACCATTGGTAAGATCTGGATCTTCGACTCATCGACTGGGGGAAGCTCTGATATTGGAAGCTCTTTGCCTTCGGAGTACATGCCCAGACCGGTAGGCAGCGCACGAGCAGAGCTCATCCATATATACCTACGGGTGTTGTACCTCGTTAGTTACGGATTGGTCCCCGATGGGTTAAGGAAAGGAGTCGTACGGATGAGGCGCATATTCGATACGACTCGTCATCGCGAACTCCTTATCCTCAGATGATAACATTTCAAACATCTTTTCCCCACTGACAAATGCTGTGGTACCCAAGGGCACGTCGAGGGTCTCATCCGATCCGTCATCGTATCGCAGGGTCTGCCTGCGGCCCTTGGGAACCTTCACAGCTAGCAGGGTAGTCACTCGCGGAGGATAAAAGTCGTACAGAGCCGCATCAATGTGCCACCGATAGAAACGAGTAAAATCATGGTCTTCCTCTGCAGGGATCGGGTCCCGATGAAAAGTGCGATGATGCGGGTGCTTCAAGTTGATGTTGGTCAAACCCTCAAAAGAATCAACGTGACCATGTCCGATAATTTGTACCTGGGGTTGGTGGGGAACCGTTTTAAGATCGGGATGAAGGATACTTTGTTTGGTGCCTGCTGTCTTTCCATGTCCGTACTGAGAAGCAGAAGGGTCAAATCTGCGAGTGAGGAGATACTGTGCTTTTGGTGTGAGATGGAGTTGGTTCTTGACGACAACGACCAGGTGCTTGTATAAAGCATCGTGGATAGTGGTAAAAGAATCATCTGTAAACCCTGTCAATTTTCCTTCCTTTCAAGCATCTTTTGCCCACAACAAATGGTCGTGGTAGCAATTACCGGTCAAATTCTCTAGATCGACGTCATCGACAACAGCCCCAAACGTGATGTAGGAGCCTTTGGGAGGTCTAAGAAGACAGACGGATGGCATCTTTGAAAAAGAGCGCGAGAGAAAGAGGCCCGAAAATAGTGATCTTGCTTGTCTATTCATATGGTATGGGGTTATTTGTGTGATTGATTCTAATATATACTTAGCGTCGTGAGTTCCGAGATGGCGGACTTGGCCGCATGCGGGTAAGCCCGAGTCAATTTATCAGTCTCTTATCAAGCTTATCTCTTCTGGGTTACGTAGGGTACTGATAACCCAAATCCCTTCGTACAATCTACATAGCGTTGTAGAAATCGAGGGATGTTGACATGCTCTCGTCTTTTTCCCTGAATCAGGACGCAGTGCCACCACTATAGTTAGTCAGCTCCAATTACGTAATAAAATCTCTCTGAACATCTCACCTACCGTTATCCATGTTGGCAAATAAGGACTTGCAAACCAACCTTTGGAGGCCATCTTGCCCCTCCAGACTGAGCCATCCACACCTGGAAAGGAGATCACTGGCCATACGTCGAGCAGAGGCCTTCTTATATATGGAGTCATCAGGGAGGGTGACAACAAAAGAGTAGTAAAAATAAATCGGTCTCCTCCACCACAGTCATCAGGGCAACGACTTTGGCATCAAATGGATTCTCTTCTTGACGAATAGTACTGCTGCAGGCCTTGGAAGCGGCCTTTGGTGCTGTGCTGGGGATAAATTGTCTCTACGAGCTTTCCAATACTGAGAGATACCTGTCCCTGTGTATGGGTGAGGGATCGCGCATGCATTCATTGCACTGCCTATCTTAGGTTCTCAATGTAGATGATACTGTCGCAAGTGTAGAGCCGCACAACTCTGCAAGATTCTTTTCCTAGCTGCCTGGCTCAGAGAGATTTGCATATATTCAAACAGTACTGTCACATCACCGTTTAATCTTTCAGGTAAATCATATCTCTTTTGGAATCACCACAGCTCTCAAGGAATCTCGCCCGGTAAGTGCCGATTACTCCCCGCAGACAGGGGTTAGTACTAGTTGCACTACCAAGAAGACCACGCCGTACGCAGTATTGCTAGTGTAGAACACTAGGTCCTGCTACTGACGAAAAGCGGCTTCATAGAAGTGCATAAAAGTCTCTGGGATAGACGAAATTGTTATGGACCAATGCATACAGTTCTGGACCCATATGGTCGACAATAAGGGCGCGCAGGAGAAAGATGAATCCTCTCGTTTGTATTAAGGTTTCTAAGGGAGGTATATTAATTGAGCATACGACTTCCCAGAAAGGGCTATACAGAAACTAAGTACCTCTGGATTCTACGAGGGGGTTTCAATTTATCTCCTTTGGTCCCATCGGTTAATAATAGCTTCGACATGGTTAGATGGAACCGTGAGACTTATAGCGACAGGATACTTTGATCGGATGTGAACTGATTTTGTATATTTTGTTCGTTCCGTTCATAATATATAATGATAGACATAAGGCAAGTGCCTTCCGGTTGCATGACATAATGATCATCTACTGGTTGTCAGTAGGTGCACTAGAGTTTTACCCTACCTCAGTATTCCCGGTCTTTAAAATACCATGATATAACAGGCTTTTCCATGGGTTCCCTTTTATTTTATGCCCTCTGCTGAAGCGTCTGGTGTCATTACCTCCAAAGGTAGTAGGTACAGTAACCGGTACATCAGCAATGCGCGAACAGTTTGCTGGCAAATAAAGAAATGGAACAATCTAGGTCATGGAAAACATCGTAATATCAGGGTCACAGATAATATGACTGTTTCCGTTTCCATGGTAGACAGGGCCGGTTCGCCACCTGCCGCAGCGTATCCTACGGTCAGTGATATCACATGCGGGGGGTCCTCACCAAACTCGCTGGGATGAACAATCGATAAGATTCAATCATGACATCTCTCCTCGTCATAGTAATCTGAACGCAGCTGGATTTTAGTTCATTTAAAACTCTCACGCCGAATTGTCGCGATAGTCACCATTGATTCATACTGTGTATGTGCTTGTGATGAATGGAAACGCGAAAATAACATGGCCGCCTTTTCATCCCGGAATCTGACACAACAAGTGCAATGTGAGTTTCGGATGTTGAGGAGAGCCGCTAGTTCATCATTCATATGCATACGACTTCTTCCAGGCCAGCGGCGGCTGACACATTCGATCATTTACATGAAGGCCCCTGGCAACCAAAGCCCATCAGCACTGGATTTTGAAAGACAGGTTTTGAACCCAGAGCGAGCTGAGACATGCAAGTCAGGTACAGACGACGAAGTAGCTCGCCACAGATCATCGTACGATCCGTCCAAGACTACACCTGAGAGCGAATATCTCGCAGACGAAGAGGAATGCAGTATTGGAATGGAGACACATCATCCTCTTTTCATCAGTCCAGCCAGGAAGGAGGTCAGCGAGATGCTCAATCCGATGATCGGCGGTGCTGTTCATGGGGCAGATAGGTTGGGCCCTAGTGCCCGAGGCTGGACCAGGAAGCACAAGGAGGTGCATATCAAAAATATACCTGGTGGACCATTTGATCACTACGAGAAGCTACTAGACAATCTGAGGAAGGCTCGACAGGGTGAGTTTTTCTCCTGTGAGGATTGGTAGTAATTCAAATCTACTTTATCGCATTCCGTTTATGCCGACTCTGTCACAGATCGAGCGAATAACCGCGGATCCGACGCTGGTCCATCGAATTGAATGAAGCGCACATTGGAATTGGGACTACTTTTTCTTTGCGGAAACCTGAAACACCAAGATTTTGTCGTGGATGAAAGAAAATACACTAGCGGAATATACACTGGGAATAAACCGAAGAACCAGGTTGATAAATTGTGTAACGTCCAAGCGTAGACTTGTCCATCCTGCTTTTACATATCAGTTCCGGTTGGACAACCCCTAAGCATAGAGGTCATGATGGATTTGCCCTATCCATATGGCACATAAGTGAGTTCAAGGGTCGGTATTTGCCAGGTGTCCCACAACTGGCTTCGTCTTCTTAAACTCAACCGCAACCACCTCACCGAATTGAGAATTGATGTCTTCCAGTGAGCGTTTTTTTGTCTCCGGGAAGAAGAAATATATAACAGGGATATATAATGTGGTGGGGATGATGAGTACTAGGAAAAATCTCCACGAAATTCTTTCCAGGGCGATAGGACCAGCTACTAACACAACAATAGTCGCTGCTTGCTGATTCCAGATGGCAAACCCTGCACCCTGGGGGCGTATCCGGGTTGGGAAGATCTCGCTCATGTACAAGTACTGAGTAGCGTCGATGCAAACTCCCCAGAAGAGGATAAAAAGATAAATAAAAAAGCATGCTGCGATCTGGCCTGATTTGTTGGACGAATCCGCATACAGGGCTTGAAGGACACACTCGCAGATAAGGGACACGAGAATACCAGAAGCTCCCACCAGGAGTATCGGACGACGGCCAACCTTGTCGACAATAAGGGCTGTTGTTATATTCGCAGGAATGGACACAGTCAGCCAGATGCCAAGAAGCAGGAGTGGCCTCCATTCATCGAGACCAAGTGTCTTAAACAAGACCAGGCCGTAGTTTGAAAGGATGAGGACCTGAAATGAGATTATTAATATCAGCATGCTAAATTCTCATGGCACCAAATCCCATGAAACGCATGGAACATGGGCTTACACCTGTGAACATGTTAAACCACATCATTGAAGCCGCTATAAGAGATCTTTTCCTGTTCGGTGCTGTTCGCAATAGTTGAAACCGAGGACTAGCTTCACGAATCTGCAGGTCGATTTCGAGTTGTTCTTTGATTTGCTGGAACTCTCTTGTCGCTATATCGTGGTTGTCATCTCCCTTTCTAGAATGGAGTCGCTGCAGAACGTCTTTCGCCTCGGCATAGCGCTGCTTTGATACCAGCCATCTCGGTGAGAATGGTAGCCAGGGAGAACCGACCAGCATCATTAGAGCCGGCACGCATTGGAAAGCCATAGGGAAGCGCCAAGGGAAAGTCGAGGTTGAACCATTCTGCGTCATGAAATAGAGGCCAAAATTTAACCAAGCTGACAGCGAGTATCCAACTCCAAACATCACACCATGCATGGAGACCATCAGCCCTCTAAGCTCCGGCGGTGCTATCTCTGACTGATACACCGGTATACACGTTCCCAGTATACCCAATCCAAGTCCTGAAACGAACCGAGCGAAAACAAACATCCCAACATTGACTGATCCTGCACACAACGCGGCTGAGATGACAGTCACAATAGCCCCAATCTGAATTGTTCGCTTTCGAGATAAAGCATTTGCTGACCAAGAATTATATATAGTGCCCACACATGCTCCTGCGGACTGTACCCCATTAAAAGCACCTAAGAGCTGCGCTGTGCGATCATATCCAGGTGTTCCTTCAGGAGCAAGGTTGAGTGAACTGTAGAATGAGGGTTGTCCGATGACACCACCAAGGACGGCAAGTGAATAGGCACAGGACGTTGACCCTAGGGCAACATAGACAACTACGAGTAAATTGGTAGTATTGAAGGCCATTGTTGTTGTCGCAAGAGTCACGATGAATGGATCTGATTTGGTTAACCCAGTGTTGCTCAGCAGGGCTTAAGTACTCCACTGCGGGGAACTTTATGGGGAGTCTTGGACGAGAATAGACCCAAGAGTTGATACACTATTGGCAGGCAATTGCTTGGATTCACCACAAAACCTCGTATGTGGGGTGCATATGCGGGGGTATTCTTTGGGAGAGCTTTCGTATTGTCCGTAGCCCGAGGTCTTCTCGGGATCACCGTTTGATACGGGTAGATGAACAAGCATTTAGGGCAACATGATGTTTCTGACCAGGGATCCTTCTGCAAATTGGATCTAGGGCATTATGTAGTCAGTAAAGGATATTAAAGAGCTTCCGCTTCTCCAGTTCGGATACCAGAATCGATCGACATGTTCGTAGAAATGCTAATCACGGCAATATGAACTTGAACTATATTTGCTCTAATCATCCATATAGCCTTCTAGATGTAGCCACTCTGCTAAGAACGCAGTCATCAACAAGCTCCAGTCCTCCACTGCGGCCAAGTCTAAATGCTGACCATCGTCATCTAGGGTATGCCAAACTCCAGGAAAACCTCTGAATGGATCGTAATCAATGATGTGTAGGATCTTAACCCCACGGCTATAAAATGGAACATGATCGTCTACTATGTGACCTGGTCTGGCTTCTCTGTCTGAATCAATAAACCATGATCTGACGGCAGATGTATCTTTCTTCGTGCTAATCGATTTGAATTGGCCCAGTTGTCTGAGGCGAGCTTCAAGTCGAGCGATGTTCTTATATACCCAGTGCGTCGTATTGTAGTTGGAGGCAATAACTGGCTCCGATGTGCCTAACAGGTCCAAGAGAACAAATAACGATATCGACGCTAGGCGATTCGGATATCTGGCAGTTGGTGGATACTCCTGCATCTCCCAATCGGCTGCAAGTGTCCTAGAGCCATACAGATCATCGACAAGGTTCGAACTGTCGTCAGAGAACCTCTCCTCTCCGTCCGTGAAGATGACTTGGATGCCGTGAGTGTCATTGGAGGGATATGCCTCACTGCTCCACTTGCGGGTTAGAGCTATATAAATGCTACGAACAGCGTGCATAATTATGGCGCAGGGCGCAGCACTATCAATTGCCCCTATGAATCCAGTCGGTTTTAGTTTGCTATCTGCATGGGCGACAAGTGTGAGCCTCGCCGTATCACCTTCGTTTATGCCCGGGGGGTCGCGAAAAGCAATGAAGTTAGTGAAGGATATTTCCCTGTTATTTGACACGGGTGTCTGAGCCGTAAAATTATGTAATTCTATCTTCCATTCAGGTAGTGAGGACCGGAAGAAATTGACAAAGTGGTCCCGGACAGCCTCCGCACCAGGTGTACCTGGTACCCTTGTCCTGAGAATGGGCGCCAGAATGGGTCCGTGATAGATGTCAAAATCCAAACCTGGTCGTGGAAGACGTCTCAGTGTGTCATCTGAGACGGTTTTATATGCACCAATGAGACAAACAGAAATGAGGACTAAGGTGGATACAATGCCTTGAACGCATCTGAGTAATACCATTTTGTAGTAAGGATCGTATATGTATGTATTTCCCTCTATTGTCGCATTAACAGGGCAAGTCAGTCTGCGGTGATATCCAAAGCGGAACGCGGTGCTAAATATGAAAAGTCAAAAGATAATGACGGACTTCTTCATGAAAATATACCGACAGATTGTTATACGGATCTGGAAATTAAATCGCAATAGGAGCTCAATGTTTCAACGTATACTTATGTACCGACACCTGTGTGACTTCCAACTGCCCTGGAGAAGCTCATCAGCCGGAAGAGATAAGTATTACCCGAACTGGTGTCATGATGTCTTTCAGCGCAAGGGCGCTGTTGACTCTTCAATCTCCACGATCGGAGTAAAATAGTGGGTCTGATTTGCGGTGTGCGAAATAGGACGATTGTATTGCTAACTACTCGTTGGATGGAAGCTAATAGCCAGTAAGTCACACAACAATGGTGACCCTCAAACGGAGAGGGCGTCCTGATTTGGCGGAATACAGATGAAACAAGAGGGAGAAAATAACGCTGTAACAAGAAGAGAGACGCAGTAGATACAGTAGAATCAAACGGACGAACGCGTACAACCGACGTAGTAACGTAAAAGTGGAATTTTCCGACGCTGAGACTGCGGGGGTTGAATGGTCAGGACTATCATTGCCTGGCGGCGACTTTTTCTGTTTCTATGATATCAATTGGGTTGGTAAGGTATTGAGAGTAGGCCTTTACGCCGCAAAGTCGTTCTCATACCTGAAGGCTAGGTAGATGATGGTTTTGGGCGGCGACAAGTGCGTGTTCCTGCCTTCTGTTTCACTTTCGTCCTTGCATATAATTTGTGTTTTTCATTCCAGCGGCATATTTCTGGCCGAGGACAAGCTGGAAGCTATGAGCTCCGTTAGATCGGGGAAGGACATCATTCCTTGGTACTTGCTTGAGGAAACAGCCCTCAACTCATTAGAGACAGTGCGATTCATCCATGAAATATAGACCGCGTTAATTAGAGAAAGGCGCTACCCAATTCTAAGGCATCAGAGTCGCCATTCCTATATCATTCCACAGTGTGGCCTGTTGGCCATGTATTATTCCTTTTTGTTCCAACTTGGTCTCCTGTCTACAAGAATGGACTCATCCACTGGCTATACTTTCAGTTTGTCAGCCAGAACAAAACCTAATCAATGTCTCCACCTTACTGGGGCGTGGATGGTTTTGAAGAACAGAAGCTTGGACGTTGTCATTGGCGGAGTACCACGACGGACCGGGGCCGGGGGCGATAATAGGTTGTATAATAGATAATACAAAGTACTTTGGTTGCTTCCGTATCAATATTAGTGGAGTGGGTGACATATAAATGTCATATACATTTCCGAAATGAAAAACGATGGCACTGAAGACCAGCGGAATCGCCAGCTGACAGACCTCTCTGATATGGCAGCCATCGTGCAGATTCTCCGCAAGACAAGACACGATAAACCATGGAGTGTAATGGCTGAACGCTTCTCCAAATGCACCTGATGCGTTCCCCGCAAAAAGAGGAGTCACACAGTCATACGCTATTTGGCAATGCAACTTGCGATTCCAGGGTTCCAACCTGCAGCGGATAGTCTCCGGCAGCGCACCTCCGGCCATGGACTATCAAGCATGCCAAGCATCTCACGGAAAAATCTCCGTGCATGATTTTGCATCTATCAGAAGGTCGGTTTCGTAGTCGGCAATTGGCATCACGGAAAACCCCCATCCATTCGTCGGGGCCGAGGCGATGGCCGCTGAAGAGACCCCGAGCATTTCAGTACGCTGACATCTCCATCTGACACACGGCAATGGTGCCCTCTGCAACTACCGCGGGGTAAGTCATCTCCACCAAAGCCAGGGGCTTGAGTGGTTGCGTGGCCCCGTTTCCCTCCATCGGCCCCTCCAGTGAATGCGGAAATGACCCGTCCGCCCCCAGACCCCGGAGTTGTTGGGGCCCCGGATGTTACGCTGCAGATAATTTTATCTTCCACGAAGCCGTCCATGGGGTGTTTAATGGTTGTGAATTCACACTAAACATCATGTCAACTACTTCTAGCGGCCTGGTATCATTCTCTGGAGACACACCTGCCAAATCAGAGACGCAGTGCCATGAGAACACTATGGGCGTGGAAGCCGTGGAGCGGATAAGTACCTTATCGGACCAACACCGGGCGTACCTGATGCAGCGGCATGGCACACTGAATCTCGACCCTATTCCCTCCATGCACCCCGGGGATCCGTTGAATTGGCCGCTATGGAAAGTGAGAAATAATTGAAAAGCTCCATCTTTCAAGTCACTGACATTATCCGAACTAGCGACTGACCAATCTACTCCTGGTTTCATTCCATGCGTTTATGGGAACATTTAGCGCAGCTTCTATCATCCCTGCCTATGAACAAATCTCTAAAGACTTGGGTGTATCGATGCAAAAGGCCTCATATTTAACGAGCTTGACGATTGCTATCTTAGGAGGCGGCCCTCTGTTCTGGAAGCCCCTCTCGCAACGATTCGGTCGGCGCCCAGTCTTTCTAATCTCGCTACTGGGGAGCTGTGTTTTCAACATTGGCTGCGCAAATAGTTCAGATTATGCATCTATGGCAGCATGCCGCGCTTTAATGTCATTCTTTATCTGCCCTGCTTTCGCTCTTGGGAGTGCCGTCGTCGCGGAGACTTTCTTCCAGCACGAACGGGCAAGATACATGGGTGTTTGGACTCTACTGGTTACCCTTGGAGTACCAATCGGTCCTTTTATCTTTGGCTTCGTGACCGAGCGTGTCGGATGGGAATGGATTTATTGGGTTTTAGCCATTGTATGCTACACCCAGGCAGGCGAGCTTCCATTGATGCTAACCGGTACGCTCTGTAGGTAAACGGTTGTGAGTTAATTCTATACATCTTTCTTGGTCCGGAAACTAGATACATCGGTGAGGATGTGCAATCTAGCCCCTCATCAGCATTCAAATTGGAATATTTGAAACTGCGAAGAATCGATCCAACTCCGCTGACGGTCAGGGAGTTTTTTCGTCCGCTTATACTCTTCACCAATGTCCCTGTTCTACTAGCCGCTTGTGCATACGCCATGGTATTCCTATTTGCATCGGTCTTGGCGTCCGTGGAAGTTCCGCAGCTACTTCAAAGCAAATTTAAATTAAATGCCCAGCAGTTAGGCTTACAGTTTCTTGGATTGATTATTGGGTCCGTACTAGGCGAACAGCTTGGGGGTGTGCTGTCGGACGTATGGATGAACGTTCGTGCGCGCCGTATCAAGGAGAAACCAGCACCTGAGTATCGACTCTGGCTCAGCTATCCAGGATTCCTGCTCTCCATAGTTGGCCTCACAGTTTTCTTGGTTTGCACGGAGCAGGCTACAGCTGCAAAATGGTCCGTGGTGCCAGTGGTAGGAACTGGAATCTCGGCATTTGGAAACCAAATAATAACCACTGTCTTGACTACGTATGCTGTTGATTGTGTCGATACATCCTCAGATGCAGGGTCAGTCGGTGTCTTTATCAACTTTGTGCGATCTACCTGGGGATTTATCGGACCATTCTGGTAGGTTTGATTGTTTCGAAGGTAGGGAAAAGATCTAACCAATGCCCCAGGTTTTCTTCCATGTTCGAGAATGTTGGGATTGCACGTAGTGCAGGAGTTATTGCAGCGCTCATAATGGGCGTTAGCTTTATTCCAGTCACGCTGTTGCACTGGCAGGGCAAAAGATGGTGTAAATATACAGATTGTGCGTGATGGTGTCTTACTGGAAATAGCGAGCGGGCTCTAACCGAACAATCTGGGATTAAAGGTACGATAGAAAGAGATTGATGGCACTTCGTGGCAACTAAACATGTTAGTAGCCGTGCAAAACCCCGGGCTAGGACAAAAATATGACAAACGCACTCACAGGACAAGGAAAAACCACCAGTCAGTACTACCTATACTTGACCGCCGGTTGTACCAATATTACATGCAGTTAACGCTCCTGAAACGAGCGCAGGACATGCGGACGCGGCTATATCACCCTTTACAGACCCCTTCATAACCACGGACCGCGAAGACTTCCTCGAAAATGCTCATTCAAAGCGCCTGAGGAACAGTATTGAGGGGATAGAAACTGGGCTCTGCCTGAAGGCACAGAAGAAACCTCGGCCTAAGCTACATGCATAGTTATAAATTCACCATCTAGTTTTAGCCTTGCCTACTGTGCCTACTGTATTCACTATTCACATCCACCTCACCTTATGTTTCTCCTATTTTTCCCTCCATATCTTCTCTCACCCTTCTCCCATACCCTTCTTCCTCTCTACGCTGTCCCCTAACGAGCTCCCTCGGTGTTTCCTCTTCTCACTGTTGGACGTCACGTTGAACACATGCCTTCTTCTAACGACAGCAACATATCTTCTGTTGCCAACGACGAATCGAACTACCTTTTCATAACGCCACCACTCGCACGCAACTCGGAATTAGATCTCGCCCACTGGTTCCGCCAATACTGCGATCACCCCATCTTGGACGAGCTGGAAGATTCCCTTCAGGAAAACCTCGTGGGACCATCTCGTGGTTCGCTCCCACTTGTCGAAAATTCCAGAAACCATGGTTAAACATACTTCCACCTTAACGTCATCTCTCTGCCGATGAAGCTTCAGCTGAGAGACGCCACTTTGCAGGGGTTTGCAATTCCTACGTCTCCTAAGCTACCTAAGTTCACAGATTTGACCACCCTAACCAAGGCGGGGCTTAGCAGCGGTTTTTTGTTTTTTTTTTTTTTTTTGCCTGTACGATGAAGTCACGAATGTCTACCCGGCCACAGCGTGGCGGACTGTTTCACTGCGTCCGGCGGTCAGGAAACCCTACTACAAAGTTATTGACAATGGCGGCCAAGTAGTACAACGTAACGGATATATATTAGCTCCAGAATTTACCGACCTCTATCTACGTGAAACGGCCCGGGATCTCATGCAGACCGCTCAACAGGAACTCCAGGCTGCCTTTCATGCCTACCGAACTCAACAGGATTGAAGCCCTTGTGGAAGCGTAAAGCGCTCAGGAAGAGGACTGGCAACTCCTTGCTATGTTTAGCAGCCTGCTCTCTCTTTTTCTCGCGGGGCATGGCGTTCTGATCTACCGGATCCCAACTTCAGAGCGATAACCTAGTCCGTTAATCCCCTCATTGGAGAGTCCCAATTGCTCGAGAAAGAGTTTCACGAAATTAAGGTAAAATTTGCAGACCAGGTCTTCTGTATCGCGCTTATGGGGCTTCAATTTAGCGTGAGTGTGGTTTGCTGGTGAAGAAAAAGCTGCCGATGGATTGTCGCCTTGGAGAACACCTCTCTTATTGCCATTATTTTAATAATGTCAATTTCAGGGTTAGCCAGCCAGCAATGGGTCAGTCCAAGTCGCTGGGTCCGGCCTGATTCGCACTTGATCCATCATAGCAGATAAACCACGCTCGAGCCGGATGATGCTCGGATCGCAATCGGTTGATGGAAGGGAGTTGGCCTGAAGTGAAGGATAGAGAGACGTATAGCGCAGAAGTACGCAGCTGATTTGGTGTAAGAACCGGGGGTACGTGGGATTGTGGTCGATCCTAAGGCATCTGTTTCACCTTCGCTCCTCTTACCTCTTTTCAACCGTTCGTCCCCCAACTTCGTCTCCTTTTACCCTTCACCCTTCTTTCTATTCATCCTTATGTTCCCACATAACACTCCTTACAACCTCACCTTGTGAATCTAGTGGATTAATCTCTACAGGTCGCGTGTTTGTCAGGGGAGAAGCCGTATGGCTCGTTCGCTGATATCCGAATCAACTTCTGGAGTCAAAACCCGCCTATCTGACCACAATGCTCGTCACTGTCTCCAGGATCAGGTAGACGAGGCATTGACGAAGCCTGGGAGAGAGTCTGGGAAACTTTTCGACTTATTGACCTCGAACGGTGGATCGAGAGTATTAATCAGCCTTAAGCCCCAGACACTTCATTTGCACTGGACGACATGGTGTTGGAACAGAGCCTCCAATACATTGTGACGCGACATGAGAAACAAGAGGAAGTCCATTGGTGAGACTAAGCCCCGTATAGACAGTCCTGCGTCACACCCGAATTAACACCTAAACTGGGAGCCATGAGCGTACAACACTAAATCTGTAATGAAATATAGACTACAAAGCCAAACAAAAATGTGCCACCGGGCGATAATCCGGGGTGACGGAAAATAACATCAAGTCATCCCTTGACACATATACCGAATGTGGTAGCACCCGACTGCCGTAAAACACCTGATTGCTCCTTAGCAAATTTTCTGGGAAAAGACGCATCAATCAACTACGTAGTACATCTCGTAGTCTCTTATAAAGCTAGTGCCCCGATGGCCTATGTTTCGAACTTACTACTATCATCAACCACTCTCGAGCCATTCCACACCGTATTCCTCACGACAATTTGAAGAATCACTACATCAGAATGAAGATCGTTTTCATTTTAGGAACATGGGCAGTTCTTCAGGAGACCTACGCCGTCCCGATATTGAATGGCGAGAAAGGTCCAGTGCCATCCGCTATGCCACCCGGCCATTCCGCCTGTTGTCCCGGAGTGTATGAAGATGTGCTCCCTGTTGGTGATGCCTTGTCCTCCCTATTCGTGAGTTTTGCCGTATCTCTAGTCAAGGAGTATTTGTGTTTTTCAAGAAGCTAATATTTTATAGCTTCCTAAGGACGCCGCGGTATGTAATTTTATCCCAATTCATTCCTATCTATCGTACTTACAAATACAAACAAAGGGCTGTTGGGCTTGCTGCAAATGGTAAAGCGAGGCATGCAACTGCTGACTTATCGGGCTGGCTTTGTGGATGAAAGTCAGTGTCAGCCCCTGTTTCACATCGTCTTCAGCAGTGTCTGAACGTGAACGGTTATGGCCATCCTTCTCTTGTCGGTCATCGGGGAGCTGCTTCTTCTGATCAATTTTCATGTACCTATCTATCTTTACTCTAATGCCATCAATTAACCCTTCCATGTGATATCTTCCAGGATTAGATCTCATTCACCCATCTCTACGATTATGCGACATGCTCTCACTTTCTCCATACCTCTCCTGTTGAGGTCTCAATGGAATCTTTCCGCCAGCGCCACCGATAAATCTCTGGAGGCTATAAATGTCTCCGACGCAAGCGACAACATTTGTCTCACGGCGAGACCACGAGGAAGTCAGGATATAATACAGTTCGTCGGAAAACGGTGGGAGACCTGGGATTCAACAATAGCCCAGCAACAATCAGTTGGGTATTCCCAGTGTATGAATAAGGAAAATAACCTTATACTGTAAATATTATCCATAATACCTAAGAAGCGATAGGTCACAACAGTGGCATCACTCAATGGAGTCTGATAAGGGACCTGGAGATCCGCCTCAACAGAACTGTCCATGGAGTACAAGGCCGCAGCAAATATGACTGTTGTAGATCCTTGGCTGCGTCGAACAATTCAACGTTCTACATTTTTGAGGAGCACCTAGGCATACGGAAACAACGACGTCTCTACATAGTCATGCAATTCAATGGTGTTCTAAGCATCGCTCGCAATAGTAGTCAGAAAGAATACGCCCTGTCGGCAATTCTCGGCGCCAGGGCTCCAGAACGCCTACCGCTTTCAATGATCATTTGCAGTGTGTCTTGTTCTATGTCGCTGAATTTTGCCATACTGGTGGAGGTCAGACAGCAAATGTTGTTTTCATGCAGCTGCCAAGCTCCTGGGTCCCCAACCTCCCTCGGTTCGCGAAGGTAAGCCTCAAACTTGGCCGGTTCTTGTTGCTTGTGATCAGCAAACTTATTGGGTAATAACCATCCATTGAACCAAAGTGGTCTCCCATGACGATCCAGATGAAGCAATTGGGGGGCACATATTGTATAATTGGTCAAAACGTCCGGTGGAGAGGTACTGGTCTGGTCAAGTTTGTTGATGATACTCTCATTAACCGCTCCGCTTGGTGGAAAACGTGGTTCCAGCATGCCCATTATGCCAGCGTCCCCTTCATGAAAAGCATATCCTGGATCTCCTGCGAGCTCCCAACCAAGCCAGAATGTCTCCTTGTCGCCTAACATCTGTTAAATCGACGCTGGAATGTTGTGGGATGCAGAGAAGGGGAAGTTAACATACCATAAACCATGTCATAGACTCCTATTTTGCCCTCAGCAGCGTTGCCATCACGGTCAGGCCCATTCATTCTAGTAACTAAAAGAAGCGCAACAAAGTGCTTCCACGTATCGACGACAACAACTCCAGATTCTTGCATATGACCACTTTCACCAGTCCAGAGCCGACTGCGGACAACGTTCTTTGAGATTGGCTTCGGAATTATTCGTTGGAGCCACCGCTTTTTGACTTCTGGCATCATGAGTCGATCCTTGAAGAACAATGCTCCAGTCTCTAGGTACAGCGGGTCCTCAAACAGCAGTTCGGGGTTTTGAAAGAATAGAGAATCGGCATCAATGTATATAACTTCGCGGAAACTGGAAAGAAGAATGGCAAACGGTTTTCCCGCCCAGCCGGCAAGGGTCCATCCGCTATCATTTACCATTTGACTGAGATCGCGGGTAATCACTCCCGGGAGAGATTCCAAGTCGGAGCGAAAATCTTCGCTAAGATCCCCATCACCAAGATACAGGACCTCAATGGGTAGATCACATCCGAGACGACGAATCGAAGGAATAGACGTGAGAAGAAATGGTGCTTGTGCATCTCCCGCTGAGAAGACGAGGCCACGCCCACCGGAATACAGTTGCGAGTGTAAGATTGTATGGTCAGAAAAGTATGGCGCCGTCCACGGGAAGAGAAGCATCGATAAACGTGTTATTACAGAGCGGTAGGCTTCATAAGAACGAATCATTTGAGCCAAGTCCACCTGCAAACTGCTTGACAGTTCGGAATGGCGTTTTATGTAGGAAATCATATCGTCCCGCACATACATTGACTCTGGTCCACGAACACAATGCAGATCCTCCCAAGCTTCGAAAAGAACTTTGAAAGAACGTGTTCGTAGTCCCATCTCGCGCAGCCTTTCCTCGCCCGTTCCAGCTATAGGCCGCAGCAAATCTCGAATGTGGAGCTCATCGGGGAGTACTGTTAGGATGCGATGGAGTGCGTCGCGTACGTCTACTTGACGCACAGGATCCCCGGTGTTATCATTGGCATATGCGGCATTTATAGCTTGTGGAGATGATTCAAGTCCTAGTTGGGTGTTTCGTTGGCTGCCGCTGCGACGTAAGCTCTTAGTGGAGACAATACCATTGTACGATCCAATAGATTCGGCAACTGGTTTCTCTATAAATTCCTAGTTAGATCAATAGGCATTAATGTCGACATCGGCAAAGATCATGTGTACCCAGTCGCTCTACTCTGGTCGCATTCGCTTGGTCACCAGCCTGTGATCGATGGACCGCCGTGTCGTAGCAAAACCAAATCACAAGAGCAAGGAGAATGAGCCGCAGGGCTGCTGTACGTCGTCTTCGCTTTGCACCGCCCAACTTTGAGGCCCAATCCATCGCTTAAAGACCGTAATCTGGCGACAGAAGGATTGTGGTTGTTAGGCCTGATGCTAGCTATAATGATCTGATGTCAATCCATCCGTATATCATGAATTTATCTTAACCTGTGTATTGGCAGAATTTATATACCCTAGTCAGTGTACAGGGCTCAAAGCACATACCAGACCATGGCAGGGAAAAACAGTCAGCCTATTTCTTTAGAAGGCACACAGGAGAGATATTATTAACTACCCATGACGACTCAAGACGTCGTGTGATTTCCAGGTCACCCTGAGGGTGGCGGACGTGACTTGCACAGGAAATAGTAGGCGGGCAAAGCTGAAACACCATTCGATGGCAGGAAGCTGTCTAGATTATTGTGGCTTCGAGACATGCAGTCCCGATCAAGTCTGGTTTAGGCTAAAGTTCATTCGCCCGGGATCCAGATTCATCAAGGCGACTGTCCCATCGGATCGTCTGTCCTGGACGGACCAACGCCAGTAGAAAATACGGGCAGTTTCTTGGCGGATTACTTTCTTTAGCCGGAACAGTTCGTCAAACTGACGGGGCATCCTCGTCTACAACGTAATATGTGGAACATATGGGAGATATATATATATATATATACGTATCTACAATCGACACTTAGGAAAAAATGTATCCATTGTCCGAGCACGTGACCAAAAACTTCAAACGAGTCCCTTATTAATAGGGCGGCATATCGGCTAGGACGGTCGGACGCTATGTAGAGTTCAATCTCAGTATGTGTCTTGGTCGCGGGGATAAGAAGAAAGGGAAAGGATATATAAAAGTATCTTGCATAGGTCAAAAGTCAAGCAGCACATATCTTGGATGGGTCCTGCGATGCACCATTACCATCGCCGCCCGTGTGCCTCGGCTCCGCTCTTCTCAGGGCCGCGGAGGCGTACGGACCACATGCTGCCATATTAACGGCGCATGAACCTGAAGGGATTCGGGCAGGGGTCCGCGCGGGACGGCATTACAACTCAATTCTGCATTGTATATATGGAAGCACCAAGAGTTTTGCAGGACGATTTGAGCCATGGAAGGGCATTTGTGCCAGTGGCCTAGGTGGCAGGCTGTAAGAAAACCCGCGCACGAAGAAACCTGACACCTGTTACCCTCTACGCGGACTTCGGACTCCGTACAAAACCACCAATTTTAGCTATGATCAACATACTCCCCAAAGAGACACACGAAGGATTGGCATTCGGCAGACAACCCCGCGTAATTCGTTGGCGGACCGTGGGAAGAAAACTGGACCGACCCACGGCTTTTCACCGCTTCGTAATCATGACCCCGAGAAAGAAACACTACTGGACATCAGGAACCCCATCGACGTCAGTAATGCCGGTCCTTATATTGCTCGTAAGGGGCAAACATGGAGAATGCCCCATGCAGGTGACATCAGGGTTCACCCCCGAGAACAACCCCTCCTTATTCTCTTTCAGGGAAGCAGGGCGAGGTTGTGCGGATGATATCCAAGAAAGTTTATCCCCATACACCAATGAGAATCGTGTCCCTCTAGGAGGAAGCCAAACCCTTCAGGGATCATCGGCGCACCAACAGAGGTTACACCTTCACCCACTAGAACTATCTATTTTGTACCTCCCACTAGTACCAGATATTGCGGGCGAAAAAAAAAAAAAAACTATACCTCGCACAGGGCACCATGTACAGTAGATTCGGCCAATAACATCGATTGATATTTAGGGGCAGCCGCTTCTCAACAAGAGTATGGCTCATCTGATATTCGCTTGTCTCCGCGTCCTCAGTCGAGATCCGAGGTTTGTCGATCCCTATGCGGGGGCCAATTTCATATGCAACGGCCGATCTGCGAGCGACGGAGGGGCTGAGAAATAAATAGGAGTTCAGTGCCAAAGGTCATTAACTGTTATCGCAGTTGCTACCGCTATCATCGTCGCCTCCTTTTGTCCGTTTATTTTCTCTGTCGTGTCACACAATGGCCCCCACCAATGCCCCAGGATACGTCGGCAACCTCTCAGCGGACCAGGAGGCTAAGTTGCGCCAACTGTGGTCGATCATCCTCAAACTGAACGAGATTTCGCCTCCCGGATTCCAGGATGTTGCCTTAGAAAGTAACCAAGAAAAGCTCCCGCAACCGGTCCACCGCCGCAGCTCGTCACTCACAAAAACCGTGTCGAACACCAGCAATACGAACTACCCTTCGGATTTGAACGACGTCTTAATTGGTCTTGGAATCAACAACAGCGAGCTCAAGACAATACGGGACTGCCTGAATAGGACTTCAATTGCCGAGATTCGGCGCAGCTTGTTAAGTACGGCAAAGCAGGATCATCCCGATGCATTGCTCCTTCGTTTTATCCGTGCCCGCAAGTGGGATATCAGCAAGGCTTTTGCTATGATGCTTGAAGCCCTTGTGTGGCGGGTGAAAGAGCAGCACGTTGATGAGAAAGTGGTGGCCAACAGTGAACTGCAGGCGTTGAAGGAATCACAGAACAAGACCAATACAGAGGAAGCGAAGGCCGGTAGCACCTTTCTGGCGCAGATGCGCATGGGCAAATGTTATGTTCATGGGACAGACCGCGCTGGTCGCCCAATTGGGATCGTGAAGGCGCGACTCCACAATCCCAAAGCCCAAAGTGAGGAGGTTATTAAGCGGTATATCCTGCATGTCATTGAATCTACGCGCCTGCTGCTTGTGCCCCCCGTGGAGTCTGTGGTATGTGTTTGAAGGCTTCATCCTAAGCAAGAAAAAGGCGATTCCAGCTTCCCATGAGAGTGACTAACACGGGCTATTAGAACATCATCTTTGATATGACTGGCTTTTCACTCTCCAATATGGTAAATCAATTAAATCGAGTGATGCCTAGCTACTATGGCTAATTCCTGTCCTAGGAATACGCGCCTGTCAAATTTTTGATTGATTGCTTCCAGGCAAACTACCCTGAATCCCTGGGTGTCATGTTGATCCATAACGCGCCCTGGATATTCTCTGGTTAGCAGCTTGCTCATCGACAATTCTCCCACAGACCATACTAACGGGTGTAGGTATCTGGAAGATCATCAAAGGATGGATGGACCCCGTTATCGTTTCCAAGGTTGACTTCACGTACACTGCTAAAGATCTGGAAAAACACATTGAACCAGAGCAGCTGGTGAAGGAGCTCGGGGGACAGGACCAGTATGAGTATAAATTTGTTGAGCCCGTGGAGGGCGAAAACGAGAAAATGAGCGATGTTAGCACTCGCGATGCTCTTTTGGGTGAACGGGAGAAGATTGGCGAGGATCTGCTAAAAGCCACTGCCGAGTGGATAGAAGCCGTGAAATCGAACGATTCGGAGAATCTTGCGAATATTAAACAGCACAGGGACGAAGTTATTGAAAACATGCGCCTAAACTACTGGAAGCTTGATCCTTACGTTCGTGGTCGCGGGCATCTGGATCGCACCCAGGTGATCGGTAAGGGTGGGAAGATATCGTTTTATCCTGAACCAGAAACAGAAACGGAATCGCAAGAGACTAAAGCCCTAGAGGTGGAACATGTCGAAAGTGCGCAGGCCAAGACGGTAAATGTCTAATATGATCCAATGCCTAAGGTGACATTCATGACGGTTGGTTTGATATTTCATAACATACTACAGTTTTTAGATATTGCCATATCCGTGGTTTAAATATGCAATGCTTAACGATATATAAATATCTTATTATTCATCGGGTTTTCACGGCTCTTCATTCCCCGTTGTCCGCGGCGATGTGCTTCGAACCAGACTTCTAAACGAGTGACAATATCTTAGTCAGCCACCATAACTCTAGCAAGAGGGGGGAAGCTGTCCAAGCCAGAGGTAGGAGCATCGCTTTTCTCATGAAGGCGCTTCATTTCTCTCGGCCTCCCAACCCCGAGCTATTGTCGTTCGTGCGTTAGCCTAGATAGCAGCAGTTAGAAAAAAAAAAAAAAAGGGCGGGAAATAATTTACCTACGAACAACTCGGGACGAAGATGTAAGACAGCAGCTTTAGGCGCTCCGGCTATGATCATACGACGCGGCAGAAAGGCAGAAATAAATGTGCGAGGTGTGAGGATACCGGGAATGAAGACATGCTGGTAGCAAAAGACCATCGAATCCCTGTTTCGTGAGGCTATTTCCTCTGTCGTGATGCGGGGAATGCCGGGTGGCGTTTTGGCTAAAGTGCAAGTTTCCACCTTTACGCCACGGCGTATTTCCCAAGTGTTGAGCAGGGGTTGGTCCAGCGCAAGCCAGGTAATGTTGTTAGATGTTCGTGGGAGTTGTTGTCTCACCCTGAGTTTCATTATGTTTCTAAGTTGTCTGGTCACCAGTGTAGCCAGCACGAAGACCCAAAAATCAGTTACTCGGTGTATAGATGTGGTAACACTGGTGGATTGCTTATCACGACTCCCCACAGCGGAGGACCAAGATAGGCGGCTGCCCACCGTACGAAGAAAGTCAGGTACATATCATCGTTCATTGTTTGAGCGTTTCTCAATGTCGGGCTGATGGCTGAAGCACACATGAGAGAGCCCCTAGAGCAAAGTGTTTTGCTTCCCTGCCGGATAAAATAAATGTCGATCTTCCCTTATATGAAATAAAGCAATTTGCAAATTTCACTGGTATTCAAGATGGGTCGCGAAGGTCGGGGTACGAAACAACCACTGCTCTATTTGAACTCTGTCGTTTCGGCTAAAGTGCGAGGATGTCTCAGAATATAAAATGGGTCTCTCCTGCCAGCCACTTCAAATGCAGAGTATTCATCGAAGACAAGTCATCGCGCCTCAAAAGCATCATATCCCAGAATGGTATCTTACGCATCACTCGTCGTTGCTTTCTCTGCCATCTCTGGCGCGCTTGCTGCGCCTAGTCCTAACGGTCTCCTGGAACTGTTCAAACGCCAGCAGACTGAGTCCGGTACTGGCACCAACAATGGATATTATTACTCTTTCTGGACAGACGGTGGTGGCCAGGTCACCTACACGAACGGCGATGCTGGCTCTTACAGCGTTGACTGGACCGACTGCGGGAACTTTGTCGCCGGGAAAGGTTGGAATCCTGGGAGCTCTCAGTACGTATACATCGTTCCTAGCGAGCTTACTACTTCGATTTGGCCTAACAGTAATAATGTGGGAACAGGGCCGTCACTTATAGCGGCGACTGGAACCCAAGTGGCAACAGTTATCTGTCTGTCTACGGTTGGACTCAGAACCCACTAGTTGAATACTATATTGTTGAATCCTTCAGCACTTATGACCCTTCTACTGGTGCCCAGCAGCTGGGAACGGTTGAGAGTGACGGTGGGACGTACAACATCTACAAGACGACTCGGGAGAATGCGCCTTCAATTGAAGGGACGGCCACATTTGATCAGTACTGGTCCGTCCGCACCGAAAGTCGTGTGGGGGGCACAGTCACTACGCAGAACCACTTTGACGCTTGGGGCCAGGCGGGACTCCAGATGGGAGATCCCAACTATATGATTTTGGCAACCGAAGGTTATCAGTCGAGCGGATCTGCGTCAATCACTGTTGGTTGAATAGGCAACCTCGGCCAGGCATATCGACACGATGGTTGCGCTTTGGATTTGTCCATCCCTTGCTTTACTTTTTGGATCTTTGTGGCACTGGATGCCATTCGTATTTGTTTATCACAGGTGTTGTTTCATCGAAGTATATAGTTTGGAAGCAGCCTAGAAATACTATCAACATTTGGGCATCACTGATATACATTCTCCCGGGAATGAGAGGCACGGGTAAGGGCACGCAATTACGGATTTCAAGACGTTCTCGGGCGTTGATTAGCGGGAGAAATCGGCAATAGATATTGAACTGGAAGGACAATTCGTAGCAGCACCTACTAGTCTTCCCTTTCTCAGGAAACATCTCCCGGCGACGGGTTTGTTGCTGGACACGTGAACTTGTATAACACTTTTTCATGATGTAATTCAAACACATCTAATGCCCATAAAACTTCTATAGACATTAACAAACACAACTAATACCATTTGGTAGTTTCAAAATGCTGGACACGCGATGAAGAATAATTCATTATAGAGAGAAAATGGGATTTCAGATTGACCAAAGGTAATGCCGCACCTGCACCAATTATCTTCCTTGTGGCAACTCTGCTGACAGAATGCGCTAGCCAACGATTTTATGATTCTAATCTGCCTCTCCGAAAGATAGAATTCGTCCATTTAGTCAGTAATGTTAGACCCCATAATGTTATCGTCTACAGTATCGTATTTATGCCAAGAATATTAGGATTCATAATGTGTCAATACGTTGCTGCACAAGGCCTAGGTAATTTAGATTCCATGGTTTGGTTCCTGTCCTCTACTGTACTGGTGACATGGATGTGTTTGGACATCAAGTGGCGATTGACATCATGATGAACACGACTACTTTTAGCGACATAAGATAACAACCATCGATTTTACAATTCCTCAGTCTGTCCAAAACCATCTAAATCCAAGACAAATATTTCAAAAATATTTCGGAAAGATAATGTCGTCTGCACTCACACGCAGTTCCCTAGTCCGGCCGACATATCTGCGGACTTTTCGTCTGCTGGGCAGAGCATGCTATTTTCAGCCTCCAGAGGTCCACGGTACAAAGGGTGAAGACTGTAAGTCAACAAATTCTATCGAGAATTGTTCATGGGCCGCTGGCTAATCATCTGAAGTCTTCATCGCCGCTTCCTTTCCTGACGATTTTGAATCCCCAACCCTGATCAAGAAGCGCGGTACGGGAACTCCAACTTGGGATGAAATTCACGCTACAATTAGTGAGGCCTCAGTAAGTTACTTGTTGTGGTAAGTTTAATATGGTTGGTAGGCTGAGTTTAGTGCAATAGGTGAAGGCCGACCGTGGCGATGTCCGTTTTCAGCCGTCTCGTAGTCCCCGGCAAGACCTCGAGAAGTTCATCCAGCCGGACAGGCTTGAGCCCAAGATGGACGAAATGTAAGGGAGGGATATGGAAATATTGGAGGGACGTATGATTGAATCTTCACCAAGCATGGATGACTATCCGTCTCCCCGACCGTCAATCAGTTCGATTTTTGTGTAGCCACAATCGTTCTGCCACTGTTCGTGATCCGATTCAGTCCATTCCAGATACGTATATAGCACAAGGGGTGTCTTCAAATTGAAATCGTTTGCTACTATCTCTACACCGTACTCGGCGTCGATTCCTGTGCTCAGTATACATACAACTTCTACTAATTAATTTATCGTACGTAGCTCACGGAAGGTTTGCGTGAATCTTCTGCAGGGACGGCAATTACAACCAGTTCCTTGCGCTTCTTCGAACCCACTCAGGGATTTATGAAATTCGTGGCCATGCAAATCATTCCAGTTTCCTGCACCTCCATCCTCTTCGAATAGCCCTCCGGTATACCCGACGTGCCATGTGGAAACCCCGCATTTCGGGAGATTGATATGCCGAACAATGGCGATCGCTTCCGTCGATGTTCATCTACGTTGACATTATTGAAGGTTGCGTTCTATGTGGAGAGTATGACCCTTGTTATGTTCGGCGTAGTGGACAGCGACCAATGGCTATTGCAGAATACAAAACACACGAACCTCCCAGTGGCATCCCTGAGATCTTAGATCATCCCACTACATACGCACAAAACCTGATCATAACCCAGTCACTTACCAAAAAAAAAATGAAATATAAGAATCATTAACGAGACAAAATGAAGCTGTGGAAACATGACTTCAGAGGCCGCGCCTTGATAACGGCTGTGACAATAGCCTCTTGCCAGGCATTCCTCTTGCTTGGGTTTGATCAAGGTGCGGTGCTATAAGGAACTTCGCGACGAGGATATTCCCTACTAAGACATTCCGGCTCAAACAGGGGTTATGTCAGGTATAATCGGTGCTAATAACCGCTTTGGGCGTGATTTCAATAACCCTGATGCCGCAATGCAAGGAAATATCACTGCTTTGTACGACATCGGATGTGTTATTGGCTCAATTATCTGTTACTTTATTGGAGAACGGTATGGCCGACGGATAATGCTGATGGCAGGGGGTTC
This sequence comes from Aspergillus ambiguus, assembly GCF_047715705.1. Taxonomy (NCBI): domain Eukaryota; kingdom Fungi; phylum Ascomycota; class Eurotiomycetes; order Eurotiales; family Aspergillaceae; genus Aspergillus; species Aspergillus ambiguus. The sequence continues at coordinate 19,548 of NW_027395537.1, read as the reverse complement.
GATCATGATTGTTGGAGCCATCATCTTAGCATCCTCCTACACCATCGGACAACTGATAACAGGCCGAGTGGTTACCGGCGTAGGAAATGGTCTAAATAGCTCCACTGCGCCCGTTTACCAAAGCGAGTGTTCACCTGCTGCCTATCGGGGCGCTTTGTTAACTCTGCAAGGAACCGTGACAATTCTTGGGGTCGTCATTGCATACTGGTAAGGTCTCTTACTGGTACATGGATGACCTTATGCGATTTCTGATAGCCTGCAGGATGGACTACGGCACCAGCTTCACCGAAACGTCCCTTCAATGGCGCTTCCCCTTAGCATTTCAGGCGGTGTTTGCTGTCCTACTTATTATTCAGGTCATCGGATTACCTGAAACCCCGCGTTGGTTGGTTCAACACGACAGACACGAAGAAGCCCGGGCAGTAGTGGCTGCAATCGAAGACGTATCCATAGACAACGCTGAAGTGAGCAAGACTATTCTAGATATTCAAGTTGGCCTCGAGGAGGAACAACGTGGTGGCCCCTTCCGGTTTATGGAGCTCTGCAGCTGGGGAGAAAGTCAAAACCTACGCCGGATGCTAATCACCATCTCTATTGAGCTAGCTCAGCAGTTTACAGGGTCGAATATGATTAACTATTACGGGCCTGTGATGTTTCAAACAACCATGGGAATGAGCCGGAATCTGGCCATGATCCTAGGTGGATGTATACAGTGTACTTACCTTGTTGGATCGGCCATCCCAGTGTTCCTAATGGATCGATTCGGGAGACGTACATTATTGATTATTTGCTCGGCTGGTCTTTGTCTATGCTTCATCATGGTCACTATCTTGTTGTCGCTAGAAAAGGAAAAGGCAGCTTATGGAGCGACAGCCTTCATTTTTATCTTTCAACTCTTCTATGGTGTCGGTGAGTACCCAAGGGGAGTAAAATCACATTTCCTTCCTGACAAATGCGGTGTCTACAGGATGGCTCCCTGTACCGTGGTTCTATCCCTCCGAGATTAACACGACTCGTGTACGCACAAAAATGCAAGCCATTGCATCTGGATGGAACTGGATGGCTGTATTTGCAGTAGTCAAAATCACCCCAATTGCGTTTGGTAGGTAAAGTAGCAGGCGACGCAAAAAGTGAACATGTTCATGCTAACCAAAATAGCAAACATTGGTTGGCGTACTTTCATCATATTTGCCGTCTTGAATGCCGCATTCATCCCTATGGTATACCTTTTTTATCCGGAGACAAAAGGACTAGAGCTAGAGGACATACCTCTGCTTTTCAGCAAGGGCGGACTCACGGGGGGTGTTTACAGTTCTAAAGGGGGGCGTACTGTGATGCCACGACAGCACGCCCTGGAACATCAGGTACATCAGAAAGTTGAGGGTGCAGTGCAGCAAGTAGAATGCCCACTGATGGTGCCTGGTAACATGACTGAAATCAGAGCTTCTAATCGGGATATCACAGATTGACAGTTTATCCTTATATTAAACACGAATTAAAGATTTGCTTGTGTGTGCTCCTGAATTCAAACAACCTAAGTGTCGCAATAGTCTTTCTAGACTACTTTACCACGTTACGAAAATTCGCTACACTGAGGACTAAGGGACTCCTCAGTCCTTCTATATTAAAAAAGTGATATTGTGCCGCCATACGACTTCCATAAAAAAGTGGCTTTCCTTACCGAACGGGACTCGACCGTAAAAGTAAATTCAATCCAGCGATGAAAGTATCACACAGTAACCTTCCACACAGGGCCATGTCCCGAAATAGGATATGGTAACCAATTCTCCTCGACTACTTCGACGTTATTGCAAAGTACAGTGGAGGTTGTGAAATGCTTGATTTGACGATATTTGTCTCTTGTCGTGTTCTTTGCTCCGCTTCACGTAATTATAAATAGAATTCTCGTCTTCATCGTATTCAACCAAGGCATGGCCCCACGGGAGCAAGAATGAACATGCAGGCAAATCTTGCATACGTGACACAAGGATGCTTACTCAATCGTAGCTCCATCTCAGCTCAGCAACCAAAGCTCAACTATAACTTGATGGCACGTTTCTCATCTGGGTCTTGTCATCCTCAGTCGTGGTAAGGGGGTCGGCAGGATACGAGAGATCGTCAAGATTGGGGGCCGAATGAGCATAAGTTGAATTCACTTTCTGTATCATGTATACGAGGCACGTCCCAAAATAGTTCCCGCCATAATAACAATATGTCAACATGGCGGTGATTTGGAGTGCTCAGAAATTTATAAATGAGCGATGTCTACTGCCTGCTCCAGGTAGACAAAGACAAATAAAAAGAAACCAACCCTTGGAACGAATTTTACATCCACAGATACAAATACATTGCCAAAAATGAAGGTTTCCTCTACATTTGTCTGTATTTTTGCCTTTCAGGCTATGGCGCTCCCTGGAAAGCTCTTCCGTCGCGGGATCAGCGATGCCGCTGTCGAACTTATCGGCAGCTTGGAAGGTTTCCGCCCTGATTTTTACTATATCAATGGACACAAAACAGTCGGCAAGTATATTGTACACAATTTTCACTTCTAGTCATACTAATGGTTCAGGTTACGGTCATGATTGTGTCGCAAAGCAAGACTGTGATACAATTAACACACCACTGACTAAAGAAGAAGGGGCCGCACTTCTAAAGGAGGATCTCGTGGGATATGAAAAATGCGTGTGTGAATTGGATAACGCAAAGTATCTCAATGCCAACCAGTACGGTGCCCTTGTGAGTTTCGCCTACAACTCAGGATGTGGCGGCGTGGAAAGTTGGTGGCATGGAGCTATGGAGGAAAGGAATTTCGCTGGTATTTGCAGTGCCCTTCCAAACACCAACACACTTGATGGGGAGCTATCAAGCCGCAGAGCAAAGGAGGGAGATTTCTGCTCCAAGCCAACCAACCAGACATCCGGATGCTAAAGGCGAAGCGGATCATGTTTCAAATGCGGTCTGTTTTCGACGACGTTTTTGCCTTCCAGGTCCGAGTTAAATCCAACTTTATTCTTTAAACCATGGGGCGTTGTATGTTTTGGAGTCTGTCGTTTGATCTTATAGTTGGCTCCTATGTTTCATCCAGTATGTCTTTGTACGTACTCCTATCACAATCAGAAATCGATTCGTCGCTTGCTCGTCCTCGAACCTAGGCCTGTCCCATTGAGTATCGCGTTGACGTACATGCTATTGCAATTACACCCCCTTACTCTGTATCTATAGGTTTTCTGCGCACGCTTCCTACGGCAGTTCCAGTGGCATACAGCAGTTTGAAACGTCGTCAGAAATGATTTAGCTGAAAGGTTATTCAATAGAACAATATAGATACTTAATAGTTAAAAAGAATAGAGATTTCCCATTTATGGGACAATGGCCAATATAAATTGATGATGTATGACAAATTTATCAATGGAAATCCGAGACAGATATTTTAAAATAACACAAGGATGCCTTTCTAGAGTACGGGACTGAGCTTTTGCCAAGGCCTTGGCTTAGTTTCATGGTAAAACCGCAGAGACATAAAAGCACGAGATAAGTGCGTTTGCTAGCATCGCTGCTCATAATAACAGCCACCTCCCCTGTAGGTACATTTCCCAATGAGGGTGTTGTTCAGCTTACCGAACTGACGGACCATATATGAGACCTGTTATAAACCATATCCGAGCGAGCGGTCGTCAACGTAAACACACCAACCAGGAAGAGCCAAATAATGCCACATGAGATTCCGAGTTTGTACGACTAAAGCACGCATATTTCAAAAGCTATTACGACAATTATGTCTTGACCACCAACAATGGGACTTTGAGTGAAGGAACCACTCTGCAGGATCTTATGCTGAGTTCATGAGAACGTAACGATGACATTGACGCACATAAAAATACATCAAACAATCCAGGAAGAGGCACGTAGTTACCTCGACAGCGCGGTTGTGCGGAAAGGTCATCCTGCCATACTATTTGTCATCCGCAATCCCAGAAGAAAGATTATATAGTCAAATGTATCATCAATAAGGCATACGGGATTAGTTTTTGAGTGGGTATCAGCTTATAGGCTGCCGTGAAATGGGGAAATGATATATCTGGTTTGGAGAGAGAGGCTTCCAGGTTGGTGTTGGGAGAAATCAATAAATCAACATAAAGACAGAATGGTCGACATCCATCCCTATGTAAATGTCCTTGCTTCAGTTCACGAAGAGTGAGTGTCAAATCAGCGAGCTAGTAGCATCGCGATGTCACGGTTTATTGTAGCGATGACAATATGCTAAGCTCGATCAGATGGATAAACTTCAACAGGTAGGTAGTATTTCTTTTTAGAAATTCTATACATACTCTATATAACAGCAGGAAATGAGCCTTGGAAGGGTGCTGAAGAGCCCCTGGTCCCGTAATCCGACTCATCCACCGGCTGTAACGTATCCACAGGCAAGCGACTTGGGTCTCTGAACGTAGTATAGTGTATAAACCACACTCTTAGCGAAGAACGAAGACAGAATAATTACTTTACAATAGCTCGGCAGCCTTGGGAACGTCCTAACACTACCACTCTCGGAGCTGGAAATATATTCCTGCAAATTCTTGAAAGGAGGCTTCGAATCCTGAGCTATAAGCTGTGGAGACATTGAGGTAACTGATGTACGCTGTAGTTCCTATTCTGAACGAAGAGCAGTGAACCTTGAAGACTGTGCTCGAACACTTTTGCTATGCTAAGACCCCACACAATCTTGTTTGGTGAATGAACTTAATGACTGCATATTTACCGAAGTCCGTCTGTCTAACCAGAATAATGCGTATCGTAGACATGCTGAAACGTCTGGTGCGAGTGAGGAGATATCACTTTGCAGTCTATCGTGGGTAGCCTACAATTTGCATGACATCGACATCTAGATGGTTGTCATCCATCGGGGATTATTCAATCTCGATTTTATTTGTTACCCTTCCCCACTCCGCAGGATCCTTGATCAGAGGCAGAGTAAGCAACTAGCGCCTTGGTGGGCAATTGTTCGTAACCCATTAACTTTGGTTTTCTTTCCGAGTCCACCAGATGAGAGATATCCCTATCAAAAAAAAAAAAAAAAAAAGAATCAAGACTAATTTCTTGTACGGTGTGTGATGACTGATCCAGCTTGTGGAGGTGAGGTGTGTCATCATTCATGATTCGTGTAGGTTTCATGGGCCAAACTATGATGAATGGCCCCATGTTTCTGTATTTTTGTCGATAAATGCAATAGGAGCGAAGAGGGTGAGACAGCAAAGGGAGGGCCCGCTTGGTTTTCGCATAATGGCGAGAATATGATGGCGGAGGGCCAGGCACAGTGGGTCTTAGGTTTTAGCAGTACCTACGCCGCACCCCTGCGCAGTTTGATGTAACTAAGCCTAGTGATCTTACACGGTCTTGTGCCTGATTCCGAGTACCTGGAAATGCTGTAGCAGGCCCTCTTTGGGTGACCGTTTGCCACCTGTGCCCACAATATGTCCTAGATTGGTAGTCAGCGCCGAGCCTGACCTGGGATCTGTGGGTTGACGTTCTAATTTAAATTATTGTTATTCGTCGTGTATAGATTAGCTACCACGATCATGTGGCTGGCCCGAAGGCAAATTGATTATCTTTGAGCTAAATCGGTCTTCTGTGAAGCCCGTTCGAGTGGAGCAACGTGAAGCAAATGGATTAGTAGATGTATTTTTATTCCGTGTCTGGAGGATTCTCGTGCGGTAGGTACACTAACGCCGTTGAGCTCCCTGCAGCGCCGTTTGTATTACGCCTATGCGTACTATGTGGGATTGCAGAATTTGTCATGCTCATGCATGCCAGCTATATGTCATATGGCTGGGGATGGGTTGATGCAAAGAAAGCTGACGTACCAATTATTGTTATTTTAAATAATAATAACTGTCTGTTAATATACGTAGTACTGCCTACGGTGTAGCTCGGTGCGGGCGGATAATACAAAACCCTAATAATAACCGCGCTTATGGTGGATCCTGCTATCCCAGCCACCCACTTTCTAAGTTACTGGAGGAACATGTGCACTATTTTAGCAAACATGCAAGACCTTATTATTCTCTCCTGAACGATACCACTGTTATAATCCCCAGAGACAGTGATGCCTACTGCGTACGCCGTACTGCTTACATCAACGACCTAGTGACTCAGTCATCAAATACACGGCACTCGATTTCCTCCCACACACGTTCATTCAAGTATTTCGCTCTGTAATTCTATGGCATCAGCATTCGACCTAAAAATAATAATAAAAAAAGGTAAGATATAATAATAATAAAATACAGTAACTAAATAGACAAAAGGGGATAGTAAGTCGTATTTAGTACCATACCAAGCGGAATAAACAAAATATGGGCTTCTCCTCGCTTATGCGTACGCAAAAGAATGCATGTACTATTATGCCCTCAGCTTCGGCTAACGCCGATCAGTAGCGTACTGATTATCCGATGGGGCGGTCTCCAACGCGTAAGAAAATCCATTAATCCTTTGGGAATGCAGAGGAGCTGCATTTGCCACATACCCTGGTCCTATTAATCGCCGACCTTGATATCGCCATCATAGCCCAGCGGAGTACCATGACTCATGAGGAGCTAGCTTCGAGCCGCTTCGATTGGAACCGGTTAGAACACGGATCAACATGCCCAGGAACTGCTCCTATTGGACACGATAGTAGATCGACTTTTAACGCATTGCCCTCAGAGACGTGAAGTGTATCGCTTCTTCCGATAAAACTACCTTAGTATACTAGCACTGCTCCGAATACTAGGAAAAATATTTCAACCCCTCCTGCAAAACAGCTGTAGTGTATAAGCCATTCACAGGCAATGAACTGAGTCATGACCACGCATCGAGTACTACGAAGACGAGAACCGCGACCCCTTGGCTTGACGCATGGAGATAATATATTTGCAGGTCCACATACAAGAGTTCGGCACCGATCAATATCTCGCCGCAGGGGTATCCCAACAGCTACCTAAAAGATTAGGGGTACTGATGGCAATTTGACCCCAATGGCGGACTCAAACACCAAATATAGTAGATTTTGGATCTTGTTGAGTTCCCGGAAGACTAGATCAAGCCCGCAGACTATTCCAAAATAGTGAGCTTACGCAGTATGTACTACCTACTCCGTAAAGCCTTGTAAATTTGAAAACAGCCTAGTGAATAGTCCTGTGGTCTCCATCAGTAGCGGAAGGGTATGCATTGAGAGAGCTCATGATTATCCAACGCATTTCCCCGACGGTCGGATTTCTCTGTCCTGGTGTTCTGGTTGTCACGAGAATTGCAAAGAAACTAGGCCATATTGCCGATTCAACCCACCAGATGACTGTTCGAGCGTCCTTTGTTCACCTATGTCTGTGGTTACATTGCCACATACGTGCCAGTTACACCTGGCCCACGCCATGCACACCGTAATGCAGAGAAGACAGGCATTTCCAAGCAGTACCAAAAGAGAAAAAAAAAAAAAAAAGTGGGCTTTATGCTAGGGAAATAGCGAGGGACCAAGCAAGACTGTCGCACATGATCCCTTATGTAACCCATTTCCTCATCTGGAGCGGTTCCTATTCCTTGCTCTATCTTTCATAGTCAAGAATCGAAATCCACTTATTATGTGTTCTATATTTCGTTCCGGGAATTATCGAACAGAATATATATGCGCAGTAAGTTGAATGCAAGGGTCAGACGTGTAGCACGATCTGCCAATATCGTGGCATACAGGTGGCGGCTCAGGGGAAAACAAGAAGTACTCCTTTTGGCCAGTCCCGGGACGCAACAGTTTAACGGCTACAGCAAGGGATAGGCAATATCGCCACTGTCTTAAAAATCAAACGACACTTTATGCACAGTAAAATGCCCGGGACCAACCACACTCTAAGTGCTCCACGTAACGGCACACGGATTTGTAGCGCACGTTCGGATCCTGCCCACAGGAGGGGTTTTCTGCAAGGGAAAATCGGAAAAACCGTCATTCTTTACCGGCGGCTTGCGCAATTGGTTCCAAGTCCTCCACATACCATGTCTCTGCAATTTACGTATATTGCGGAAGATGCTAATTCCTCATTAAGTCCATACTTTCGAGCAAGTAACCTAGACATAATACGTCTTTCTTTAGAAGATCAATGCAGACATCGCATACACAATTGGTAGGTGCCATGTGAAAATGACGAAGTGCTATGTACTAAAAAATTAGTTACATAAAGCAATCTTCCTTACTAGGCCAAGTGCGTGGGCCGGGATCCTTTTCCGCGAGACTCAAGGCCGTTTGGACCGGCGAGGATCATCGTGTGTGGGGAATTCTGGCAAGCCGGCAAATGTTCCGACCAGGTCATGGATTGTTAACCGTACGTGTCTTTTTCGCTTTGCAACACGAGTGTTGAACTCAATTCACCGATCCACCCTGTAGGGCAAGAGGAATAGTTGGAGACGCGCGTGTTGATTCGATCAAACGTAGTAAGCGCAGCGAGGGATGAGTTTGACTAGTGATAACTCTCCAGAGTTCCCCTTCTGCTAGGCAAAAGTACGATGAGTGGGATGGAATCCATCTACCGGGATAATCCTTGCTGCTACCAGAGCACCGTGGTCAGTATTTCCTGGAATTGGAACGCTTATGTAGGTCATTTGCGGCACAGATAGCGCCACATCACCTAAGGGGCCAATCCCCCCTCAGGCCAAGTGTATCGATGCGGGGCTCAAAAACAGGAAGCAATTTCTTCGGCGAGAAACCGCCAGGCGAAAAAAGGGATGGGAAATAATATGGAAACGACTAAGAAGGGCTACAGATTGTTCACCATGCGTGGGATAGACCGAAGGGCGGGATCAGCAAATGCATGCATGCTAGCAGACATGACGAAATAAGCGAATAAACTTTTGATCCGACAGGTATTGTGTACCAAGTGACAGGCTAGTTTACCTCGGCCTCCAACCGTTTGACAGCTAATGGGGTTTGGCCACGAGAGGATCATGGCACGCATTGGCGCCATGGTGATCTTTCATCCTGGCTGATCCTCCTCCTTTGAGGAACAGGGTGGTTTCTCCTCTTTCCATCGGGGGTTATTCTTCATAGTACATACATATTGGAGGGGTATCGGGGACCAGGTGAGAATCCCTCCGCCCCGATCTTGATGGAGGGGCAATACCAGAGAAACGAAGTGGGACCTTCATTCCACCATTCTCTGATTCCATTTCCACGCCGTATTTTGTTGTTTTCATTCCGATGTCAGACCGATCGCGATCGCCCATTTCACTCTTCTCTCTCTCTCTCTCTTTTTTTTTTTTCTTGGTTAGTTCCCTATTTCAGGGCATTCCAATATAGTTGATTAATAAACGCTCATTCTCCATCATCAAAACGGAACCTAATCAATCTATTATTCATGCATATTACCAGGGTAAGCTGATGGCCATGGGCCATCATGTTAAGATAGCCGGTACGCTCATGCGCCATCCACTCCAATCGAGAGGATCCCACTGTCTGGTTGTCGATCGTGCATGGCGGCCGATCCGGATCATTCATATAACAAATATGCAGCCCATCGCGGTGCTTATGTCGGATCCTACATATCCTCCGTGCCTCCTCTTCTAGGCTCGTCTGGGTAAGAGACGTTGGAATCGGCATTTCCTCGCACGACTCGGTGCAGGATGATCCCTTCTAGATCTGCCGATCTGCGAATATCCGCCTAGGGCCTATGCACACCAGCCAGCCCGTGGCTGGCTGATGGCATGACCGGACCAGGCACCGGTTTACAGCCCGCCGCCACCACCCCGCTAGTTTGACGTGCTGGTCATGGCGGCGTTTCCAGGATCTTTGCAGATCAAAAATCGGAGGAGAAGCGTGGAGTTCACCCAGAACCTGTTCTGGGATTGAGTTTGAACTTTCATAGAGCCTCAGATGAAGAAACATAGGAAGACGTCCGAGAGGTCCAAATGATGAAAGGGGGCTCCATACGATGACGACCAAACCAAGTAACCAGCAGAGTTTGACTTATGGAAAAGGACCTCCTGTCGGTCTTTGAGTTAATGGTGATAACGAAAGTACCGTCCATGAATACGATATCACCAAACAGCTGGGGTTCGCGAAGATCCATGGTACTTGTCGCAGGGCGAAGGATAAATAAAAATGCAAAATTAAACATCTGAAAATACTTTCGCTTGGCCACCCGTTATGAAGGCGATAGAATTAGTAAATGTGTGGCGTCATTGAAAGAATAATCCTAGACACTGGTCATCTACGTAAAGATCGTATGAAGCAGCGGCTGGCTTGGGTGGAGCACACATACTCCTCCCCCCATCATTCTATCGTTCGTGTCAATCTCAGTATTACTGTTATTACTTTGCCATCTCTCTGCAAGACCCATGTACATGCATATTCTACCTGTCCTGGAGGCGAGTGTCAATAGTGGCGCCAACCAGTGAGTGGGCCCTTCCAGACCGTCGATGGAGATGGGCCATCAGATTCTTATCATCGCTAATATCGACCGTAAGGACACCAGGATTCATCCTGCTGATGGCATCCTGGACACCAATCCCATTCAGGAGGTCCAAACGGTGGTCCGGCATGACCCATTATTATCCGAGCCCTAGTGGTCAGTGTCCCTTGCTGGCTATGTCAATCGTCTGGCCTAGATAATATACCCGGGTCCACAAGTTCACCTGTCGAGGCAAGCTATACCCCAATCTGTCACCAAGTTATTCCCCGAATTGTAAACCGTCCAGCCAAAATGGGAAATTGCATATCCGTGCGTCGAGAACTCGGCATAATGAATGGAGCATACTGTCAACTCGCACCTTCTGACCTAACATGAACCCACAATGGGGACCGCCGTGCCTCCACTGACCGGCGTGGATATAAATCCATCGAAACGTCCTTATATCATGTTGGAATGCCAGGGAGCTACCCGCAATTTCTCTTCTGCCGTGTAATGCATCGTGTTCATCTGGCCTAGCTCTCCTTTTCTTCTCTTTACTACCTACCTCCCTTTCCCTATATGACCATGGTCCAGCACTACTGCTCGGCATACGATGAGGTAACAGCAATGACAACCATGTTGTCTCAATTTAGGGCATCGAAGCGTTCTACAGTTCGCAAGAAATTTAGCAAGCCACCTGTGAAGTTGGCTTGCCTGTCATGGTAAATACCGACTTGTTATAGGTTGCCTGTATATGGGCTGATATCTCTTCAACAACAGCCGTGCATCCCGGATTCGGTGCGACGGACAAGAACTATGCTCCAATGTATGTCACCTTTCTCTCTTATTCACCTCCCCCATGATAGTAGACGCAGTTGCACAGTGGAATTCATGCTGCACATTTCCTTGTCTTTCCGCTAGTCCAATATCGGGTGAAGATTAATGGATGTTCTTCTCTAGTGTGCAACCAAAGGGAAAAAATGTTCCTATCTACCCAGTAAGCGTGGGCGGTCGAGGAAGTCTAACTTATCTACGGTCTCGAAGCGACGTGCACAAGAAAGTTCCTCCAGTCAGGCCGGCATATCTTCCCACCTCAATGAACGTACGTGACCGAAGTTACTTTTATATGCCATGTCCTTGCTAATATAAAATGGATTTTAGAAGGGTATACGGCTGCTGAGAAGACGATGACACCTAGCGGACTTCCCTTCCAGGCCGATATACAAAGCATATTCGCAGACTTTCTGGACCCGTATGAGGTGACAGGGCCGGATGCCAATATGTACCAATCACCGCTATCCACCTCCAGTATCGCACTAGGACCATTTGTCAGAACCTACGGAAGTGAATTGGAAATGTGGGTGCTATTATACTCATTGGTAAGACGACAACTGATTGTATTTCCTATAGTTTGGATGCGTACTACCGGTTCATCCATCCATACTTTCCGATACTGCCTCAGAGAGTGACCTGCCCGACCCCAGATTGTCCTCTTGAGTGGAATTCCTTTGCACCTACCACATCATATGAACTATGCTACAGACCGCGCTCCCCTTTGAGCCTAGCTCTCTCATGTATTCTGGCACTTGTCCCACACCCCGAGGACCCAGACCCGTCATCAGAAATGTCAATGTCCTGGCGTCGGACGTATTCACACGCGTTTGCCCAAATGGCAAATCTCAGCATTGAAGCAGACTGTGAGGGGGGCTCCCTGAGCAAATCACCTCTCACAACGCGTGACCCTTTCCATCCCAGCCTACCCATAGACCTCGAAAAGATACTTGCACTACTCGTTCTCTCTAACTATGAATACACTCAACGAGGCAACTTAACCAAGATGAGGTACCGTGCTGGCCAAGCATTGACCATGGCTTTAGATATGGGTATCCACTCCCTCGGGGATGACAATACCAAGTTTTCAGAAGCACAACGGCGGGCATGGTGGATGACTGTAAGAGACTCACTGCGTGATCGGATTATGTTTTCGGTGCTAATATAGGAGTATGCAGTACTACTGTGTTCTGCAGGGTTCTATTGTGAGTGAAAGTGTGGGTATCCTGACATAAGAACTTTCTTTTCGCATTGGTATATTAACATATACATTAGTCGCCTTCCATTGTGGTCAATGACTCGGATTTTATTACTCCGTATCCCCGGTTTTCTGCGGACCTGGACGTAAGTCCGCTATTCCAGTACATATAATAATATTACAGCGGAGATGCTGATATTCCACAGGGATGGAGTATTTTGATCCAAGCACAGCAAGCGCTTGCTCTGTCCGATCAGTTCACCTTGGACTTGACCCGATGCCTGAGCACAGGATCGAACATGCCTTACATCTATCATCGGATGAAAGGCCTTGATGACACTATCAATACAATGCTCGCGCAGTCAAAAATGCTTCCAGTGTCATCACCTCCTAACGACATCGATGACTGGTCAGAGTGTGCCACGGCCTTGGGTATCCGCGCTATCTCTAGAATTAAGCTGTTCAGGTACTATCTCAATTTTCAAACAAGCGATATATTCAGAAGGCTAATGAATGAAAATAGCGCCCAGATCAAAGTACATCAATCGCAAGCGTTTCTAGATAACTCAATATTTACCCGACGGCAATACGATCTTATGGGAAATACTCTCCAAGGCAGTGCGTGCGCTGCTTTTACACAATCTGATTTGCTATGGGATAGTGACTACTTTCGAGGCGACATACCACAGTCACAGGGTTCGTCGCCCAGTGGCTCTTGGTCATTTTCCTCAGCATACCAGGACTACCCGACGACTCCAATGACGAGCACAACACAGACTGAGTTGCCTTTTAGTGTGAAGTACTCGGCGAAGGTATGTCTGCGTGCGGCTCTAGCTATGTCACACATGATACAGCTTCTCCCTGGACCGGATTCTCTTTACACGCTAGTCGATGGCAGCCCGGGCCGCGAGAGGAATAATGATCGGTTTAGATTAAGCACAATCAGCCACTTTCCTCTTGCCATGCCATCCTTCGCCTGTTGCTTGACTCAAGGGAGTTATATCATGTCTACGATTTGCTACAAAGCCAGGATGGCTCAGAGGGTATCTCCAGATTTGGAACCTAGCGCACATGGTAGTGTTGCTGCCTCGGATCAGCTTGTCGAGCAGCTTAAAAAGGGACTGGAATGCATAGTTGCAACGATGGCAAAGCATGCGGTCGTATTTGAAGCGTTGCGTGCGATTCGAGGTTAGCAAATCTCGTTTAGTTCTTTTGTGCGATAAAAGACTAACTATTTAGATGAAATCGATTGTGCCTATCAAAGAGCATTCCCAGATGCATAGGCAAGATTTACATCCTACCGCCGGGTAACCTGGGACTTACCCTTATGATGCCTCCTCGTTGATGATAATTGACGCTGAAGTTTGACGACACTTATGATAATATACCGCCCTCACACCATCTGCCCACTTTCCTTTTTTTTTTTGGGTGGAGGGGGGTGGTTGAGTTGATCCATTCATTATTTGTGACCATTTCCTTTGTTGGGGCGGGCAGTTATGAATATATCTAGACATGCCCTGATGATTTACGATGAACTTGATATCAAATGTTGCTAAAAATCTTTTAGCTGTTACGGACACAGATTTGTCATGGGTAGGAGAGATGAATCTTTCTCTGATGTCTGACATCCATCCCAAAACAAAATTGCTGCAAGTCTATTTATAATCCCCTTACACGAAATTAAAAACTCCAACTGTCCTATATTTGTGAATGCGTACTCCGTACACCGCAATGTTTAAAGGTGCGATAAGGGAAGTTTTGATGAGTGGCAGGTCCATTGGCATAGCAATAGGTGGTATTGTTTGAATGGACCCAGATACCCAAAGAATATTGACCTTGAAATAGCCCTTGCGCATAATTGACTGCACACTGCACTTTATCACCGCCATTTATGTTTCCGATGTCCCCAATAACCCCGCATGTCCACCAAATCGGATAACATATCCAAATTTGGTATTTGATTCCGTGTCACGTTATCACGTCATATTCTAGGACAATCTGTCGTAACGTACAGTTATTATACACGATTTTTGTTTTCTATTCATCGCTTAGTACGTAAGAATACAAACAGTCAGCTGTAGGTGAGTAGATATCGTGTGCGGGGACTCCCCCTCACAGGGAATATCGTCATTTCCCCGCATACTACTGGGCGAAGTTATCATCGAGAGGTATATAGTTATTCATCTCCATGCTTACGGAGGAGCCGTTCAATCTTCCGTGCCAACACCCTATATTCACAACTTTATCGGCAGTATGAGCAAGAGCATAGGCAAGGTAAGCAAAAGCAGGGGTCGAATACGATATACATTTGGCCCTATTGAAGATAAATAGATTCACTAATGCATTGTAGACCATTACGTGCAAGGTACGCTGGTCCAATAGCACAGTGATATTACCTGCCTAGGCGGACTTAACCTTAATATAGGCCGCGGTCGCATGGGCTGCAGGGCAACCGCTATCGGTTGAGACTGTGCAAGTTGCACCTCCAAGATCGCACGAAGTTCGTGTGAAAATACTTCATACTGGAGTTTGTCACACAGGTGGAATTGCCCATAAGTGAGAAGCGAGGATGCACCTAACGTATCGTTCCTTCCAGATGCATATACGCTTTCCGGAAAGGACCCCGAAGGCGCGTTCCCTGTGATCCTAGGACATGAAGGAGCTGGTGTAGTCGAGTCGATAGGACAAGGAGTCACCAATGTTAGTGTTGGAGACCACGTCATTGTGTTATAGTATGGCCCCATCTTTATGATTTTTGGACTGTTTCTAAAACCCTTCAGTACACCCGAGTGTGGAGAATGCAAATTCTGCCGGTCTGGAAAGACGAATCTGTGTGGAAAAATACGTGCAACCCAGGGCCGCGGTGTGATGCCGGATGGGACTACACGCTTTAGAGCCAAGGGCAAGGACCTACTACATTTCATGGGTACATCGACCTTCTCACAATATTCTGTGGTGGCGGACATTTCTGTCGTCTCAGTGACCCCGAGATGCCCGACAGATAGATCCTGCTTGCTAGGCTGCGGCATTACGACTGGCTATGGGGCCGTTACTGCGACTGCGAAAATTGAACCCGGTTCAAAAATTGCTGTATTCGGAATCGGCTGTGTCGGATTATCTGTCATCCAGGGTGCTGTTAAGCATAACGCGAGCATGATTATTGCTGTTGACCTCAATGACGAGAAACAAGGATGGGCCTACAAATTTGGAGCTACTCATTTTGTCAACCCCACAAGGTTAATACTTGGAAACGTGCAAGAAACGCTTCTTGATTTGACTGATGGAGGATGTGACTATACTTTTGACTGCACCGGTAACGTGTCTGTTATGCGTGCGGCTCTTGAAGCTTGTCATAAAGGATGGGGCGAGAGCATTATCATTGGGGTCGCAGCCGCTGGCCAGGAGATCTCGACAAAACGTAAGTCAATATTGTTGTTGAATTGTTACATTTATACTAATTCACATATATCAGCATTTCAACTGGTCACTGGTCGATCATGGCGAGGATGTGCATTCGGGGGCATCAAGGGCCGTTCTCAACTACCAGGATTAGTAGACGATTACCTGCGTGGTGACCTGAAAGTCGATGAGTTTATAACTCACAGACAAACCCTTGGCAACATAAATGGCGCATTTAGTCAGATGAAGGAAGGAAACTGTATTCGTTGTGTTGTGGACACAGAGGCTCTGTAGCATAGGCTACCTAAAACCCCCAGCCACTTATAGAACGTTAGTCGCTAGAGAACAGTTTTGAGGAGAATTTCAGGACAAAGTTCAACACCTACAAGTTTTATCGAGTAGATTCTACTTGAAGATGATACTAATATCAATTACCAGAAGAAGAAACAGCGGAAGAAGAAAGAAAGGGATCGTAATTCCTCTTGTGTTATAGCCACGAATACGTCTCCTCACACAGACCCAGAGATCCACACCCTTTATTTCCTGTCATAATGTGACATGACGCCCCGTTATAAAAATTACCATATATAGAGCCAAAGGAGATGGACCCCGCATGAGGGGATAGTGGAACATCTATTGATGGTATCACATCTACACATTCTACTTTCCGATTACTCGAGCATAAATAGCGATCCTTCACCACAAGTTTCATTCAGACTCCTTGACTACTAACATTTATCTCTCAAATATTGCTTGCCGCCTATTATGAGTCCTTCCCTTCATCCCCTTATCGACAACGGCATCGCCATCGGCGATAAAAGCTTTACAGGCGGGAATCTCTACTGCAGATGCCAAAGCAGCAAGGTCGTCG
This sequence comes from Aspergillus ambiguus, assembly GCF_047715705.1. Lineage (NCBI taxonomy): Eukaryota > Fungi > Ascomycota > Eurotiomycetes > Eurotiales > Aspergillaceae > Aspergillus > Aspergillus ambiguus. Next base: position 2,846 of record NW_027395537.1, on the reverse strand, counting down.
TGACCCTGGGAAGTAATGTCGCACACAATCATGCTTGTGGGTGCTCTAAGTGCTGGAAACCAACGGGCGCTCTCTTCTCTGTCGTCGGAGTCGTACCACGAGATTCTCTTACAGTGACAGCCAATGGCCACAAGCTTCAAGTTATTGATCAGCAAGCGATAATCCAACGAAATTCCTGCCGTGAATGCGGCGTTCATATGTTTGGCCGTATCGAGCATGACCACCCCTTCAAAGGTCTCGATTTCGTGCACGTGGAATTGTCCGACACGAAAGGGTGGCAGGAGCCGCAGTTTGCAGGCTTTGTATCCTCAATCATCGAGCAAGGTTTCGATCCAAATAATATGGAGGAAGTTCGGTCGAAGTTCAAGGCTGTTGGCCTTGAAACATACGATTCGCTATCCCCACCATTGATGGACACAATTGCCGCGTATATTGCGAGGAAAAACGGAAAACTCACTGCACATCTGTAACCTAAACTCTGGGTGGTCGACGCATGTGGAGAGTGAAGAGGGGACGTGATTCGCTTTGATTATCGAGGCCATGGAGAGTCTCCATCAACTCCTTGCAACGCCTCCAGCGATCCCTTTCCCTATAACTGGCTGATCCTGTTCAAGAGATCATAACATCTGATGAGCATCTTGCTTATGCTAGTTATATGGAGGCCATTTAATAGCAAGGAGACGATTCGCACCAGGAGACATATGTGAGATGAAGTGCAGTTTTTTTTTTTTTCCTGGCGTGAGACAGGATGGGTATAGCTAGCACATTTAACTGTGACCACGACGTACTGCGGGTATTTCTAATGCGGCCGGAATCTTTGTCTTATGCAGACAGTGTATATGTTTCAAGTTTGTAGTAGGGAGACATTGTTCAAGCAATTTGAAGAGCCGATGTTGGTTATAGCATTTCTAATAGTGCCTTACAATAGCGAACAAGTACACACGGGAAATGTGATGCTTTCAACGAATAGACCGCAACACCGATCGCGCCACACATATCCTTGCAGATTATGAAAAGATGAATAAAAGGACCCAGCTATTCCCACTCGGTTGTCAGATTTATTTTATTGGAAAGACCAGGTCCGAGGTCAACACAACCCCAACTCTTCTCTATCTATACAAATGTGGTTAAGCTGGCAGAGGAACATACATATATCTGCCAATGCCTTGGCAACGAATATGCAGATACGAACCAGTAACTACTGGACATGTACACAGAGATAGTTTTATATTCTGTCCGAGGCAGTGCATGCCGCAGGCTTCAGCAGAGAAGCCAGTGAGGTGAAAATTATGTAGTAGGGAAGACGTCCGGCGTCAGCGATGTCTCTCGTGCTCAATGCAGAACGTCGCGCCAGCAATGTAGCACCCGCAACTCAGGGAACTTGGGAGCCAATGGTTATCTCTGTACAGGTCGGCGTTCGAAGGGCACTGTATAAGTATCCCTCACATTGATCAATCGTTCCAAACCCGATCAGCTCTGGCTTCACGAGCATCCCGTTTCTTATTGCGATAAAGAAAGTAGCAGCAAACTGCAATGGCAACGAGGACCAACCTAGACCGTGGCAAAGGGTATGGTTAGGTAAATGCTCCCAGAGAAAGGTAGGTAGAGTTTGCGAAGGTCTTCAAAGACTCTTCAGCGGGTCACATACACGCCAACAACAATACCAGGAACTCCGCTCTTAAGGAAGTTGCTCACAGGCTTCTCACAGTCGGATGAATTCGGGGAATCGGAATCGCAATCGCGAACCCACAGTGAAGATTGCATGGCGGGCGATTGCAACAGGGAACGAACTAGCTTTATTCAGTTATAACGCCCGTGTCTGAGAGAAAGATAAGATCCCCATTCAGTGTGAAAGAATCCTCATTGTATTGAAGGCGACGGAGAAGACAGCCTCGAAAGGAGTAAAAGGGGCGGGTGTCGAGAGAAAAAGAAAAGGAAAAAGAAAAAGGGAGGGACTGCTGTCGATGAAGACACAGGAACGCTAATTGCCGCCAGGGATTAAATCCGTTTAGGTAGGATAAGAAGGGAGAGTAATGATTAATACAAGGCATGCTATTATGGATAATAGGTAATGACAAGGGAGCAGGCGCTATCGTACTCCGTACACCATACGCTGTCCTTATGAAGACTTTAATTATTCCCTCACGCTGAAACAGCCATTGAAACAAAAGCCAACCAAAGGGAGAGACTCGCTGCGGCTGTGTTCCAAGGTTGATTTATTTGGATGCCGCTTTGGGGTTAGGATGGGGCAGCAACGCTCTCAAAGCCAGTAATAACCCGTGGAAGGGCCCCACAGTCATCGGTTCCTGTGTTCCTGTTTAGTCCATGCCACCTAAGCCGGAAGGGGACTAGGTAGGAAGGGGTAACGAGTACCAACTGCCATTTCTCACCCTCTTCGCGAGTGTGGCTCTATGTACCAGCAAGGGGTAAGAAATCTCTTTCCAAAGGTAAATACAGCAACAGTATGAGATATCGAGCAAGTATTCTGTTTCCCTCCCTTCCCTCAAGGTGCCCGGGATATGAATACATAATACATGGGGGTTCAAAAGTCTGCAACCACTTACAGTCCCGCGTCAACCCCCGCCATCAATTTTGACCACCTTTTTCAACCACCTCCCATTCTATCAAAATGAGGTCTTTTGGAACCGAAATTAGTGGAAATAGGAGGCTGAATCAAGAGCTTTCTACTGAGCAACGATCAGCTATTTTAGCTGCACTAGAAGCTGGCAATTCCCCCACGCAGTTAGCCGCGCAATATAACGTCACGCGTCAAACTATCTACAATACTCAAAAGCGTTTTTTAGACCTTTCAACGCTAAAATCTCGCTCTCGTACAGGAAGACCCT